>NC_050446.1:95284553-95584553 GCF_903995425.1 Onychomys torridus | reverse complement strand
CTCAGGAGCCTGGCTTTTGCCTCCTTTGTTTTCCTGAACAAGGCTCTGACTGTTCAACTGGGTAGACTGTTGGACATACGCTAAAGTTGTGAGTGTTTGGTGAATGTCTCAAAAAAAATTTAAAAGCTATTTTTATCTGAGACTGGAACAAACTGCAAATGAAATGGGCCCAGTTTAATCCTTTGACAGTACCGCCAGTAGAAAATACTGTGTTCTTCTTGCTGGCTCTTTTGTGGGAAGTGTCCTCTTTCAGGTACCTGCCCTTAAATACATTTTAAAACTTACTCTATTTTTATGTGTATGAGTATTTTGCCTGCGTGTATGCATGTGCTCCATGTATTTGCCTGGAGCCTGTGAAGGTCAGAAGAGGACATCAGATCCTGGGGTTGGAGTTACAGACGGTTGTGAGCCACCATGTGAGTGCTGGGAACTGAACCCAGGTTGCCTGCCAGAGCAACCAGTGATCTTAAAGCCTCTTGGCAAGGTCTTAGGTTCCTTTTACATGTGAATGTTTCTAAAATGAACTGTTAGATTTATACATTAACTTAAAATATTTTCCTATACACTTAATTATTATTTATTTATTTTGAGAAAGAGTTTCACTATGTAGCGCCAGGCTGTCCTAGAATTACTGTGTAGTTCAGGCTGGCCTTGAATTTGAGATCTTTCTGCTTGAGTCTCCCAAATGTTGAGATTACAAGGGTGTTTCATGTTACACTTAGCTTGCCATTTAGTTTATTCAAGTTTGTTTTATTTTGTTTTTTAAATAAAGTTTTAGCACATGCATATCTTTAATCTCAGCTCTTGGGAAAGCAGAGTCATGTGGGTCTCTGAGTTTGAGGCTAGCCTGGTCTACATAGGAGAGATGCTGTCTCAAAAAATTTCTAACATTTTTTAAAAATATATTTTTAGGTTGCCTTTTGTATTTTCTCATGTGAATTTTAAATTTCTTTTATGGGGAGGTGGGTTGTAATTCAGGTGGTCTAATTTTCATTACAGATAATACAGATCGCAGTTCTGGCTAAGCAGACATGTTTTCTACAGGAAATTTGAAGTAAAATTATATGGTAGAGATGAGAAGAACTCAGGCTGCTGAAGCATGTCCTTTCTGCTAATTGCTGGCTTTCTTTATGTCGGTCTTTTGTTGCCGGTGCAGCAGAGAGGCTTTAGACCGGCGCTGACTGAATTCTGCTTCTCTTCCCTTTCTCTCCTTGCTTTTGTTTTTGTCCAGAGCCCGCTACTGCTGAGAGAGAAAATGGATCTGCTGCTGTTGCTGAGCCTGTTGCCAGGTAACCAGGGCTGGTTGTTATTTAGAGGAGTTTGATACAAAGGTACTGCTTAAAGAGGAAGATGCCTTGCAACACACGAAAACGCTCAAAACCCAGCATAAAGCAGTCAGCAATGCATTGACTATTGTAGGCTTTCCTCCTAATTTTATGACTAACAAAACTTTTGCTGTCCTTAACGTTAAAAACACCTGGTGGTTTTCCCCACCATTCACGTGAGTGCTGTTTCCTTTTTCTGTGGATGGCTGAGGCGAGAAGACAAAGGACCAAAACAGATGGCTGTAGACACACTGTCCTCCTGCGTCTGTACTCCACTGCCTCCCAGGACATTTTGCCTTTCCTTGCCAAATTAACCACTATGTTGAGCTGGCTTTGCTTTGTCATGAATGCTGCCATGCTTTCCGTGAAGGATGCCGGGATCCATAGGTATTAATGGCGAAGCATTGCCATCTGGTGGCTGTGAGAAGAACACTGTTAGGCCTGTTTCTGGCATGAGCCATCCCCGCGTGAACCCAGCGAGCAGTGGACATACAAGTGAGGTTCTTAGGTCAGCACGGGCGGACACTGCCAGTAGAGCGGACTGGATACGAGAGTGTTGAGGGCGGAGGGCGACAGCTGGATGAGCGCCCCATTTAAGAGCGCTCTGCCCTGGGGTTGGGGATTTAGCTCAGTGATAGAGCACTTGCCTAGCAAGCGCAAGGCCCTGGGTTCGATCCCCAGCTCCGGAAAAAGAAAAGAAGAAGAAAAAAAGAAAGAGTGCTCTGCCTTTGCCAGTGGCTGTCATCTTTGAGTAAGTTTGCTGGGCCACGGCCTGGGCACGGTGCTTGCCTAAGAGAGGGCTTTTGTTCTGCACTATGATAAATTAAGTGACGATTTTTAAGGAAGGATTCAAGCTTATTGTTGCCAAATCTTTAAAAAATTGAAGAGAATTTTAAGTCTTTTAAAAAGATAAGGTCTGGGCGGTGGTGGCACACACCTTTAATGCCAACACTCAGGAGGCAGAGGCAGGCGGATCTCTGTGAGTTCGAGGCCAGCCTGGTCTACAGAGTGAATTCCAGGAAAGGCTCTAAAGCTACACAGAGAAACCCAAAAAAACCAAAAAAAAAAAAAAAAAAAAAAAAAGTAATCCATATGTTAAACTATTTGATGGTTGGGTTCATCCTAAGAAGTCATTTAAAGGGAATGGAGACTTGGCTCTGTGGTTAAGAGCACTGCATTCTCTTGGAGAGGACCTGGGTTCGATTCCCAGCCCACATGGCAGCTTACAACTGTCTGTAACTCCAGTCCCAGAGGCCAAATGCCTCTTCTGGCTTCTCTGAGCACCAAGTATGCATGTGGTACATAGACATACATGAAGGCAAAACACCCATGTACATGAAATGGTTAAATTAAATAAATTAAAAACAAAAATATTTAAAAGAAGTTGTTTAAGATTTGTTTTGTGAACAGTTGTTACATCCTTTGCATTTAGGTGAAGCATTTGAGTGTGACACACACTGGACTCTGGTCACAGTATCTGATGCCACCTTAGTGGTCCATCCTTTTGCTGTGGGGAGACTAAGTGTAGACGAAATAGAGAGTAGTCTAATGTGGACAGCCACACTGTAAGTGGCCGGTCTTCATGGATTATAAAGTCCTGGAGCACCCCTTCTACCAGTGGGTTATTGTGAAGGCGATTCCAGCATCATAGCATTTTATGTGAATATCTCCATGCTAACTCTAAAGGAGAAGGATCCTTATTTTACAGTTAAGTATACTGTTACCATCCTTTAGAAAACAGACAGTGATTCTTAGTGCTGAAAAGTGTTCAATGTTTCCATTCCCTGCTTTGTAATATTTTCTTTTTTCTTTTTTTTTTTTTTTTTCCGAGATAGGGTTTCTCTGTGTAGTTTTGGTGCCTGTCCTGGATCACATTCTGTAGACCAGGCTGGCCTCGAACTCACAGAGATCCGCCTGCCTCTGCTTCCCAAGTGCTGGGATTAAAGGCGTGCGCCACCACCGCCCAGCTGTAGTATTTTCTAGTCAGACTCAAGATCCCCAATCTACAAATGACATCAGATACACATTTAGCTTTGTTTGTTTTTTAAATCATGGCATGTGTTCCTCCTTTTTGTTCCTTTTTCAAATTATCTCCTAAAGGAACTGGATTGTCTGTTCTATTGATTTCTGCATCCTGGGTTTTTCTTTAGTATTAGTACACCTCGTTTACTTCTCCAGTGACGTCATGAAGGTTTCTATGTGCGGGTGTTTGGTTTACACCTCTCTCTGTGCACCACATGTATACCTGGTGCCCTTGGAGGCCAGAAGAGGGCGCCAGATCCCCTGGAACTGGAGTTAGAGATGGTTGGGAGCTGTCACATTGGTGCTGGGAATGGAACTGGGTCCATGGAAGAGCAGTTAGTGCTCTTAACTGCAAAGACATCTCCTTAGTCCCTATACGTAAATGTTTTTTATTGTGTTAACTTGAAACGTGTCAAGCAAGAGTTGGCTTTTGGGGGTAATAATGGCTTGGAACTTGGGATGTAGAGGAACTCTGTGTCTAAAGAGGGTGACCTCCAGAGGACTTCCATTTGAAACTAGGAAGCTGCATGATTTAATTTGTGGTTTCAGTTCCCAGAAGACTGTGCCTGTGTTTAGCTGTAGCTGTGAAGCCCAGCAAGAGAATGAGGCTCAGAGTGAGGATCCTCCCTCTGCACCCATCAGGTAAACATTCTTTTCCAGTTCTTGACACAAGGTTTCATTGAGTAGCTCTCGCTGGGTTTGAACTCACAGAGACCAGTCTGCCTCTGCATCCTGACTGGTGAGATCAAAGGTGTGTGCCACCACAACTGGCTTATTTTCAGCTGCATTGATTCATTATATAGTTGATTCCATTTCTGGTATTGATTGCCACTGTTTTGTGAAGTTGGCAACTTATCTATTTATGGTTAGGTTGAATTGTTGTATGTTGTTGGCCAAGGCTGGCTTCAGGCTTCTGGGCGTAGGCATGGCCCTTGCCTTAGCTTCCTGAGTAGGTGGGAACCACAGATGCATTACACTGCACCTCACATCAAGCTTATTATTTACTTATTTTTAAAGATAAATATTCATTTGTGCATGTTTGTTTGAGTGTGCATGTGCACATGAGCATGTGTGTGTGCATGCATGTCTTCCTCAGTCACTTTCCTCCTTTTTTATTATATTTTAAAATTTTAATTAGTTGGTTTTTATTTTTTTAGACAGTGTTTCATTGTGTAGCCTTCACTGGCCTGGAACTCACTGTGTAGACCAGGTTGGCACTGAACTCACAGAGATCCGCCCGCCTCTGTCTCCTCAGTGCTGGAATTAAAGGCGTGCACCGCCACCACGCCTGTTCTCCTTTCATTTGCAATTCTGTGTATGTGTAGAAGGGTACGGTACTCATAGAGGTCTGAGGTATTGAGTGCCCCTGGAACTGGAGTTCACACAGTTGTGAGCTGACTGAGGAGTGTGGTACACTCAGGTCCTTTCCAGGAGTGGTAGTCACCCTTTGCCCATGTGACATCGCTCCAGCCCCCCTCCCTATTCTTTCGAGACAGTGTCTCTGACTGAACCTGGAGTCCACAGATTGGCTAGATTTGCTGACCATTAGCTCAGAGATCCCCAGGTTTCTATCATTTCCCTACCCGGAACACAGGGATTGCTGACACAGGCTTGTCAACCAAAATGAAGTGTTTATGACCACAATTTAGCATTAGTCAATTGTACAGTGCTCATAGAATGAGAAATACCAAATTTCTGATGTTTGGTAGGAATCTGCTAATGTCTAATACTACTAATATAATGAGTCATTAATCCTCCATCCCCTGACCCTCCCCCCCCCCCCCCCCCCCAGACAGGGTCTCACTGTGTAGCCCTGGCTGGCTTGGAACTCACTCTGTAGACCAGGCTGGTCTCAAACTCACACAGACTCCACCCATCCCTGTGGGGACTGGGTGCATGCATGTATGCTCCACCATGCCTGGCCCATCACTTTTCAGTTTTAAAGCATCAACAGTTCTGGTTGGGCATGGTGGTACATGCATTTCATCCCAGGATTCAAGAGGCAGGAAAAAAAAAATCCCAAACAAAATAGAACTTTGCTTTAGAAGTAAAATTCTATCCAGTGGCTCTCCCCTGAATCCAAAGTTTCTGGGGTGTCTTGGTTTCCTTGACCATGCTGACATTGTTGTAGTCTGGGGAGCTTATGAACCACAGAAATTTCTTCATTCACGTTTGTGGGGTCAGGACAGCCCCCATAATCTTAGATTAAGGCTGGCAGACCTGTTGCATGGAGAGGGCCGTTTGCTGCAAGGAGCCCCTGGGGCTGTGTTGACAGGGGCTCAGCTCCAGGGCAATTCTGCCTTGTTGATGTGACAGTTTCCCTAAGGCCGCACCTCCCTATGCCATTGGTGGGGGGGGCGGTTCATGAGCTAGGCAGACTCAGGGATTCATTCTGCAGTGTGCAAGTCTGTTTCAGGATGGGAACCAGTGGTAGCAATTGAGGCCTGGTGACCTTCGTGACAGCTGTACACTTGTGTGTCAGTGGTCTTAAAGGTTAACTGTGAAGGGGAAGGTGAAGGCTGTTTCACTGCTTTGTTTTGTGCTGCTGGTTGTGATTATGTATCTGCTGTGCTCAGCACTTTCACAGTTGATGGTCATTCATAAATCTCGTGAAGAGTTAACTGCTATCATGTGTGTCCTGATAGTGTGCTTTACCCTTTTTCTCAGTGGACCCTGTATCCCCACTCAGCCAGTGTTCCCGACAGTAGGGCACAGACTCCAGCAACCTTTGAGGTAGGAGGCTGTTCAAGTCCGTCACCTGTTAGTACGCGGTGCTGAGTGACTGAGACGTGCAACCTTATGTTCTCGTCTTTACTCACGACCCGAGAGGGGAAGCCTGACAAGCCCTTTATGACCCCTTGGGCAGACTTGGCTGCTGTGAATGAGAGCGCCAGGCTTTGTTTTTCTCTGGCCAGAACACGTGCTAACAACACAGTGTGGTTTCCAAGCCCTTATATCCATGATATCATCTTCAAGGGCTGGGACAGCTCAGAATGCCAGCTCAGAATGGATTTTTTTTTTTTTTTTTTTTTTTTTTTTTTGCCATAGCTGAGGATTGAACTCAGGGCCTTGTGCTTGCTAGGCAAGCGCTCTACCACTGAGCTAAATCCCCAACTCTGGATTTTTTTTTTTTTTTTTTTTTAAAGAAAGTCTTTAGACTTTAGAAAGTCTCAAGCAGACCTAGAACTCATCCCGAGTAGCCCAGGCAGGCCTTAAAGTCGCAGCAATCCTCCTGCCTCAAGCTTCCTAAGGGATAGGATTAAGGTGTGAATTGCCACACCTGGTGATTTATTTTACCTTCATTCTGGCTATTTACATTTGAGACAGCCTAAAAAATGCATTCATTTATGCTTATTTAATATGGTAGTAGCTTTTTGATTTATAGCATATCCATTCTTTTGTTCAAAGTACAGATACTAAGCACCTGTGTAGTTAGCTTCAGATCTCAACTTGACACAAACCTCATGTCACCTGGGAAGGGGGAATCGCAACTGAAGAATTTTCCAGATGAGATTGGCCTGTGGCCATGTCTGTGAGGCAGTTTCTTAATTGTAATTGGAGGACTCAGTTCACTTTGAGTAGTACCATTTTTAGGCAGATGGGCCTGGGTTATAACAGAAAGGTAGATGAGCCGGGCGGTGGTGGCGCACGCTTTTAATCCCAGCACTCGGGAGGCAGAGGAAGGTGGATCTCTGTGAGTTTCGAGGCCAGCCTGGTCTCCAAAGCGAGTTCCAGGAAAGGCACCGAACCTACAGAGAAACCCTGTCTCAAAAAACAAAAACAAAAACAAAACAAAACAAAACAAACAAACAAAAAAATAGCAGCATTCTTCCCTGGTGTCTGCTTCAGTTCCTGCCCTGGCTTGATGATGGACTGTGATCTGTAAACCAGATCAACCCCTTCCTACTCCAGGTGGCTTTTGGGCAGTGTTTTACCACAGCAATAGAAAGCAAACTAACATAAAGCTGTAGTCTACCAGCTTTAAGTTAAGCATCTCAGGTATAACGGTAAGACAGATTTATGTGTAACCTGCTTAGAGCTAGCCGGAGTTTGTTTCTTCCTTTTTTGAGACAGGGTTTCTTTGTGTAGTCCTGGCTGTCCTGGAACTCACACTGTAGACCAAGCTGACCTCAAACTCAGAGATCCTCCTGCCTCTGCCTCCTGAGTGCTGGGATTAAAAGTGTGTGCCACCACCGGCTTTAGCCTGAGTTTCTTATTCTAAAGAACTATTAACATTTAAAATTTCTAGTTACTTTGGAAACTATGGTATTTGGCTTATAGGCAACATTCAGGTAATGTTTAAAGGAGAGATAAATCAGCCATTGTGTGCTGTTTGGTTTTGTCAATTTACATAAACCTAGACATATCTGTGAAGAGGGAATCTCAAATGAGGAATTGCCTCCATTAGCTAGCCTGTAGGCATGTCTGTGTTTTCTTGATTAGTGATTTATGTGGAAGGGCCACCCACCACCCTTCCTAAGGGTGGAGCCACTCCTAAATGTGTGGTCTTGGGTTCTACAAGACACCAGGCTGGGCAGGTCATGGGGAGCAAGCCCATATAAGCAGCACTCCTTCTTTGGCCTTGGCTTTGGTTCCTGTCCCCATTTCTGTTGCGATCTCCTGCCCTGGCTTCCTGTGATGGTGGACTGTAACCTGGAGACCAGTTAACCCTTTCCTGCCCCAGGTTGTTTCGGTCATGGTCTTTGTCACAGGACACACTGGCTCCCAGATGGAGAGACACTGAAGAGCTGGGCCTCTCTTGAGTACTCCTCTCCAGTTCTCTGAGGTGGTTAGCTCTGCCCAGGGAGCTCAGCACTGAAGCCCTTTGACCCGGAAAGACCAGACTCTTACCTACAACTTTTCTTCTTTGGAGATTGTATTTCTTCTCCTAAATTACTGCTCAGAAGAGAGCAGACCCCATGCATAGTGGCAGAATGTTAGAACCCTTCATGAAACCAAAGGAGACTTCATGACTAACATATCTTTTTCTTTTTCTTTGAGACAGAGTCTCATTATGTATCCCTGGCTATCTTGGAAGTCATGATATAGACCAGGCTGGTGGATTCCCACAATGGGAATTTCTTTATTTTTATTGTTTTATGTTTGAGACTGTTGATTACAGCCCTGGTTGTTCTGTGCTCCTCAGCTTCCCGGGTGCTGGGATTATAGATGTGCGCCACCACACTGGCTCAGAGGAATAACCTGCATTCAGACCATAATGTGTGATGTCTTTATGTTCCATTTTCAGGGCAAACTTGCTCCATTTCCCAAGTGTTCAAGAAGATGACAAAGAAAAACCGGATGGTACTCCAGTGCTCAGGCAGAGTGAACAGCCTGTGAGGCTCACTGGGCCTGTCAAGGATGCGGCTGCTTCTGAGGACTCTGCTTCTGTTTCCCAGCAGAAAGCCACACAGGGGTTGTTCAGCCCTCACGGAGAAGTGATGGAAACAGATCTGCTAGAAGGGCTGAGTGCTGACCAGGAAAAGCCGTGTAAGGTCTTGATGGAAAGGCCCACCCAGAGTAACATAGGAATCCAGACCATGGACCATTCCCTGTGTGCCCCGGAAACTGTTTCAGCAGCAACCCAGACTGTGAAGAGTGTCTGTGAGCAGGGGACCAGTACAGTGGACCAGAACTCTGGGAAACAAGATGCCACTGTGCAGACTGAGAGGGGAAGTGAGAAACAGGCCAGTGCTCCTGTGGACGACACCGAGTCCCTCCACAGCCAGGTGGGCACTGTTGGGCGCCTTCGGGGCCCAACACAGACTCTGCATTCTCTGCGGGACTCATTTAGTGCTCCCACTAACAATCTTATGGGTTTTTTGTTTGTTTGCGTGTGTGCACGTGTAGGTGCACGTGAACATTCAAAGGCTGTGTGTGAAAATCAGGAGACAGCATCAGGTGTTGGTCCTCAGGTATCTTCCGTCTTTGTGTTTGAGACAGGGTCTCCCAGTGGTTGGAAACTTCCCCACATAGGCCAAGCTAGCTGACCTCTAAGTCGGAAGTCCTGTGTCTCTTCCCATCTCTCTGGTGCTGGGAATTACAGATGTGTGCTGCTGTCCTCAGCTTTGGTTCTGGCAGTCTGAACTCAAGTCTTAATGCTTGTGTGGCAGACACTTTATTAAGCCATCTTTCCAGCTCCAGTGACATTTCTTTTTGTGTTTGTTGATTTTTGTTTTTATATATCTTGTTTGTTGTTTTTGAGGCAGGATCAGTCTAACTGTATAGCCTTGGCTATCCTAGAACACTGTAGACCAGGTTTGCCTTGAACTGAACAAGTTCCTCCAGTCTCTACCTCCCAAGTGCTGGAATTAAAGGTGTGTACTACCATGCCCAGCTAATACTTTTTTAAAATTAAAAATATTGACAGAGGAATTGAGTAGGGATAAGGCATGCTGTCTAGGATTGCTGCTGTTGAAGAAGTCACAGGTATTGTAGAATTTTCCCAGAGGTTGTCATGTTCTATAAACAGGTGTACGCTGTATCTCATGATAATGGTAATAGGCAGTGAGTCATTAAGGACCAGGTTTAACCACTACGGGGAGATGCTTTGAGAGTTGAGGGAGAAAGCACTTACTGCTGCAATTGGCATGTCTGAAGACATTGGTGGGTGCTGTTTCCTATTGATTTTCCCTTAAAGATTCATTGGTTTTACTTTTGTGTATGTGTGTTGCTGTTTGTATGCCGTGTGAGTGCAGTTCCAATAAGGACCAGAAGAGGGTGTCAGATCCTCTGGAACAGGAGTTACAGACAGTTGTGAGCTGCCATGTGGGTGCTGGGAGTCAAAGCTAGGTTCTCTGTAAGAGAACTAATTGATAAGATATCTCTCCAGCACCAACCCCTCCTAATTTAAGATTTATTTTATTTTAAAATTTCTGTGTGTGTGTGTGCGCGCACACACATTAGTGCAAGTGACAGAAGAGTCCAGAAGAGGGTGTTGTATCCATGAGGACTAGACTTGTGTCATTTCTTTCTTTTTCTTTTGGTTTTTTTTCGAGACAGGGTTTCTCTGTGTAGCTTTGTGCCTTTCCTGGAACTCACTCTGTAGCTCAGGCTGGCCTCGAACTCACAGAGATCCGCCTGACTCTGCCTCCCAAGTGCTGGAATTAAAGGCGTGCGCAACCATCACCCGGCAACTTGTCATTTCTGAGTCACCCAGTGTGGGTGTTGGGAACTGAACTCCGGTTCTCCACGAGAGTAGTGTGTGCTCTTAACCGCTGAGCCATCTCTCTAGCTCCTACCTTTTGATTGTTATGGGTGTTATTTTAGCAACTAATTTTGATAGATATTACTACAATGTCACACAGAATGAAAGAATGTGTTTAAGAGGTAGTTTCTCTTGATAAGAATGGTGTTAGGGGCTGGAGAGATGGCTCAGTGGTTAAGAGCTGCTCGTTCGGTTCTCAGCACTCATGCTGGCTGCTCACCACTATAACTTCAGGTAGCCTCCGAGGGGCACCCTCACACACATGACGTATGCTCAACATAGACATATACACATAAGTAAGATAAATCTTTTTTAAAAGGTGCTAGGAAAATGCAGTTGGTGGAGGGGTAAAGAGTCTTAATTAGGGGAAAGTTTTGGAAAGTGGAGCGTGGAGAACTTGGAACTGTGAAGGACTGTTAAAGGCGAGATGGAGATTTCTGAGTGTGAGAACTTTTTTAAAAAAAATCTCTCTGAAGTAGCTAGGACTTGGGACAGTGCCAGGAGAAAGGACTCTGATGCTCTGTGTATGGGAACTGTATGGAGCTAGGTTTTCTGGGACAGGAAGATGACTTTTTTTCTCCACCCATTATTAATGACATAGTCTTCTAGTCATTTAATGTTAGAGACGTTTTTCAGAAGTTAGCATGGGTTATCTGCCCTCCTCCTGCCTCTTGTTTGATTTTATTAGATAGGGTAAGCCTGTCCCACGAAGTGTTCATTTGTATAGGAGGAACTGTTTAGATCCTAGGAGGCAGGATGGACCAGCTAGTGGGGACCAGTCAGACTGCACAGTGTACTTGAGGTTGTCATGGTTCTGGTGCATGTGTGCCCGATTGTTGACAAACAGCAGCTGTGTTCCAACCTCTTTAAATACACTTGCATATGTAGAAACAGTTTAAAGAATTGGTTTAGGATCCATGTTTTAAAATTTTATTTACAGTTCTATTTTAGCAGAAATTTTACTCTATAGGTCAAGTTGGACTTACGATTATTCAGTTGTATTATTAAAAGCTTCAGTTAAATTACTACACATTACCAAGAAAAACAAAGAATTATCTTTATTACGGTGGTAAATATAGTTTTGAAAGACTTCATATTGATGGTGAAAGTAAAATCGTCCTACCACGTGTAAGGTGAGGTGTGAGACAGTGCATTTCTTCCTTAGCATTGCAGAGCCAGTGGGGGTGAGGGTGGAGACAGTACTGGATGTGGTGGAGGTGTCAGGAGAAACAGACGGAAATGCTGGCAGTTTTCAGCTACCAGCAGGCCCTAGGTAGTAAACACAGGAGGCTCTAAGAAGTTAACGATTCAATGTAGTGACAAGCAGGGCTTTAAGATGTCATGTGCAAACAGTCTATTTTATAAAAGTCATCCACATCCTACTAAAGCATGGTTTC
The DNA here is from genome assembly GCF_903995425.1 of Onychomys torridus. NCBI lineage: Eukaryota > Metazoa > Chordata > Mammalia > Rodentia > Cricetidae > Onychomys > Onychomys torridus. Next base: position 95,572,602 of record NC_050446.1, on the reverse strand, counting down.
GGAGTCCATCTGGAAATAGAAATTAGTAACTTGAGGGTTGGAGACAGCTCGATTGGTAAAGAAGCCTGATGGAGCAGTGTGCACCCTGTGATCCTAACACTGGGAAGTCAAAGACAAGACGACTCCTGGAGCTTGTCGGGCAGTCTTCTAGTCAGTTGGCAAATTCTAGGTTCAAGGGAGAGAGTAATTGTTGACACCCATAGATACATGTGTGCACACACACATTCACAGACAGACATGGACACACTGAAGAAATGACAATCATGAAACAACTTGATTCTCGTGTGTTATCTGGTTGTCTGAATAGTGGCCTAAGAATTCTTAGATTTGTATTAATCTGTAAAAATGCATTTGAATTTGTCATCCTGAATGAACTTCATCTGTCCTGATCTTTCCAGCAAGTGTTTGTATAATATAATACATGGTACCCATAAGCTGCTCTCCAAATGCTTGCTTAGTGTTTTTTGAAAAAGAAGCTTACTTTCTTGAAATAATATTATGAACAGTTGTCACAAAATACAGGGTTTTGTTCAAACTATTTTTATGGTAAACTAGATACAAAGTTTCTTTTAAAAGCATTTTATTTATTTTTATTTTGTGTGTCTGAATGTTTTGTCTGCATATATGTAAGTACACAGAGTATAGTACATTCCTGGTGCCCATGGAGGCCAGAAGAGGCTGCTAGATCCCCTGGAACTGGGGTTATAGACAGTTGGAATCTGCCATGTGGGTGCTGGTACTGGAACTCCAGGGCCCTCTGCAAGAGCAGCAAGGGCCCTTAACCACTGAGCTACCTCTCCAGTTCTAGATATCAAATCTTAATTTGTTATTTTGGATACTATTATATCTTTCTTTTTCAACAGTGTTTGAGGTAGCCCAGGGGCTGGCCTCAAACTTGCTAAGTAGTCCAGAATGGCCTTGAACTTCTGATCTCCTGCCTCCCTAGTCCAAATGCTGGAATTACAGGTGTACACCACCATGCCCAGCTTTCTAATTTAACCCTTCAGTTAAAAATTTACTCAGAATGGCCTTGAACTTCTGATCTCCTGCCTCCCTAGTCCAAATGCTGGAATTACAGGTGTACACCACCATGCCCAGCTTTCTAATTTAACCCTTCAGTTAAAAATTTACTCATTAGCTGGGCGGTGGTGGCACACACCTTTAAATCCCAGCACTCAGGAGGGAGAGGAAGGCAGATCTCTGTGAGTTCAAGGCCAGCCTGGTCTACAAAGCGAGTTCCAAGAAAGGCTCAAAGCTACACAGAGAAACCCTGTCTCAAAAAAACAAAACAAAACAAAAATCTATGCATTGTGACTTAAATGGGATTCTTGTTGCTGTGACAAAACACCATGACCAAAAGCAGCTTGGGGACAAAGGGTTTATTTGACCTACATATCCTGAGTCATGGTCCGTTTAGGGCAGCCAAGGCGGGAGCTCAAAATGGGCAGGAACCTGGAGGCAGGACCCAATGCAGAGGCCATGGAGGAGTGCTGCTTACTGCCTTGCTCCTCATGGCTTGCTCAGCCTGCTTTCTTATAGAATCAGGACCTGCAGCAGCCCAGGGATGGCACCACCCACAATGGGCTGGGTCCTCCCCATCAATCACTAAGTAAGAAAATGCCCTAAGCCAGATCTAATTTATGGAGGCATTGTCTCCATTGAGGCTCCTTCCTGCCAGATGACTCTAGCTTGTCTTAAGATGACATATGCTGGACAGCATATTGGTGAGTAGGCAGAGGCAAGTGGATCTCTGATTTGAGGCCAGCCTGTCTACATAGGGAAACCCTGTGTCTAAACAAAGTAACAAAATCCCCAAATCTATTCTTGGGACAGATTAAGATTTTCCTATTTAACCTCTGGAGAAAGCAATGCCATTTTTTTTTTTTTTTTTTTTTTTTTTTGTTAATGAACTGGTTTTCATTGATTGGTTGGTTAATAGGTGTGGATTCAGGTCTTCTCTAAGGATCAAAGAGCACCTGCTTTTTAGGTGAAGCACTGTTGTGAGAACTAGAAGGATTAGCTGGGTGTGGTGGTACACACTTATCAGAGGCTGAAGCAGGAGGATCACGAGTTGGAGAGAGCAGATGGGGTACATAGTGAGTTGAAGATATGTATGAGCCATACAAAGAAACAAACGAAAGAAGAAATCAGAATGATCACATCTAAAGCTAATGCGTTAGATACTGTGACTGCGCTTCATCATTACTGGTCAAGCAAGGCGGACAGACTTCTCCAGCCTCCTCCCAGCCTCTCCTGTAAATAAATGGAATATTTATCACGTCCGACTCACAAGTCCTCCGAGCAGTGCCTCTGACAGTTAGCCTGGGGAGCCAGGGCTGCATTCCGCTGTTGGTTCTGTTCTTAGGAGCTCTGTGTCTTTTGCTGTAGGGAGAAGAAGAATTTGAAATGCCCCAGCCTCCACATGGCCACGTCCTGCATCGTCACATGAGAACGATTCGGGAAGTCCGTACCCTCGTTACCCGTGTCATCACAGATGTTTATTATGTGGACGGGACAGAGGTGGAAAGGAAAGTAACTGAGGTAACACCTGGGGCCACCCACTTCTTCCACCTCTCCCCTCCCTCCCTCCCTCCCCACTTCCCTTCCCTCCTTCCCTTCCTCTTCACTTCCTCCCCCTCTTCCCTTTCTTGACTTCCCCTTTCCTGTGCCACTAGGACATTGTTTTCCTTCAGTTCTGTCTTACCTTTTTTTTCACTTTTGCCTTTTGAGACAGAGTCTTTTCTCCATAACCCTGGCTGTCCTGGACTCATTATGTAGACCAGGCTGGCTTCAAGTGCTGGGATTAAAGGCGTGCACCACCACCTCCCTGAGACAGTTCCTGCCTGCCTGCCTCCCTTTCTCCCTTTCTTCCTTCCTTTCTTGGTATTTTGAGACAGGGTTCCTCTGTATGTATATCCCAGGCTGGCTATCTTGGAACTCGCTCTGTAGACCAGGCTGGCCTCAGACTCTGGAGGAGATCCACCTGGCTCTGCCTGAGTGCTGGGATTAAAGGCCTGTGCCACCACCGCCCAGCTGGTTTGTTTGTTTAGAGGTTTTGCTTGTGTAGCTCAAGCCTCTTAACTTCCTATGTAGCAGGTCTTAAACTTAATGTCTTCTGTCTCCATTAGTTTGTGTTAATGACAAACCCAGGGCCACAGATGTGTGGGGGAGCACACTATCAACTGAGCTACACCCCAACGCTTATTTAGTGTGTGTATTTGTGTGGGTATGTACAGTGGCCCATGCGTGGAGGTCAAGGACATGGGTCATCAGGCATCTGATGAGCCATCTTGCTATCTATCCTTGCTCTCCCTGCAACCATGCATCCTTAAAGGAGGAATCTTCCAGAAGGGAGAATGAAAAGCCTGCTATTTGCTTACCTTACAGTATTACATGAATGTGTGTGGTGGTGGTTGTCTCTGTGGAGAGACTGGACTCACTGAGAGGAGTCTTCCTTCTCTACACCATGTCAGCACAATGCTCTGGAAACATTCTAGCTAAGGAAGACAACTGTGTCATATATGCCCATTTCCCTATATTGTGCCTGTGGAGGATGCTGTCTTGGTCCTGGATCCTTTCCCTACCATGCCTGGAGTTCAGTCTTAGTAGCTGCCACACAGCTGAAGTCTTGCACCCACGTGTGCATGTAAGGTGAAGCCAGTTTGCATTCCAGTGGTTTGTACTTACCAAGTTCTTTGTTGTTATTAAAGTTTTTGAGACAGGGTCTCATTATGTAGACTTGGCTGTCTTGGAACTTGGCGTGTAGATCAGGATGGCCTTGAACTCACAGAGATCCACTTGCCTCTGCTTCCCAGGGCTGGGATCAGAGGTGTGTTCTACCATATTCGGCATGTGTGCCCCCTCTACCCATGCTGGAAAGAGCTGAGAACTGTGAAGGGTCCAGTATCAGCTCAGGACCCCCAAGACCAAGTTCTCAGCAGAAAGGAGGTGTATTTGCTCCAGAGGGATGAAGGGCAGGGAATGAGGGACAAGGCAGCAGGAGGACGGAGGGCAAAGGGAAGGGAGCAAGGGAGGGGAGGCATTAGTCCTGGAGGACAACGGACTGCCTCTGGATGGAGAGGAGACAGACGTGGCCCATAGACAAATGGAGGTTTATAAAGGGAAAAGGAGAAACCCTGTCTTAGAATGAGGGTTTAATTTTGATTTGGCATGTTAATTAGGGCAGCCAAAGGAGGCTTTTGATTGCTGGACTGGAGCTGGTTGTCAGTCTCAGGAGAAAGAAGTGGGCAAAAAGTGGCTAGCTTTAGGAATGTAATCTGTTTTCAGCAAGGCAGAGGGAAGGAGGGCACGGCCTGCCAGAGCCATGTTTGCCACGCTTGGGCTGGCTGGAGTCCCTTCCGTTGGTAACCTCAGGCTTTGCCACTGAGCTACATCCTCAACTCCAATAATGTCTTCATTTTCCCAAACACCAATACCAGTTTTAGTCTATTTTTGCAAATAATTTTCTGTTTTCTTGGTCACTGTTTTTTGTTTTTCAAGACAGGGTTACTCTATATAGCCCTGGTTGTCCTTGAACTCACTCTGTAGACCAGGTTAGCCTTGAAATCACAGAGATCTGCCTGCTTCTGCCTTCCAAGTGCTGGGATTAAAAGCATCACTTTTAACCCCATCACCACTGCCTGGCTCCTTGGTCACTTGTTAAAGGTCTTATAAAAGAAGTAGTGTTAGTGATGTCTCTAGAATGGCTTCTCCCCACTCCTTCTCACCACCCACCTTAGCGCTCTTCTCTCTGACAGAGAAATGGCGCCTGTCTTCTAGGTTAAAATCCTTGCTAGCATTCAAAACTTGTGCGCTTGCTCCATAAAAAGACAACTTACCTTCATACACCATATAAAGGTCTCTCTCCTCTTAATTTTTTGCTACATGTAACAGATGTTAAATGTTTGGTTCACTAGCTTTGGACAAGTTATTTGTTTGTTTGTTTGTTTGTTTGTTTACTTACTTACTTACTTAAGCAGGGTCTCACTGTGTATCACTAGCTGGCTTGAAATTTGATACATAGACCAGCTGGTCTCAAACTCAGAGTCCACCTGCCTCTGCTTCCTAGTACTAGGATTAAAGGTGTGTGCCATCATACCCGGCCATGCTTTGAAAATCTTTATGTAACTAACCATGGCTCAAAACAGAATATTTCCATTGCTTCAGAAAGTTCCCTCCTGATTCCCACCTGGCTGAGGTGAGGTGACCTGAGGTCTTTAGGATTTCGCAGCCACCACTTAGCTTTATGTTAGTACGGTTTCTTCTAGCTTTCCTTCTGTTTCTTCCCTGCAGGAGACTGAGGAGCCAATTGTAGAGTGTCAGGAATGTGAAACAGAGGTTTCTCCTTCCCAGACTGGAGGCTCCTCTGGAGACCTGGGGGACATCAGCTCCTTCTCCTCCAAAGCATCCAGCTCACACCACACATCAAGTGGGACAAATCTCTCAGCCATGCACAGCAGTGGCAGCTCAGGGCGAGGAGCCGGGCCACTCAAAGGGAAAACCAGCGGAACAGAAGCTGCAGATTTTGCCTTACCCAGTTCCCGAGGAGGGCCAGGAAAACTGAGGTGCATACATGGTCTCCAGAGAGACCCCGCAGGGGCAGGGTTACTAACATTTTACTACCACAGGAAAAGAAGTAATGGGAAATGCCCCACCTCAAGCCAGGACAAATCCTCTTCCTCCCTGTTTGGGGCTTCTAGAGGAGGAACCTGGTGGGCAGAGAAGCCCCTTAGGTGATGTTGGGAGTGCTGGATACATGTTCCTGCCATTCCTATATTGATGTTGGGAGTGCTGGATACATGTTCCTGCCATTCCTATATTCTGCAGCTTATCCATATTTTCGTTGGGGGTTTGGAAGGGGCCCCATTTTGCTGTTATCTCCTTGTTTTTGGTCTGCTCTATGGGTATCCAGAGCCTGAAGTAGAGAAGGCAGGGCAGAAATGGGTGTGGCATCTTAGATAGCAGCAAGCAGGAAGCTATGTCAGGAGGGAATAGACTTTCATGCAGGAAGAGGTCCTTTTATCCCATTTCCCCTCGCTCCCTGGCTGAGGATTTGTTGATCAGTGTTGATGGGTGTGAGCCAGCTTCCTTTTGCCCTGGAGGAGTAGCACAAGTTGCCTGGCATCTAGTTGGAAGGTCCTGTGGGATGTTAAAGGATGCATTCACTAGCAGCTGCTGTCAAACTAACCTGTGTTCATTCTCTAGTCCTAGAAAAGGGATCAGTCAGACAGGGGCACCAGTGTGTGAGGAAGATGGTGATGCAGGCCTTGCCATCAGACAGGGAGGGAAGGCTCCAGTCACGCCTCGTGGGCGTGGTCGAAGGGGCCGCCCACCTTCTCGGACCACTGGAACCAGGTACCTGGGTAGTGTTGAAAATAAGGGGGAGTAGAGAGAAGAGGAGCCTAGAGAGTACGTGGGGTACCAGAGGGAGAGGAAGGGCCCCATACTGACTGAGTGAGGTCACTGTGATTGGGCTCACGTCTGTGATGGGATTAATAAAGAATAGGTTGAAGAGACCTATAGGTAAAAGAGTGGGTTTGGTAGATAGGTCCTTTCTTACCTCACTTCCTTCTCTTATCTGTCTTTAGAGAAACAGTTGTGTCTGGTCCGTTGGGCATAGAAGACATTTCACCTAGTATGTCACCAGATGACAAGTCCTTCACTAGAATTGTGCCCCGTGTGCCAGACTCGACCAAACGAATGGATGCTGGTTCTAATGCTTTGCGGCGGAGTGATTCTCCAGAGATTCCTTTCCAGGCTCCTACTGGTTCTTCTGATGGCTTGGATGCCTCATCTCCAGGAAACAGCTTTGTGGGGCTCCGTGTTGTAGCCAAGTGGTCATCCAATGGCTACTTTTACTCTGGGAAAATCACACGAGATGTTGGAGCTGGGAAGTATAAGCTGCTCTTTGATGATGGGTATGAATGTGATGTGTTGGGCAAAGACATTCTCCTGTGTGACCCCATACCCTTGGACACTGAAGTGACGGCCCTCTCCGAAGATGAGTATTTCAGTGCAGGTAATAAAACAGGCAGAGTCCCTGCCGATGTACTGTGCCTATTGGTCCATCCTGTCAGCAGTTACCAAGACATTCCTCCCCAGCTTTACTGTTTTTCTGGATCTTTTCAAGTCCGAGATTGCACTCCTATTACATTGGTTACCTTTGCCATTGACTTTTTTGTGTGTAGCTTGGTAAACGTATTTTGGAATAATTATAGAATTAAAAGAAAAATTTGCCAAGTACAGAATGGTGTTATGATGGAGGATTCCTGTGTCCTCCTCACCCAGTGTGCCCTATTTGTAATATTCAAAATTAGTCTGATATGTTTGTCAGAACCGAGAAGCCAATCTTGATTCCTTACTGTTAATTCCAAGCTTTCTTTGGATTTTGCCATTCTTTTCTATAATGTCCTTTTTCTGTTTCAGGATCCAGTCAAGGATACCACATTACATTTAGTCATCATGTTTCGTTTGGTCTCCTCTGGTTTGTGGCAATTTCTGTCTTTTGTTTTTCCATGACCTTGAAAGTTTTGAGGAATAATAGGTATTTTATAGAATGTCTCTCAAATCAGTTCTGATGTTTTATTAGACTGGAGTTACGGTTTTGTTTTTATTTCCCTGTAAAGAATGTCATAGAGGTGAAATGCCTTTCCTATCATCTTTGGGGCTGAGGGAGGTATGTGACATCACATTCCGTCACTGGTGATGTGAATCCTTGTCACTAGATAAGGTGGTGTTTCCCCTCTCTGTATTCTGTCTTCTCTCACTTCCGACTTTTAGACTCACTGCCTGTATTGACACGGAGGTCGTTTAACAGGGAGAAATTGTTAGCTCAGCACGCTGCATGTCTGTTACTGACTGGTTTGAAGAATGATGCTCTTTTTTGTTTTTCAAGATGTCACTGCCTTTCTTTTTATAGTGGCCAGTGTTGGTAATGGCGAAGGATTTTTACTTTTACTATTTCATACACTAACTCTGAAAATACAGTCCCTTCTTAGCTAATTTTAAGGGTATCTATTGTGTTGACTGTTATTTAGAAACATCCTTTCTGAATATTGTGTTGAACATGAGTTGGGATAGAATGAAAAACCATGCTTTTCTGTTCCGATCTTCCAGGCTGTCTTGTCAGGGATTCTCCAAGTGCTGTTTGCTCCCTTCTTTTGGTGTTTGTGGACCCACTCTCCCTTAGAACACTAGACAACCCCATCGGCTAGGTGGCACAGTTAGTACATGGGCTGCTAGCTCGTGGTTTGCATGTATAATTAATTGCATCTGGTTTTCTTTGGAGTGTAAAGCCAGCTTAGAGATTCACATGTGGCCCTTTCGAGGTAGTTTATATTGGTAGTAAATGTAGATTAAAGGTTAGGGATGCAGCATTCTACTTGCTGAGGCCGTCTACCAAAGTCACACCACACTGCTGCCAGTTGGAGTAGCTCTTCATTGTGCTGAGCCTTTGGGCTTTCGTCACTTTGAGACGGTCTTTGGGATTTAGTTTGGTGGAGGAGTTGACTTAGGAGATGAGTAAGGCAGTGATTCTGTGGCGCAGCAGAACTGGGACCTGCTTTCTCCTCCCTGCTTTTCCTTGTTAGGAAGCCAGCCAGGTTCCTCAGCCCTTTAAGACGAGCTAATGGAGAGCGAAGTGCACCTTTCTGTTGAGGAGTGAAAAGCGTCAGTAGTGATGCGCTATTTTATGTTGTGTGTGAGATATATGTTGTTTATTGGTTGACAGGGAGGAGGGAATGTTGTTTGTTGTTGTTTTCCATAGAATTGGAAATAGATCTTTCCTAATCGTCACATAACAGAACTAGGCCTAAGCTCAGCTCAGCTGAGTTCTAACTCGGTTTCCTTGTATGTCCCATACTGAGCTCCTAACCTAAAGGCCTTCCACAGTTGTGGTCTGCGCAGGAGCAGGGAGGACAGACAGAAGGAACAGGGTTTTTTCTCCTTTCTTTGCTCTCTCCATCCTGGCTGCTGCACAGCAGAAAATCGTGTATGAATGTTCTCTCAGAACTGTTATCTTTACCTAAAACTTAGGATTACAGCTCATCCTTCAAAGAAATCACAATGGGAAGACTTGGGGAGTTGCTACAAGATTAAGAAACCATGCCATTCACTTCAGGGATTCTCTTTGAGCTACTAACAATTCCTAAGTCCAGCATTCTCTCAGAAAACCTTGTCTAATTCCAGTGTAGTAGCGACATATGTCCCACGTGTTGTAAACCATTTGGGATGGACAGCTAGGACTCCGTAAAGGCCTGGTTCTGTCCACTGTTGTTGGCTCTGTGCGTTCTCGGCCTCAGGCCTGCTTTTGTAGAACTCTCTTGAGAGGGTGCTGAGCAGCCTACAACTGTTGTATCTTTTATGATGTCATCCCCAGGAGTGGTCAAAGGACATAGGAAGGAGTCTGGGGAGCTGTACTACAGCATTGAAAAAGAAGGCCAGAGGAAGTGGTACAAGCGAATGGCAGTCATCTTATCCTTGGAGCAAGGAAACAGACTAAGAGAGCAGTATGGGCTTGGCCCATATGAAGCTGTCACACCCCTCACAAAGGCAGCAGATATCAGCTTAGGTAAGACCTTCCTGGACAACTGCCTGTGGGTCCGTACTGTACTTTGCTTAGGAAAGGGAGGCTAATTTCTAGAGCAGTCAGGAATGGTTGCCTGACTTGTCTTGTGGTTTATTGGATGATGATGGTCGTCATTTTTTGGAACTCCTGCTTTACGGTTTCCTTCCAAGTACCAAATGAGAAGTCTCTAGGGTTTTTCTGGCCTTCCTAGTTCTGCAGGGGAGCAAACATCCCTCACTCTGGCAGTGACTGGAACATAAAATGTGTGGCTTTAAAAAGAGGCCTCCTGCTTATGGGAGGTGGCAGAAAGCACAGTGCTATCTGTTAGACTTGGGTCGAGACCATGGGCTCTTACCAACCTTTGGCTTATCATCAGATAATCTGGTGGAAGGAAAGCGGAAGCGGCGCAGTAACATCAGCTCCCCAGCCACCCCCACTGCCTCCAGCAGCAGCAGCACAACACCCACCCGTAAAACCACAGAGAGTCCCCGTGCTTCCACGGGAGTCCCATCAGGCAAAAGGAAACTCATCACTTCTGAAGAGGAACGGTCCCCTGCTAAGCGAGGCCGCAAATCTGCCATCGGGAAACCTGGTAAGATGGGATCCCTGTCCATGGATGTTCTTTCTATGGTGGTCAGACTGGCATCCACAAGCCTACAGGTGATACTGGTAGAAGCTAGGTCCTTGTCCTCTGTTCAGAGCCCAGCAGTGTAGACAGGAGGGCAAGTATGGCAGACTCAAAATGGGTGAAATTCCTCTTGTCCTTGGATCTTGTCCTCTGCCTGTGCCATCTGCTTCTTGGGACTGTTTCCACTCTCTTGTGCTCAGGCTTTCTCAATTACCTATCGAAAGGTTGTGCTGCAGCCTGAATCTCCTCCACCCGCCCCCCTCCACCCCTTTCCAGTCACTCCTATTCAGTGTGAAGAAAATTCAGCCATTTGTTTATTGTCTGCGGTGACCTAGACCTGGCTATGGTGGCTTCTGTAGCTAGAGTCCTGTCACTGTTGGGTAGGGCTCACTCAGGCTAGCACACTGATGACATTCCATGTCCCCTTGCCCTGGCACCGTGGGTTGTGTTATCTGCTTGCCTGCCCCAGTACCACTGCTGTGTATGTCAGGGTACTGAAAACCAGTAATACTAACCTTTAGTAAATCTTTACTGGGCGAGGCATGGGGCCCAAGTGTTTTATTCATATTCCCTCATATATAATCCCGTAAAGTATATGTGCCAGAATTCATTTTCCATATTTTTGAGGAATCTAAGAAAAGTTAGTTAACTTTTTCAATGTGACAGAATAAGCCAGATCTCAAACTTGGGCAGGCTTGACTCTGAGTCCAGTGTCATACACGTAGCATCCCTGCCTCTGAGACTGTTCTTGATGTTGGTTTTATTTCAGGGAGGCATGCATGACCTGCTGTCATCTTAGCCTCCTAATGAACCCGATTCGGCTTCTTCAGTAGGTATCCGTTTCCTTCTGGATACTGGGGCACGTCTTAGCACGGGTGTTCTGAACGGTGGCTCACTTACCTTCCCAGATGTTGGGGAAGGGTCTTTTGCTATGGATTCACCTCCATGTAAAGACACTTTGTCACTCAGTACTCACTGCACTGTTCTGGTGAGAGTTCAAGATAGACTGGGACAGTTCTTGACAGCAATGACAAGTTTTGTTTGGTTCTGTTTGTCCTTTAATGGTTACTTCAAAATGTCACCTAATCTGGGGAAATCAGAGACCTGGGCAGTGAAAGTGGGGTGAAGACTTCTAATTACTATACTTTGCTGTTCTGGAACTACCTCTGATTTCAGGTGGCCTTAGAAGTGTTTGATGTTATAGAAATAGTACCAGTTGATTTTCATCTGTGAAAACAGCAGACTGCCCACTGTAATGGTCACGTTAGATTTAAATGTCATTTTGTCTTCATTGTAAATTTGGTCCTTGGTTGTTGGCCATTTAGAATGACTGGCTGTATTAATGGTCTTTGGGTCATAACTTAGAGAAGCTCATCAGGACATGGCCTAGCAAGTCATGCTTGGTGCTGGGCCTTTGTCCAGGTAGTGGTCTCTGTGTATCATTTGAGTAACTGTGCTTTTATCCTCCCTAGGTACAGTGGGGGCAGGGGAATTTGTGAGCCCCTGTGAGAGTGTGGACAACACAGGTGAACCTTCCATTCTGGAAGAGCCGAGAGGGCCTTTGCCCCTCAACAAGACCTTGTTTCTGGGCTATGCCTTTCTCCTCACCATGGCCACAACCAGTGACAAGCTGGCCAGCCGCTCTAAACTGCTAGATGGGCCTACAGGAAGCAGTGAAGAAGAGGAGGGTAAGTTCCCAGGGGCTTTGATCCACGCACTGCCTTTCCATTTCCCTTGTGAGGCAGGCAGTGGTTCTTTTGTTAAGGCAGGGCAGTGGGCCAGTGTTAACTGTGATTCTGGTCCAGTAAGTAAAATTAACTTGTATCCTATTTCTGGTCTGTAGATTTTCACAAAATTCTCAGTGAGTGGTCTCAAGATAGTCTTGGTAAGCAGCTTGATTTGGGAGCTAGATTTTGTTAATTGACAATACTACATAGATACAAGTACACACATATATATCTATACAGATTTATACATGGGTGTGCATATATGTGTGCATGTATGGAAATCACAAGGTAACTTGGAGGAGTCAGTTCTCTTTCCTCCTACCTTAAGGGGTCCCAGGGGATCAAAATCAAGTCTCCAGTTTTGATGGTGCCTTTGCTCACTGGCCTAGGGAGAGTTTCATTCTTCATACATAAAACGAATGATAAAAACCTATCAAGGTTAAATGCTTTTTTTCCAACAGTGGCAGACTTGGGATTAGACAGCGCTGGGTTTACATTCTTGTAACTGTACAGACCAACCAGGTTTCTGATGCTTTGCCTCTTTTCCATTTATGCTCTATCATCTATCTAAGAAAACTCACATAGAGGATGAGTTTTGAGTAGAAGAAAGGGATTGTGGTGTCCCCAATTCCCTCGGATAGTTGGGGAAAAATTAGCTTCTAGGCTCTTCCAATTCTTGGACCTCTCATTAACCTGTGTCAGGTAGGGTAAAATGTATTTCAGAGGTCTGACAAATTTGTGGTATTAGAAGACAATGTGTAGATCAAATGAGTGAATGACAGTAGTCTCCAGATGTCTGTCCAAGCTAAGAACTAGATGGAATGTTGTTTTGTAAGTGAAGAGTCTTGCAAGAAGGAATCAAAATGAGGGAAGATGATTGTGATAAAATGAGAAAGCTGAAGATGTGTGATGACTCTAGTTATTCCTAACTACTCACCAGTTAGAGCCTCGGGAACATAACACATGTACAGGGCTTGGGAAGTGATCAGGAGCTACATTTAAGATTGATTGGCCTGGCAGCTTCGTATAGACTGAGTAGAGATGCTCTGGTGATGGGCAGCCGTGCTATGAGATGTGGTACATGTTAAATGGAATTCAGAAAGGTACCGTGGAAGGAAAAGGATGCAAGCAGTGACCGTGTCCCTTGAGGATCCCTTCGCTGCCACTGTCTGCCATCAGTTAGACAGTTTGCAGTGTCTTTGTGCTTTTCCAGTGGTGCTCTCACAACCTAGCCCTCGAAACCAGACTTTGCAAGGCAGTTAGTTCCAGATGGCTCAGAAAGCTGACTGTGAACAATGGGAGATGTAGGCTGTTTGGTTCCTCAAATAATTCATAAGTCTGTGTGCCTATGTGCCCTAACAGCTGCAGAAGTGAAAAGGAAGCAGTTACAAACAGGCATTAAAGTAGCACCTAGGAAACCATTATTAAAATTATATTGTTATTAAAGATAATAATCTTGGTTATTCCTGTTATATATATTCCTATAGAGTTTTTAGAAATCCCTCCTTTCAACAAGCAGTATACAGAATGCCAGCTTCGAGCAGGAGCTGGGTATATCCTTGAAGACTTCAATGAAGCCCAGGTGAGGAATTTCTTTTATGGCTACCCACTTTCTGTACTGAGAAAAGGCCGGAGAGGGGTTTGGGCGGTTGGCTGAATCCCGGGTACTGTGCCACCTCAGCGCATCATTTTTGTTGTACACAAGAAAGAGAAGCTAGAACCTGGGGTTACAGATTGAACTTTTATTTAATAGAAAGCCTATTGGTGTGGCCGATTCCCTAGCCTGGTGTGGTTGACCCTTAAGATTTAGGCCTTCCAAAAGCTGTAGGTGAGATAGGGAAAATGTCTCAAAGCATTTTGGGCTTCTCAGTGAGCAACACAGCCTTAGGTACAAAAAAAGATGGTATTTTTGGAACAAATTGGACATCTTTACACCTGCTCTCGAGGACTTACCAGTGCAGCTAATCAGGAAAGGGTTCCTCCCACCAGGCCTATCAGCTGCTCTGCCTTCCTCCTAGTGTAACACCGCCTACCAGTGTCTCCTAATTGCGGATCAGCATTGTCGAACCCGGAAGTACTTCCTGTGCCTTGCCAGTGGAATTCCTTGTGTGTCACATGTTTGGGTCCATGACAGTTGCCATGCCAACCAGCTTCAAAACTACCGAAATTATCTGCTGCCTGCTGGGTACAGCCTCGAGGAGCAAAGAATTCTGGATTGGTGAGTGTTGGGGAGCCCATCTAGAGCTGAGAAGATAGGAGACTAGCTTTTGGGAGGAAAGTCTAGTTGAGAAAACAAAGTGTTACTAGAAACTGCAGTGTCTGTAGACTAGGAATTTGAAACGATTTCCGTAGTCCAGTACTTTTTCACTAAAGATTTGTTCTACATTGGCTGGGAACCTTCTGAAGATGTGGGAAGATTAGAGTCAGTGTCCCCTGTTAGGGGAAGCACTGAAATGAGGATAGTAAGAGGGGAAGGGACTCAGGAGCATAACTTGATTGGTTTATTAGCACAGCCTGGGATCCCAGGGTGTATACCTCATCAGAAGAGAGGCAGGGCTTGTTCCCATCCATGGCCTAGGTAGGAAGTTCCTCTGCAGATGAGCTAATTGTTAGATATGACAGGTCACACTAAGTTCTTTCCAGTTCCCAAACCCTGTTTCCAACTCCTTCATAGGCAACCCCGAGAAAACCCTTTCCAGAATCTGAAGGTCCTCTTGGTGTCAGACCAACAGCAGAACTTCCTGGAGCTCTGGTCGGAGATCCTCATGACTGGAGGGGCAGCCTCCGTGAAGCAGCACCATTCAAGTGCCCATAACAAAGGTACTGGACTGGAAAGGGTGTGTCCGTTGTCATTCCAGGGGTGTCCTTAGACTCCGAGCTGTTAGCCTGTGTGTTCCAAGTCTAGTCCTTATTTTTAAGAGGTGCCCCACCTTCAGAAAGGACGGGTTGCTGTAAGGGAAGGACAAAGCTGCCCCTGCCTCTGCAGTCTCCAGTGGCATTTCTATTCAGTGGTTCTTGACAACTTTTACAGTATCTGTAAGAGGGCTTTGGTCGGCAGAGCAGGGGATACTGGCTAGACGGCACAGCTGTTTTGACTAAGAGCTAAACTGAGTGTTCTCTCCTCGCTCACTCCCCTACTTCTTGCAGACATTGCTTTAGGGGTATTTGATGTGGTGGTGACAGACCCCTCATGCCCAGCCTCGGTGCTCAAGTGTGCTGAAGCCTTGCAGCTGCCTGTGGTGTCGCAAGAGTGGGTGATCCAGTGCCTCATTGTTGGGGAGAGAATTGGATTCAAGCAGCATCCAAAATACAAACATGATTATGTTTCTCACTGAAGATACTTGGTCTTACTGGTTTTATTCCTGCTATTGTGGAGATTGTGTTTTAATCAGGTTTTAAGTGTGTCTTGTGTGTAATTGTATTCTTTGCATGGATCTTGTACATAGTTTTATTTGCTGGACTTTTATGATAAAATAAATGTTGACTCTCTTTGGTTGTAGTAACTGAGATTTCTTCATCTGTTTCTTTGAGCTTAAGCTCAGAACGTGGTAACAGGATCTTCTCTGAAGCTTTCCAAAGGAGGATAAAAATGTAGCAATTACATTTATTCTGTGGCACCACTGTCAATGTCAAAAGGTTATCCCAGGCTGTCATTATGCTTCTAAAAACTCAACATAAAGTACATGAGGGCCTAGATAATCAGCAGTGCCAAAGTTGACCGGGATTGGGGACAGCTCTGGGTGTCAAGACCATCAAGACCTGAGCTTACTAACAGCTGATTTGTGGTACTCAGATCTGAATGGGAAAATGACCAATGGTATGAATGGACGGTAACTGACTATAAACTTGATAGGGCAATTTTCTGTAAAATAAGTGTTAACTGTCATAACTGCTGGAAGCTATTCCTTCTTCGAATTCAGCATCATCCCCATTAACAAACAGCTTCTCACTCTGTCAATAAAGGCTGCCAGTCTTTATCTTTTCTATAAGGAGCCAAACAGTAAATACTTTAGGCTTTATGGCCATTCAATCTGTCACAATTTCTTGTCTTTTGCAATCCATGAGATGAAAGCAATCATAGACATTAGGTAAATGAGTATGTGTGGCTGTTTGAACAATTATTTATAAAAACAAGCAGTAGGCCAGTATCTGCCATGCTTTGCTCTTAGCAGTTACAATGGAAGGGATCCTCTGTAATTGACAAGTACAGGCTTTCATAATGGGTGATAGAACATGTAGATGAAGAGCACATTCAGTGAGGACGAACTGAACACTGCACTCTTGTCCAGCTTGGAGGGAGGTATGTTAATGGAGTATTTCCTTTGTTTATACTGCTGTGAACACTAGTGACCTCACTCTCAGCATAACCTTAACTCGTGGTTTGTCGAAGGTGGGAGAACTGAGTTTCCAGTTTTTCAGTATCTAAAATCTGAACAATTGGACCTCTATCCTCTTTAGCTAGAACTGCCCCTCTGTCAGTCTGAAAGAGTTAGAACCTACTGGCTGAATTCTTGAGATCAGGCTGAGTATCCTTAGAAGAAGGAGGCTCTCAAATCTTAGATTTCTGAAGAATAAAGATAAATCTGTGTAGTTATAAATTATGCGGTACAGAGGAGGGAAAGCCCACAGCCTGTCTTAAGTCTTTTTTTTTTAAATTGGCTTTTTGAGACAGAGTTTCTCTCTGTAGCCTTGGCTGTCCTGGAACTCATTCTGTAGACTAAGCTGGGTATGAACTCAGAGACATGCCTGCTTCAGTGCTGGGATTAAAGGTGTGCACCACTACCGACTGGCTCTTAAGTCTTTTCTAATTTGGTGGTAACATCTAGATGTTGACCTGTTCTTAAGGATGATTCCTTTCTTACATATGAACCAAATCTAAACATATTTTATTGATACCGATTGTTTTCTGTGGTATCTTCCAGAGTCCACAGGGACATAGTAAATGCTCAGTACACCACTGTTGCACAAATGAACCCACCCAACAGATGTCTTAGTGTAAAGGATCAAAGCCTTTGAGTGGAGAGCAGAGAGAGAAATGGCCCCAACCAGTTTCCCTACAGGAATGGTAGTAAGGAATGGTAGTAAGGATTTATACCTCTGGACTGCTTTTAGAAGAAAAGGTAGCATCCTTTTACCAGTCTGCAGGCATCTGACGGATGACTGGGGAGGTTTGTTACAGACATCAGAACGTGGTTAGGACTGTCAGTTCATTTTATGAACCAGTTTTCACATCCCAAAACTATAAAGAGGAAGACAAAGTTTCATTAAATGTCATGTTTTCCCAAGAATTAGCCATCTGAATACAACTGATATTACCTTGATACTCAAAGATGTTTGGCTTCTGCTAAAACTAGTTAGAAAGAAACATGTTTGTGGACATCTTAGGAAGAATGGCAATGAAATGCTTTTCCAGTTGGTAATGACACAGCCCTCTGAGAAGACAACTACCACTGGATCTCATTATTAGATGTAAAGTTTAGAAGAGGCAATGCCCACTTTCATTGAGAGAGGGCAGTGGCCAGTGAAGCGTGGCATACAGTGCACTGCTGGACCTGTCAATGCAGGCTCTGCGAGCCACACTGCCCCTTAGAACACAAGCTACAGAACCCTGCATTAGTACTTTATCATGCTGATGATTTTTCCAGAACATAGCCTCCAGTAAAATGATGAAACATGATTACACCCTCCCTCCTTCCTGTATCTCTGAGCCTTGCTTATAAAAAGACAACATTTGTAGACGAAGGCTAAAGTTCCATTTTGGACTTCTACAACTCATTACTCCCCCCACCCCCCAAATATAATGAGTTCCCCAAGGATTATTCCTACCTGCCCAGAGTTCCACCAGCCTGGGTATAATACTTGTTATAATCTAGTCGCAGCAGTAACTGAGCCAAATCTGAGTTGATCTGGTGATTCCGAACGCTGGAAAGTATCTTGAACAGGAGTGAAGACTGACGACTAAAGCCCTGTCGAGAGACCTGAGCTGTCACGAACATGCAGAGTGCTGAGTGCTTGCAGTCTTTGGAAAGGCCTTGCCTAAATTTCTGCAGGACCACAGTCCCATTTCTAACAGCTCCTAAAATGACTTTGACTTCTTAGTACCATGTCTGTGAAATGCATGACTTCCATGAAAGTACTTTCTCATTAGGAGGAATGTACCAGCTCATTTCAGATTAATATACTCTACCACGTACTGGGACTGCAGTGAGCTTGCTTTGTTACAAGGAGATAAATATAGTTTCGGGTTATAATTACAAGTGAGATGAGAGGCTGCTCCAGGGAAGGAAGTGGGATGTGAGAAAATGAGCACAAGGCCAATGCATACTTGGTGGGCTGAAAAAACTATTCAGGGCTGAACTATTTCTGAACACTGTGAGGCAGCACATTAATCATCTTCAGAATCCACTGATACCAACACTTTTATCTTTTTATCTTGTCATTTGTCTGTTCTGGGATACACCTTACTGACTCAGAGCAAAGGCTTTTTGCTCTATGGGGGTGGGGCTGGGAGTATGCATTTCCAGTGGCCAGGCAGACTCACCTTCACGAGAATGCTCAGCTGGGCAGCTCCCCGCTCATCCAGTGGACCCAGGTTCTGACTGACCAGTGAACAAAAACTGTGACAGAGATCTAGGATTTCATTCAGGCAGTGAAACACCTATCCAGAAATATAGTTGATATTAGGAAATGAAGGAAGAAACTTTTGAAAACTCAAGGTTTGGGAAAATAGTCTAACACAGACATCACCACCTGTCTGGCCCTCCCAAGCAACATGCAGAATGAACATCCCTTCCCGGGACAGCCGTGTTCTCTGTCCTCCTGCCAAAGCCTCCACTCTGGTCGCCATTAGCTCATCCTCCTCTATTAGACCCACTGAGTATGCTCTTGCCTTTGAGCTATGAGCACTGTCCCCTAGGATTTCTCTTCTCCTTAGTACCAGTCCAAGCCCCGTCCTGTGAAATGTTCCTTCCCGACTGCAGCCTTTAGTGAACTCCGCCTTTCTCTGCTCTTGTATCTGTGTTGTTTACTGGCCATTGGCCAGGCCACCTGTGTTGTTGCTGACTTTTGTATGTACCTCTTGTCTTTCCAACTAGATTGTGAGCTCCTTAAGGGCAGAGCCATGACTTATACCTCTTTGTATCCCCAGTGCCTTGCATACAGTAAGCACTCAATAAAGACTTCAATACTAATGATCTGTTCTGGTGTTCTGCGTCCTGGGAATACGCCCATGCCATGTAAGGACAGTGCTCACTACTGCAGTGTTTCCATCCACAGAACCCTTTGGGGTGGGGGCTACTTAAGTCATTCTTCCTTGATTTGACAAATGACAGTCCCAAATACCAGAGGAAAAGAAGAAGCCTACACCATTTATGGTTGGTGCCCTGAGCAGTACAACTTGCTCACTGCAGAGACTCAAGTATGAACACTGTATAGGGATTATTTCAGTATCTCACTTTTCATTGTGGGATTGGAACCAGCTTGTGTGCTTTAAAAATTACTGGTGCCTGGACCCCAATCTACATGTTTGACTTAAGTGTCCTCTGGCCTTAGATTTTTTACAAGGTCACAGATGACTCTAGTATGTAGTCAGGGTTGAGGAGAGCTTCCACAAAAGTGTTAAATGTGTGTACTTGCAGATAGACACATCCAGAGTGACAGACACTATGTGCCTATGAAAACAACTTTCAAATTATTGGTTGATCCTGGTCCAACAGATTTCCAAGAAAGTGAATTCTGTTTTCCTGTAGAGTCACGGAGATTTGTGAATTTCTATAAGTCATTTCTTCTGGGGGTTAAATACATTATCTATACCTGTTCACCACACCCTATGAAACATTTCAGTTCCCTTTTAACACTGCCTTTTTATTTGAGTTGTCAAAAATGTTAAAAATGGGATTGAACAAGGGCTTAATAAGTTTCATATCTTGTCAATTCCAAGAGCCTTAAGGAAGCAGGATAAGGAAACTGACATGCCTACTTACAGGTTTCAGCAAAATAAAGGACTGGGCCAGCAAATTGCTTAGGAAGTGATCATGTGCCAATCGGATGCTTTCAAAGTCCCGCGTAGAATTGATCTGATGAAGAAGCTGTGAGAACTGAGACTCCAGCACATCTACCTGACAGACGGATAGGTTTTTTTTTAGCACCTGGCACATTCTGAGTGCTCTATTTTATGGTTCTTTTCATCTGTAGTGTGTGTGTGTGAATCATGTTGCAGTGTACATGTGGAAGGCAAAGGACAGTTTTCCGGGGTCTGTTCCATAGTCTCCTGTCCTGAGACATGGGGCTCTAGCCTTCACCCACTGAATCACCTCACCAGTTCTCCTTTCCCTTGTAGCCACTTGAGGCTGACCAAAGATGTGCTTCAGTAGCTGAGCCTTGTGTGCACAAGGGACAGCTGCCCCCACTGAGCTACATCCTTGCCATTTGTTTCTTTTGACACAGGATCTTACTGTAGCCCAGACTTCATGATTCTCCTTCCTGATGTTCCCTCAGTGTGGATGTTACAGCTATGTATAAACAGGTCTGACTGTATTATTTCTGATTTTGAGACAGGGTCTCATGTAGTCCAGGATGGCCTCAAGATCACTGTATAGCCAAGGATGACCTCAAACTTCTGATCTTTTTGCTTCTACCTCTCAAGTGTTAGGATTACAGACAGGTGTCACCACATCTGACGTTTTCAGCGTTGGGGCTCAAACTCTTCCTGTATGCTATGTAAGTACTCTACCAATTGAGCTATATCCCCAGTCATGGTCAGGTAATTAAGAAAAAAAAAAAAAAAAGACGTGTGTTTTGCTGGCATGTGTGTATGTGCATGACATGCATACCTGGAGCTCACAGAGGTCAGAAGGAGGTGTCAGATCTTTGGAACTAGAGTTACTGATGGCTGTGAGCCACCATGTGAGTGCTAAGAACCAAACCTGGGTCCTCTGCAAATGCAGTCAGCATTCTTAACTGCTAAGCCATCTTTCCAGCTCCATGGGTGTGTAGTTCTAATAGTTTCAAATGTCTTTGCTGACCACTCATGTCTCCATCTCTTCCACTGACTGACCTGGTTAGCAATAGCAAGCTTATCCAACATGTAGCCAAGGATAGGTATGGGCTAGTCACGGAGCCAACACAAAATTCTAAAGTGAGATTCTTTTTTTTTTTGGGGGGGGGGGCCACGGTGTGGTAACTGTTGCATGGGTTCTCATGTGTCAACTTTGTAAATAATGTCATGCCACATTGTCAAAAGATTAGACATGCTTGAGAATTTCAGAATGTCTGACAAAGTATCCTGAAGTCTAAATCCCTTTTCCCTTTAAAATGCCAAGAAACCTATCTAGTGATAGAACTCCTGAATTTTCTCCAACTGCAGCATTTTACCAAATATAGAATCGCAGACCCTTCTCAGTGTCTCCCTTTCCCACCTCTTCCATGCATTGCTCAGAACATACCTGGAGATAGTACTGAAGATTATCTACTAAGAAGGCCATGTGATTCCGTAGACGCCACTTGACTGCATCTGTCTGGTTAGATCTGAGGTGCTTACGCTGCATCTGGAGAGCCCAGCAGTGCTGCAGTTCAGCTTGGACACGGCGCACACTCAGTAAGTACTTGAAAACAACATTGTACCTGCAACAGAAGCATCACGAGATATGGACCTTACTCTGACACCCTCCACACAACAGACACAAGGATCCCTCTACTCCTCCAAAGGCAGGAGGCTGGATGAGTGGTGAGAATAGCATATTTATGCAGGAAATTATATAGCAGAGGAAATGCAATGAATTTCAGTCATACAGTGAAATAACTAAGCCCCAGGAAGAGAGCCTGTCACAAAGAAATAAGGAGGAGCACACGAGAGCATATCAGTGTCCTTATTGATCCTGCAGCCACTCACACCTCACACCCCATACATATCACACAGGCATGCACATACACACATTAAAAAATTAAACATTGGGGTTGGGGATTTAGCTCAGTGGTAGAGCGCTTGCCTAGCAAGCACAAGGCCCTGGGTTCGATCCTCAGCTCAAAAAAAAATTGTATTAAATATTAAAAATCAAATATTTTAAAGTTTAAAGACTAAGATGTTTTTATTTTATGAAACATTAAAAAACATTAATGTATCATATTATATATTATATTATTATAAATAATTGATTATTAAAATAGTAAGTATTTAAAAACCCCACATCAAATAGGGTGGCTAATGGACTGTAGGCATTGGTGAGTAGTGAAGTTTTGGAGTCTCTGGACAAGGTCTATACACCTTGTCTAGCTGGGCTGTGAGCTCTGAACCTGTTGCAGAATCTTCTCCCTGCAGCTGCCTCATCATTTATTGCTTTCGTCCATTCTGCCCAGCTTCTGTATATTCTAAAACAGAAGGCATGCTGTGAAGAACGAGGGAGATAGAGAGGGAAGCCTGAAAAGAGATGGTCTTCTCCTTACTCCTGAAGCCATAGCAAGAATGGTTTCCTTATCTGTTCTCCGGGTGCAGTGTGTTTCTCTCATCTCCTTCCTGGGGACATCAGGTCCCTTCATGTACTGGGCAGATGTTCATCCAAAGGGACATGATTGTAATCAAAGCATCACATTGTGGTCCAGCCCCCTCATTCCATCTCCCTAGCTTGGCTGTCTCCCCATCGAGGAAAGATGATTGTTCATTTTGAGTTAAACTGATACAAACTAGGGTCATTGTGAAGAGGGAGCTGCTGTGGATGATTTAGCTACAGGGAGCCGCAGTCAAGAAAATGTTTGGAATAATGTTTTTGTGAAGATTTGCCACTCCAATTGTTTTATTAAAAAGCTCAATTTCTGGGTTGGGGATTTAGCTCAGTGGTAGAGCACTTGCCTAGCAAGCCAAGGCCCTGGGTTCGAACCCAGTTCAAAAAAAAAAAAGCTGAATTGCCAATAGCTAGGCAAGATTTTCAGGGCAGAGAGGATGCTGGAAAGAAGGGCGGAGTCATGAGGAGTTGCCAGTTAGATGAGAAAGCAGGAAAGCAACATAGGCAGAGTAAAGGTAATAAATCTATGATGCAGAAATAAATTAATAGAAATGGGTTAATTTAAGTTATAAGAACTAGTTAGAAACAAGACTAAGCTATTGGCTGAGCTTTTATAATTAATAAGTCTCCATGTTGTGGAGCTGGCAGGAGGGACAGAAAAGTCTGCCTACAAGAAAATGTCTCCTTAAGAGTGATTTGTAGGCAAGTCTGTGGGGCATTTTCTTGATTAATGACTGATATGGTAGGACCCAGACCACAGTGGGTGGTGCTGTCCCTGTGAGGTCTTGTGTTGTATAAAAAAGCAAGCTGAATGAGCAACAATCCAGTAAGTAGCCCTCCTCCAGGATTTCTGCTTCAGTTCCTGCCTTCAGGGTCCTGCTCTGACGTTTCTTCCTATTGCTATATATTCTACAAGCTGAAATAAAACACTTTGCTGATGGTCAGAGTCTTTATCACAACAACAAAAACCTAACTAATTAATACAAGGGTCCCAAGTAAATTAACATCGTCAACAAAAATCATAAAAATCGGGGGCGGTGGGGAGGGGGAGACTTCAAAGGACTAATGGAATAGGCAAGTGCAAGAACTCAGAACTCAGTGTGTTACCTGAGACTTCATATTTGAGAGACCACAAACTAGTCTACAAATAAAAAGCCTACAGTTACTATTATTGTTATTTGCTGCTTTTTAAAAAGAGAAGTCTGGGCCAGGAATGGTGGTGTATACCTTTAATCTTAATGCTTGGGAAGCAGAGGCAAACAGATCTCTGTGAGTTTGAGGCCAGCCTGGCCTACATAGTGAGTTCAAGACAGCCAGGGCTACATACAGAAACCCTGTCTCAATCAAAGTCTGGGGCTAGATGGCTCAATGGTTAAAAGCACTTGCTATTCTTGAAGAGACCTGGATTTAGTTCCTAGCACCCATACTGGGTGCTTCACAATTGCATGCATGTAAGCAGACAGATACATTAAAAAAAAAAATCTTAAAAGTGTCATTTTGTGTGAGTGAATGCATGTGGGCATATGCCATGGGAACCATGGGAACGCCACACTGGACATCCCCCTACACCTTGTTTGAGACAGGGTATTTTTGCTGTTTGCCTCTGTGTATGCTAAACTGGTTGGTTTGTATGCTTAGATATTCCCATCTCTACCTCCTATCTCATGGTAAAGTGCTGGGATTACAGGCATGGACACATGCTCCATATGCATTATGGGGATTTGAACTCAGGTCCTTACCTTTACTCAGTTACTTCTCAGCCCTAGTCTGATAATCCTAGGTGGCTATCTGCCTTCCCATTCATTCAAGTCCTTACCATTCCCTATTGTTTCATGGCTGTCACCTCACTTTTTTATGTGAGCTGGTTATTTTTTGTTTTTGTTTTACTTTCCGTCAAACTGACACGGGTGGAGTAACCTAGGAAGAGGAAGCTTCAGTTAAGGAACTGCCTTAATCAGATTAGCCTGGGGCAAATCTATGGGGCATGTTCTTGATTGATGATTGATGTAGAAGGGCCCAGCCTACTGTGGGTGACACCACACCTGGACAGGTGGGTTGGGGATGTGTAAGAAAACAAACTGAAGCTGGACGGTGGTGGCGCATGCCTTTAATCCCAACACTCGGGAGGCAGAGGCAGGCGGATCTCTGTGAGTTCGAGGCCAGCCTGGTCTTCAAAGCGAGTTCCAGGAAAGGCGCAAAGCTACACAGAGAAACCCTGTCTTGAAAAAACAAAACAAAACTGAGCAAACTGAGGAACAAGTCAGTAAGAAGCACTAATCTATGGTTTCAGTCTCTGTCCCTGAATGAATTCCTATGCTGACTTCCCTCAATGAAGAACTGCTATCTACACATATACACTAAATAAGCCCTTTCTTCCCAAGTTGCTTTTTATCATAGTCTTTTCCACAGCAACAGAAAACAAACTAGAACCCCTATCTAGCTCCTGAAGAGGCGAGTCTGCAACTTCTGGCTTACTACTGTAGAAACCATCTGGATGATTCGCTTACTTCCGCCAATCTTATTCCTGTTCACCTACTTCTTCTCTTGGATATAAGGTGGGTAATACTTACTTGGGAGGAACTCAGAAATACTTACTTTTCCAAGACGGCTGGGGTGAAGAGAATATGCAGTGGCCACTGTACTTTGTAGGAGAGACCCAGAGCAGCCCAACCGGAAGCAGGGGCTTCCCTGGGAGACGTTTCTCGAGAAGGCCCTTCTCTTGGCTGGGTGGCATCTACTATGGTAAAGAAAATCATGAAAAATAACATGGTTAATTACAATCAGAGAAAGCAAGATGAACTGCACACATAAAATGAGACATCAGTGGTGCTAAGTCACAGCACTGAGAGGCAACCAAAGTAGTGGGGGAGGAACCTTCTGTGAGGGCAATCTCAAAAACCACCTATGGACAGAGCACCTGAACCTTTCTGGAATTACATTTGTTCTTGTACAAAATTAGAGAACTAGACAAGGTGATCCCTAAGGTCCAAAAACTATAGTTTCTGTGGAGGGAGAATGATGAAAACCAGAAGATGCAATTGGAGAATAACAAACCTTTGTGGTCCTTTCCATGATACTCAATTGTCAAGTGCAACAGAGGAAGAAGGTTGTCATCATCTAGCAGCACCTTGTGTGCTGACTGTTGAAAGGCCACATTCACGTCTGCAAGAAGAAGCAAAGGAATGTAACAGTAGGGTTGGGCTAGGGCCAGGACATCTGTGGCTTCTGTCTGACCATCATTAACTCTCTCTGTCCTTGTTAGTAACAATCCTGAGAGAATCACCCCTGCTCAGTACAGTTCCTGTACTCAGCCGGGGTGGCAACAGCCTATTCTTGGGGAGGCAGCATGGTCAAATGGGCCATGACAGCTGACCTTTTGGCTGTTTTGTCTAAAGTCTTGATCTGATAGTAGGCCAACCCAAAGGTTCTCTTCAGACACTGAAAGAATGTAGCGCTGGGCGGTGGTGGCGCAGCCTTTAATCCCAGCACTCAGGAGGCAGAGGCAGGCGGATCTCTGTGAGTTTCGAGGCCAGCCTGGTCTCCAAAGCGAGTTCCAGGCAAGGCACAAAGCTACACAGAGAAACCCTGTCTCGAAAAACAAAAACAAAAACAAACAAACAAAAAGAATGTAGCTCTTTTGAGATTAGTTTTAGTAGCATAAAAATCTAGAAAGAGCAGCAGGGTTGGGGGTTGAAGGACCCTTTCATAGGGGTTGCAAATCAGACATCCTGTATATCAGATATTGACATTATGATTCATAACAGTAGCAAAATTAGTTATCAAGTAGCAACGGAAATAATTTTATGGCTGGGGTCACCACGACATGAGGAACTGTATTAAAGGGTCACAGCATTGGGAAGGTTGGGAACCACTGGGCTAGAGCCTGTCTTGCTGGCCAGCCAACAAGACAAAGATAATTAAGTTTTACCTAAAACAATCACCTCTGAGATAGTATGAGAATCAAAAAATTCTATCCTTTTTATTTATTTGCTTAAGTGAGTCTGAACTGGCTTTTCTGATATCTGTAACAAAAAAGTACATAGATATCTATTGTTTCATCAAACTATAAAAACAACAGCCCTCCATTTTCCTTCCCATTTCTTTTTCTAGGCTTGGGTCCTTACTACCTTCTCGTGTCTGGATGGATGCAGCGTTAACTGGCTGAGGGGAAGACACATTGCTGAAGGAGGCGTATCCTAATGGCTCACTTTTTCATTGTTCAGTGACAGCCATGTGACCTGGGGAGGGCCAATTGAAAGAAAGCATTTCACTGGACTTCTTTAATTTGCTGCTAGACACCATGCTGGGCTCTTACAGATGTCTTGGGTGTGTATGAGTGGGTGGGTGGGTGGGGGTTCATCAAAGGTAAGGAGAAAAGTCTTAACAGTACTGAAGACCTTTGCTTGACTTGTTCTGAGACTGGTATACCCCAAGCACAAGGGAGCTTTAGATATAACGAGGCTTTCCCAAAAGGTTAAGTCTCTGTCATTTATAAGACAGAAACAGGTTGTGGTGGCTAGAGTACTGGTAGTTAAGAACATTGGCTACTCTTGCAGAGGACCCAGGTTCCTTCCACACACCCACATGGCAGCTCACAAACACTTGTGACTCAAGTTCTAGCCCTTCTGGCCTGTATAGCCAAACATACAACACACAACATCAGCCAACAAACACCCTGCAACTTGAGCAAGCTGTTTATTCTCAGGGCCATAGGACAATTACCATGCTCTGTCACTGCAGTGGGTGGTGTTTTTAACATGTGTTGAGCTGTGTCAATGAAGGCCTGGAACAGTTCTCCTCGTCCCAGAAGGTAAAAGTCTTTAATGATCTGAGGAAAGAATTTCAATGTACAATTCAGTAAATCAGAGCCTGGAAGCCCTTACTACCCTGAGAGAATCAGACATATAGGGGCTGATGCTAAGTCTGAGGGATACAGGCTTTGTTTTGTTTTTTGTTTTTTGTTTTTTGAGACAGGGTTTCTCTGTGTAGTTTTGGAGCCTGTCCTGGTTCTCACTTTGTAGACCAGGCTGGCCTTTAACTCACAGAGATCCTCCAGCCTCTGCCTCCAGAGTGCTGGGATTAAAGGCGTGTGCCACCATTGCCCGGCTATAGGCTTTGTATTTTAAAGATTCAAAACAGGAGGACTCTTAGTGTCTGATAGAATTTTGATTCACAACAGAAAAGAGTTGTAGCATCAAATAAAGAGTTCAGAAGATTTGTAGCATCAAATAAAATTTCCTCACCTGAGTAAAAACAAATGAGTCTACTGTGGGAGTCTAGGCAAGAGTGCTTTCCACCATCATTTCGAGATTGAAAAGAGTATCAGTTATTACCTTCAGCTGACCCAGTAAGTCTGACTCCTCTACCATTAGCTTCCAGAGGTGCTGTGATAAGATTAAACAAACAAACAAACAAACAAACGTAAGTTCATTACAGTGAACCCAAGTTCAGCTAACCCTAGGAATGAACAGATAGTTAAACAGAAACAAAACAAAAACCTATACAAGATAAAAATGTCCTGAAATTGATGATAACAGCTGCACATACAACTGTGAATTAAAAACCACTGGACTGAATACCATTTTTAAATGTTGTTTGTGTGAATTTTGTCTCAATCAACTTTCTTTCCCCCCCCCCCCCCCCCTCTGGTTTCTCGAGACAGGGTTTCTCTCTGTAGCTTTGGAGGCTGTCCTGGAACTCGCTTTGGAGACCAGGCTGGCCTTGACCTCACAGAGATCCACCTGCCTCTGCCTCCTGAGTGCTGGGATTACAGGCGTGTGCCACTGCTGCCCGGCTCAACAACTTTTTAAAAAGTGTGAATGCAGTCAGTGCTGCGGTGCACGCCTTACATCCCACAACTGCTGCAGGATGTTCTGTATGTGACGTGGGCTGCTCTGATTGGGTAATAAATAAAACACTGACTGACCAGTAGCCAGGCAGGAAGTATAGGCAGGACAAAGAGAAGAGGATTGGGGGAAGTAGAAGGCTGAGGCAGAGAGACCTGTCAGCCGCCGCCATGACAAGAAAGAGATAAGGTACTGGTGAGCCACGAGCCGTGTGGCAACTTATAGACTAAATAGAAATGGGTTAACTGTAAGACAGAAGAAGCAGATAACAAGAAGCCTGCCATGGCCATACAGTTTATAAGTGATTATTTTATACGTGGGTTGTGGGGCTGCGGGGGCTTGGCCAGAGATGGAGAGAAGAACTCCAGCTACACACAACTGGGGAGGCAGAGGCAGGAGATCTCTGTGGGTTCAAGGCCAGTCTGGTCTACAGAGTGAGGAGTTACCGGATGGGCAAAGTCTCTACATAATGAGACCTTCTATCGAAAAAGCATGAGTACAACTTACTAAATTAAACTGAAGTAAAATTACCTCAAGAGATGAAGAAAAAGCATTGGATATAATTCTCCATTTTTTTTTTTTGGGGGGGTCTGGGATTAAATGTGTGTGCCACCACCAACCTCCTGGTTTATTTATGATTTATAAAAAGTAAAAAAAGAGCTGGGCTTAGTGGTTCATGCCTGTCATTCCAGTACTGGGAGACTGCAGCAGGAAGATGACTATCTAGTTCCAGGCCAAACTTGCTCATGCAGCAAAATCCTTTTTCTTTCTCTTGTTTTTTTTTTTAAAGGACTGGATTGATGGCTTATCAGTTAGAATACTGCTGCTCTTCTAGTGGACATAGGTTTAGGTTTGATTCCCAATACCCACAAGGCGGTTCACAACTGTCTGCAATTCCAGTTCCAGGGAATCTGGCACCCTCATCTGGCCCCCAAGGACACCAGGCAGGCATGTGACACAGATATATATGCAGGAATAACACCCATCCATGTAAAAAAAAAAATCACACAACTTATACGTGCATTGAAATACTACATGAGATGCTGGATAGATGGCTCAGTGAATAAGAACACGGACTGCCCTTCCAGAGGATCCAGGTTCAATTCCCAGCACCCACAAGGCAGCTCACAACTGGGACCCACCACTGATGGGAAAACACCAATGCACATAAAAATAAATAAATTAAAAAAAACCTGAAATACTACATGATTTTCCACTTATATATAATTGTTTTTTATGTAAAGTTAGTATGTTTTAATATTTAAGATGGAAGAAAAAGACAAGTAAAAATGACCTAAATAATTTTAAAATTAAGGGAAATAAGAAACAAAAGCTGGTTCTAATAAGAGCCTAAAAATACTAAACAATAATAAGAAAAACTAGGGCTAGCGTGCGATGGTTCAGTGAAGAAAGAGCTTGCTAAGCAAGCAGAAGGACCTGAGTTCAGATCTCCCACACATACTTGAAAACTGGGTATAGTGGTTCATGCCTATAGCCCAGTGCTGGGAGACAGTTATAGAAGTAGATCCTGGGGACTCACTGGCAGCCAGTCTAACCTAAATGGAGAACTGTTGGTTCTGTGAAAGACACAAGGTGGAGAGTAAAGACAGAAGATAACAGAAGCTGACCTCTGGGGCGAATGTGCATGTGTACATACACATGCAACAAAAATACAGACACCACAAACACACAAAATGATTTTTAAAAGACAAAATTTAAGTAAACAAAACAATTTCAGACAAGTGAATATTTAAAAATTATATCTACCTGAAATAGTTACGTTCTGCAGACTATCAAAATGGTTACATATTGCTGCCGTGAAGACTAGCCAGCAGCTCAGGGGTTTGGGGGATCCACTGAGTTGGCAAACTAATCACTCAACTTGACCTTTCTATCTGAGGGAATAAAACTTGATTCTCTGGGGCCAACAAAAAAGGGAAACACATACACACACACACACACACACACACAGCCCCTCCAACATGTCAGGATCTCAGCTAGGGTGCTGACCTAGCCTTCTGCAGGTCAGAGAAACTGAAGAGGAGATATAGAACAGGCAAACCACTGGACAGACAAAGACACATGAGGATTTTTTTGAGAGCTCCAGCAGCAATGCTTGGAAAATGTCAATCACTATTATTATAAATACCAGTAATACTGCCCAGTGAGGGGCTAGAAACTCCGAGAGTTTTCATACAACTCACAGATTATGAGGAATGTGGTGACTGTGAAGGCACAATTAGAACTGCTCAACAGCAGCATCAGGTCTCAGGACACCTAGTCCTCAGGACTTTGCCTCCCAAGGCTCACTCAGGCATGGCTTTGCCAACTGCACACAGCCATGTTCCATGATTTCCAATGCTGCCTGTTGGTCCCCTCGTATGGTCCCACACAGTTACAAGAAGAAATTTTATGGTAATTTAATTTTAAACATACTCAACTGATAAAGTTTTTCTTCCTGAAGAAAGCTTAGCTTAGATCACTTTTTAGATAGGTTCAAACTTTCAGTAATAATTCCTAATATAAACTTTTAACAACAACAACAACAAAGGAACAAGACAGACAGATAATAGTCTTACTTAGCTAATGAATGCAGATTAAAAAAAACTTTATAAAAGAGAGAAATGGATCCAAAGCAAGAATACTCCACTAACACAGGAGGCAGCTGGTAAAACTGAACTTCCCTTATGCTAAAAACTCAACTAGGAAGAAAATTCTTTAACAAACTTCTGTCCTAGAAGACTACAGTAAATGTCATAGTAATGTAGGAACTATCTGCATAATCTCTAGGAGTCAAGAAACCAGAGACATCCATTATCACCTCTATTGTTTGACATAATTTACACAAAGCCCAGATGACTGATGCTTCATTAAAGAGCCTAGCGGAAGAGAGTATTGGAGAAGGGGAGGAGGTTTAAACATTGGAGGAAATGATGTAAAACACTTATTTTCAAATGATGTCATCTTTAATATTTATAAATTTATAGGATGCAGGGTGGTGCAGGCCTTTAATCCCAGCACTTGGGAGTCAGAGGCAGGTGGCTCTCTGTGAGTCAGCCTGGTCTACAGAATGAGTTCAAGGACAGCCAGGGCTACACAGGAAACTTTGTTAAAAAAAACCCAAACAAAAACCAAAAAACAAACAAACAAAACCCATACTATTAGCACCTCAAATGTTTCAGGATATTTGTTTAACTATGCAAAGATGTTTGCATTTGTTTAATTATGTAAAGATGTGTTGCTGTTTTACCTTGCCTGCCTAAGGCATCTGACTGGTCTACTAAAAAGCTGAATGGCCAATAGCAAGGAAGGAGGTATAGGCAGAACTTCCGGGCAGGGAGAGTAAATAGAAGGAACTTAGGCTGGGGGAAGAAAGAAAAGAGACATATGGAGACCCCACGGGCTGGCCAGCCAGACATGGAGAAAGCAGGAAAGAAAGAGATACAGAATATAAGAAAGGTAAAAAACCCAAAGGCAAAATGTAGATGAACAGAAACAGCTTAAATTAAAAGAGCTAGTGAGACAAGCCTAAGCTAAGGCCAAGCATTCATAATTAATAAGTCTCTTTGTTTTTATTTGGGAGCTGGTTGGTGGCCCAAAGAAAATTCCAACTACATCCAAAGTTAATAGTAATCTGTAAGATTAGCCATCAATAAATTAGTACTACTATTTCTCTATATAAACAACAAACTGAAGATATAATTTAAACCAAAACTCTTACATACACAAAATTTCTAAAAAATCTTGTCAAAATAGTGACATATATACAGAAAAGTACATAAATCATAAGCTTTCATCTTAAAGTTCACAATGAACACACCAATATAAGTACCCTCAGCTCAAGAAGTACTAGTACCTAGAAGCCCTATTAATCACTTCCCACTTGTCACAAGGGCTGGTCCCCCATCCTGTCTCCTTGGCTTTCCTTCTAAGATTCATGTGTACAAGTGAAATACCTGGTTGATACTAAAACACAACACACACACACACACACACACACACACACACACACCTTTCCCTCCTAAGATTCTCCTGTACAAGTGAAATACATGGTCAATACTAAAACACAACACACACACAGAGCTTTTTCATCACCCAAATTCATGAATGTTAGAAAATATAACCAAGACTTCTCCTTTAGTTAATTAAATAATTAAAGCAAACCCGTGGAAGGGTGAATTCTACTTCTATTTTAAAAACAAAGGGAGTTCTTTACTTATTTTCTGCGTAAGGGTGTTTGCCTACATGTGTGTCTGTATACAACATGTCTGTCCAGTGCCTGTGAGGGTCAGAAGAGAGCACTGGATACCCTGGAACTGGAATTACAGATGGCTGTGAGCCACTAGTGATGTGGGTCCTGGGTTAAATTCCTGTGCTCTTAACCACTGAGTCATCTCTGCAGCCCCACAGAAAACTTGCTTGCTCTCCTTTTCCTACTTCTTGCCCTGTAATCCTCTCCAAACTCATTTCTTCTGGAACAATGTTAGATAGAAGACAGACCTCAGCCACAGTGCTACGAATTCGATCCACCACCTGCTCAAAATCCACGAGGCTGAAGAGTGGCTGCTGCTTGAGCCGATGCAGCTCTGCAGCAAAAGTGTCCTCCTGGTTCTTCAAGATGGACCCTGAGGAGTACAAGGGCACTATGGTCAGACAGGAGTCATCGGACAGGTGGAGGGGGCCACAGCTGCCCAGGCAAACCTATCAGAGCTGTTGTCTGCAGCAGTCCATCACTGTCACCAGCCACTCTAACCCAGCATGCACTGGGCCAGTGTTGCAGATGAAGAGCCTCTGAGGATGTGCCAACAGAACAAGGGCATTCTTACCTTTCCTCGTTAGGTTCACATTTTGATTCTCAAACATCTGGACAGATTCTCCAACAAAGAGGATTTTTTCAGCAACCCTCACTGGAATGTAGGATGGTAAAATCTCCACTCGCAGGGAAAACTGCTTTAGAGATGGGGCCAGCATGTTCTCTTCCTCAATTAGGCGCTAGTCAAGGAAATAACCCATCACATGAAGTATGACGATAGGCCTTAGCTCCCCCAACCAATGAGCTATGTTATTGGCAAGCAGGATGTAAATCTGAAATTGCACAGTTTTTAAATCATCAGCTCTGGAAATGCATTCCATTTTCATGGAGAGTAGTGGCAGGATGGGCAGCAATAAGTTTTGATTTTTTTTTTTAAAGATTTATTTATGGATTAGGGATTTAGCTCAGTGGTAGAAAGCGCAAGGCCCTGGGTTCGATCCTCAGCTCCAAAAAAAAGATTTATTTATTTATTATGTATACAGTATTCTGCCTGCATGTGTCCCTGCAGGCCAGAAGAGGGCACCAGATCTCATTACAGGTGGTTGTGAGCAACCATGTGGTTGCTGGGAATTGAACTCAGGACCTCTGGAAGAGCATTTGGTGCTCTTAACCACTGAGCCATCCATCTCTCCAGCCTGAGTTTTGATTTTTAATTTACTTGTGTGTACGTGTGTACACAATGCATGTTCAGTGTGGGCACACATGGGCCATGGCATACGTGTGGAGGTCAGAGGACAACTGCAGGTGTTGGCCCTCACCTTCCTCCTTGAGACCAAGGTCTCCTTGTAGGTCTCCTTGTTCTGCTGTATATGCCAAGCTAGCTGGCCTTCAGGCTTTCAGGGATTCTCCTGTTTCTGCCTCCCATCTCACTGCAGGAGCACTGAGATTACAGATGTTGACACTACAGCATCTGGCTGTAACATGGGTTCCGGGAATTTGAACCCAGGTCCTCACATTTGCACAAGCACTTGCTCTATGGAGTCAATCCCTCACCTAGCACTGAGTTTTTAAATATAAGGCTTTTACTACTGTGCCAGGTGGGGAGATGATCAGCTTCCTCGCTTGTACAATTCCCTGACTGTTATTCTCTAGGTCTCGTATATATATGTCTGCTCTGTCAAGACATATCCCAGACTCTTCTCTCTTGTTCTACATTTTTCAGAGATAACATCTACGTGGCTTCACAGGGCATCATGACAGACTGTTTTAACAGGCCTGCAACTATAAATGCTGTGGAACTTCTACTAGCCATTATGCAGAGAACCTCTCTTTTGCAGCTTCCCATAGGCCACAGATTAAAAACTTCTAAGTTGTTACTGATTACTCCATGCTTAGCTTCAGAGCAAGCTACACCACTCTGCCAGGCTGAGCCCATTGGACATTTTCACAGGCTCCTTAAACTCAACACATCCCATATTAGACCTTGGGCTGGGAATTAGCTCAGAGGTAGAGCACTTGCCTGGCCACAGATTTGATGCTCACAAAAACAAACACCAGCAACAGACATTGCCTGTCATCATTACTCACCTAGTGCCTAACTGCTAAAGGCTGAAACTTTTATCTTGACTCACAACAACCAGTCCTAAAGGGCAATGGATTCCATTTTCTAAACACCTCTCAGGCTTCTCTGTCTGCCCCCAATACGCAGTTACCATGCTTGGAATTATGATGTTCCACCTAAGAATCCCTGAGACTCCAGTAACTAGTCTATTTGCCTCTACTCTTTGTTTTTGTTTTTGAGACAGGGTCTCACTCTGTAGCTCAGGCTGGCTTAGAACTCCTTATGTAGACCGGGGCGGATTCAAACTTGGGGTAATTCTCCTGTGCCTGATTCCTGGGTGCTGAGATTACTGTTCTCATTCTGTCGGCCAGGCTGGCCTTTAACAGTGCTCCCCTGCTTTAGCCTGTCCTGTAAGGAACTGAGACCACAGGTATGCGCCATGCTCAGCTTCTGATCTTGGTTTTTAAGAAATGGTTCCCACATAGCACCTAAAATGACTCCCTCCCTGGAACTATCCAGCTGCTCTCACTTAGCTCTGTTCACGCTCAGTTTAAACTCTTTCTGTTCACAAGGACCCTCAGGATTCTGCTGCTGATTTACTCAGCTCCTTCATCTACTGCCACCTCCCTTAGCCCTCCACCCCACACAAACACTTCAGCGTTACCTGACCATTTCAGCTGAAATCCAAGTGGTTCCTCCAATAAGCCTTTTCCTTAATAGCCTCTACCATTATACACAATCCCTGGACATGTCTTATTTAAAACCCTACCTCAAGATCTTCTAGGAACAGTTGTGCTCTTTTGTGGAGCATCTGGTAACTGTAATGTAACTACTTACTTTTCTCAATTTTCCATCAAATTATATGCTTAAGGATAAGAACTACATTTTGTCTATGTAGTTGGGCACCTATAAGATTGCCCTGCACAAAATAGACATTCAATGAACATAATGAGTGAATGGATGAAGAAATGAATGTGGACAATATAAGGAGTCTTATTTGTAATTCCAAACTACATGAAAAGCTACAGGGAGCTCATATTTGCAGAGATAAAACTTATCACTAGACTTGTAAATATATGTATTGTAGAAAGGAGAAATAAGGATTTCAAAATCACTTTCTATTTTGTAGTCTCTAATTTAGAGAAAGCCCAGTGTTTCCCAGAAGGCAGCCAGGCAGGTGTCTCAACGAGTGCCTGCCCTGAGCTTCCTGCAGCATGCACCCTCACCACCTGGGCTTCCCGCCGTGCCCTCACCAGGTCCTGCAGTTCTCTCAGCTGCTTTCCTGTCAGCCCTCCAATCCCCAGATCTTCTTCATCCTCTTCCGCCTGGGCACTGATATTACCAGAAGATGGACCCTGTTTGATAAAGAACTCTTCATGCTGGTCCAAGAGGAGTCCATGTAGCATCCAGGCTGAGAGCTGTTTATACATGACCCCATGGCATACAGCCAGGATTCTGAGGAGAGAAGGAAGCAAGAGCCTTACCAGTATACTTAAGAGAATACCAAGACTCACCACTGCCAGAGATCACACTTGAGATTTTGACAGGACAGAGAGAGCTGGAGAGTTTAAGTGAGTCATGGGGAAAACAAGGTAAAAATAACTGTGCTAATTTAATTACTAACAGACAGACAGACTAAGTCCAACCTGTACTATATAATTGATTAAGCTCAGAAAATGTTCTTTTAGGACAAAAATTTTTGTTCTTTGTGTAAGTTTCAAAACAGATGAGACTTATTTAAGTGGATGTAATGGAGTCACATTTTGCTTAACACAGCCTTGAATTTATTTTCTTCTTGGAATTGTCTAAGGAAAAAGATTCAATATGTGAATACCAAGTTGGCAGTATATTATATCTTAGTAAAATGTAGAAATCAAAATAAAATGCAGAAAGGTAGTTGGAGAATGGACATTGAGATGGTTTTGATGGGTGGCCAGCATGGAAATACAGTAACAGCCAAGTGATAAGTATTTTGAAAATCCCCGGTAGTGGCTAACTCTGCCAATGCAATAAGCCAATTCAAGCTGAATTAAAACTCCAGATTTGCTGGGTGGTGGTGGTGGTGGTGGTGGTGGTGGTGGTGGTGGTGGCGGCGGCGGCGGCGGCGGCGGCGGCGGCGGCGGCGGCGGCGCACGCCTTTAATCCCAGTGCTTGGGAGACAGAGCCAGACAGATCTCTGTGAGTTCAAGGCCAGCCTGGTCTACAGAGCGAGATCCAGGACAGGCACCAAAACTACACAGGGAAACCCTGTCTCGGAAAACAAAACAAAAAACAAACAAACAAACAAAACCCTGAATATCAACAACAACATAAAGAACAGAAAGCTTATAAACTCATAGAAACTGAACAACTTACTACTAAATGAAAAATGGGTCAGGAAAGAAATTAAAGATTTTCTAGAATTGAATGAAAACAAAAACACACATATCCAAACTTAAGGTACACAAGAGGAGGCAAGTTCCTAACACTAAGTGCCTCTTCCCTTGATGAACCACATGGTTAAGTAATTTAGCCATTTTTGTAGGACCCTACTGCCACATACCAAGCCTTGTGATAGGAGCATGCCACTTAATGCAAACTAAGGTTTGTCCCCAGACTCCCTAATTCGATATATTCCTTATACTCTGGAATTAAGTTGAGCTGATTCACTGACGTCTGTCTCCTGGAGGGCTGTCTCCATTCACGTTCACAGCTGTCTTGACCCCTGTCCCCTGCTTCTGTTCCCTCCACCCTAGCAAACACTCCCAAGGAGGAAGAAGCAGAGCCACCCTAGAGCAGTAAGACAACTGAGGGAGATCAATTAGAAAAAGAGAGGTCAAAGTATCTTTATTCGCAAATGATATGATAGTATAAGTGACCCTAAAATTTCCACAGGGAAACTCCTATAGCTGATAATACTTTCAATAAAGTAGCTAGATACAAAATTAACTCACAAGAATCAGCCTTTCTATATACAAATGACAGACTGAGAACAAAATCAGGGAAACAACACCTTTCACAATAGCCTTAAATAATATAAAATATCTTGGGATAACTCTAACCAAGCAAGTGAAAGACTTATATGATAAAAACCTTAAGACATTGAAGAAAGAAACTGAAGAAAATATCAGAAGATAGTAAGATACTCCATGCTCACTGATTAGTAGGATTAATATAGTAAAACTGGCCATTTTACCAATCTACAGATTCTGTGCAATCCCTATCAAAATTCCAACACAGTTCTTCACGGATCTTGAAAGGACAATACTCAATTTCATATGGAAAAACAAACAAAAAACCCCAGGATAGCTAAAACAATACTGAATAATAAAAGAGGTATCACTATCCCCAATTTCAAGTTGTTCTACAAGAGCTATAGTGATAAAAACAGCCCAGTATTGGTACAAAGACCGACATGCTGATCAATGGTATCAACTTGAAGACTTAGACATAAATCATGAATCCACATACTATTGGACACCTGATTTTTGATTTAAAAAAGAAAAAGCATCTTCAACAAATGGTGCTGGTCAAACTGGATGGCTGCATGTAGAAGAATGCAAACAGACTCATCCTTATCAGCCTGCACAAAACTCAAGTCCAAGTGGATCATAGACCTCAAAAGAAAACCAGATACACTGAATGAGATAGTAAAGTGTGGAAGAGCCTTGAACTCATCAGCACAGGAAGACTTTCAGAACAGATACTAATATCAACAAGAAACTTAAAAGCCTCCACACAGCAAAGGATAGCATTATTTAGACAAAGCAGCAATCTACAGAATGCAAAAAGATTTTAACCAACTACACATCTGATCGAAGGCAAATACCCAAAATACATCAAGAACATCTCCCCCAAACAAAGAAACAAAAACAACAACAGTAACAAACCAACTAGGTATCAAGACAAGAAGTAACCCAACTGTTTTAGTTACAATTGCTGTGATGAAACTCCATGACCAAAACAACTGAGGAAGAGAGGGTTCATTCCATTTCTGCCTCCACATCACAGTTCAACATCAAAGGAGAGCAGGACAGGAACACAAGCAGGGCAAGAACCTGGAGGCAGCAGTTGATGCAGAGGCCATGGAAGAATGCTATTTACTAGCTTGCTCCTCATGGCTTGCTTAGCCTGCTTGCTTTCTTTTCTGTTTGTTTTTTTGAGACAAGGTTTCTTTGTGTAGTCCTGGCTGTCCTGGAACTCACTCTATAGACCAGGCTGGTCTCAAACTCACAAAGATCTGTCTGCCTCTGCCTCCTAAGTACTTGGAATTAAAGGTATGCACCACCACTGCAAGGTTTTATTCTTTATTCTTTTTCTTTCTCTCTCTTTCTTTTCTTTTTTTTCCTTAGCCTGATTTCTTATAGAACCCTGGACCATCAACCCAGGGATGGTACCACCTACAATGGCCTGGGCCATCCTCCATCAACCACTAATAAAAAAAAAAAAAAAAAAAAAAGCACTACAGTCTTGCCTACAGCAGATCAGTTTCTCAATTGAGGCTCCCTCATCTTTGATGGCTCTAGCTTGTGTCAAGTTGATATAAAACTAGCCAGTACACCAATTTAAAAAATGGGTACAGCTCTAAACAGAGAATCCTCAAAAGTGGAAACTCAAATAACTGAGAAACACCTAAAGAAATGTTCAACATCCTTAGCCACCAAGTAAATGCAAACCCAAACTAGATCTTGTTAGGAAAGCGAATAGGGTAGTTATGGACAGATGGGAAGGTCTGGCATGGGAGGACCATGTAGGGAGGTGGAGAGAGAGAAAAGGAGGACAAGAGGAAGCACATGGGCAGAGACAGCTAAAGTTAAGGCCATCTGAGGGTAGTATAGAAACCCAATGCAGTAGCAGTTTCCTAACATATATACATGTATGAAGGTGATCTAAATGAAATTGCTAAATATTGGGGGAGACATCTTATCACCATATGAAGCATTCAGTATGGGGGACTGGCTTACATTTAATTGAGTAGTTGACCAAAAGGGTGTTATGGGAATCCTCAAACAACCCAGGTTGTTGCCAAGACCACAGGTTGCTCACTACAAACTGATAGCAAAGCTCCATTGCTGAAGACACCTAAACAACTCACTGAACATGGAGAAGTCAAGGTGGTGCCTACATAAAGAAGAAAGGGGGGTTGGGGAGTTAGCTCAGTGGTAGAGCGCTTGCCTAGCAAGAGCAAGGCCCTGGGTTCAATCCTCAGCTCAAAAAAAAAAAAAAAAAAAAAAAAGAAAGGGAATGTGAAAGGCCTCAGAGTCCATCTACCACAATTTTGTCATGAGTGCTTGTTCTAATTAGGGTTTCTATTGTTGTGAAAAGACACCATGACCATGGCAACTCTTATAAAACACTTAATTGGGTGGCTTACAGTTCAGAGGTTTAGTCCATTAGCATCATGATGGGATATGGCGGTGTGCAGACAGACACGGTGCTGGAGAAATAGTTGAAAGTCCTACAGTTTGCAGGCAACAGGAAGTGAACTGAGACACTGGGCATGGCTTGAGCATATATAAGACCTCAAAGCCCACCTCCACAGTGGCACACTTCCTCCAACAAGACCACACCTGCTAATAGTGCCACTCCCTTTGAGGGCCATTTTCTTTCGAACCACCACAATGCTATACTTTCTTTTTTAACTATGAGGAAAATGAAATAAGAACATATGGGCAGCCTTTGATCAAACGCTACCTTTTCTTGAATGGATGACAAGGGAACTCTTGATAGACAAGTATTCTACTACTGAGTTACATACGCCGAACCCCTCTTTCTGTATTTTTATATAGTGTTAATCATAAGACATACAATTTTATATCACATTTCATCTTTAGAAAATATTTTATATATTGTGGCATTTACAATTTTAGTGGCTATATAGTCTTCTGAGTGGATAGTTAGCTTAAAAATGTTAACTACCTTTATTTACTTGTGTGTGTGCATGCATGTGTGTTGGCATGCCTTCCCTTGTACCTCTGCGGAGGTCAGAGCACAATCTGCACTTGTTCTCTTCCTCTACCGTGACTTCCGGGGCAGATGTAGGTTGTCGGCCTTGGCAGTCAACACCTTCATCAGCTGAGCTACCTCAACAGCCCGAGTTTTCCTTATACTCCTGAAAATTTCTAATTTTCTGATAGACAACACAGTAGTGAGTATGCTGGTGAATAATTATTTTCCTCTTTTATATAATTTTCCTACTGGGCTGGGGAAATGGCTCAGTGGGTAAGAGCACTTACAAGGCAAGCATCAGACTTGAGCAGGACACTAGACAGTCTCTAATAGCCTCTTAGAGTACATGGACCTCTACACACATGTATATAAATGCAGAGACTACATGACACACAAATAAGAAGTACTTTTGTTATGGTAAAATGTCTAAGTGTGTAGCATTACAGGATATAAAATATAAATAGGGCTGGAGAGATGGCTCAGTGGTTAATAGCACCAAATGCTCTTCCAGAGGTCCTGAGTTCAATTCGCACCAACCACATGGTGGCTCACAACCATCTGTAATGAGATCTGGTGCCCTCTTCTGGCCTGCAGGCAGAACACTGTATGCATAATAAAGAAATAAATCTTTAAAAAAATATATATAAATAAGTATAAATATTTTAAGGACCGTGATATGAAAAATACTGGCTCCTCTTCTCCACACCACCACTTTACCTGCCCCTCCCACTTCTTCCCTCTCCCCTCCCTTCCCCTCCTCTCTTTTACCTTCTTAGCTTTCTTGTTTTTGTTTTGTTTTGTTTTGTTTTTTCTTTCTTTTTTTTCCAGAGCTGAGGAGCGAACCCAGGGCCTTGTGCTTGCTAGGCAAATGCTCTACCACTGAGCTAAATGCCCAACCCCTCCTTCTTAGCTTTCAACCCAGGCCTCTTTAAACTTTTCACATATCTGTGAATGATCTTGAACTCCTAATCTTCCTGCTTCTACCTTCCAAGTATTAGATTTAGAGACATATACCACCATGTCTGGTGACTCCTAGGACTTCTCTTTGTGCCTCTATATGGGTTGTACGCACGCGTGCGTGCATGCGTGCATGCCAGAGGTTGCCATTGGGAATCTCCCTCAGTAACTCTCCACCTTATTTTTTGAAACATCACCTTTCACTTGACTTGGGGCTTGCTAATTCAGCTAGGCTGCCAGGCCAGCAAGCTCCCAGGGATCCTGTTCCTGTGTCCCAGTGCTGGGATTACAGATGCAAGCCATCACATCTGGCTCTTTAATGGTGCTAGGGATCCATTTAAGTCTTCATACTTGCATGGCAAGGAGTTTACTTACTGAGCCATCTCCCCAGCCCTGGGCTTTTCTACCCTAGTTAAAATTTTCCCAGAGGGAAACCAGATGTGACCTGAAAATAAACATGACAAGTCAAATCACTCCACTCCTGCCTCTACCCCAATACTTGGGGAAGCCAAGACTTACTTTTCCAATGCGCTTCGAACTGGTGGCAAACCTCCACAGCTATGTTTGTAAACTGTTTCCAGAATTTGACAGCCATGAATCTGTGGAAAATATAGCCTTGTCACTCGAGGTTATATAAACTTATATTCTACAGCAACCAAGAAAGTACACTCCAGTAGAGAAGGCTGATATGGTCTCTCACAAGATTTCTATATAATCACGTGCAAAGACAGACTCCCTTCCCTCAGCATCATCAGTGTTACCTGTTGATTTAGTTAGGTTTTGTTGGTGGTGCTGGTGGCTTTTAATATATATATATATATATATATATTTATTTATTTATTTTTATGTATGCAGTGTTCTGCCTGCATGTATGCCTACATGTCAGAAGATCTCATTATAAATGGTTGTGAGCCACCATGTGGTTGCTGGGAATTGAACTCAAGTCCTCTGGAAGAACAGGCAGTGCTCTTAACCTCTGAGCCACCTCTCCAGGTCCTTAGTTTCTGATGCTGTGATAAAACACCATGATTAAAATAATCTGTTGATGAAAGGTTCTATTTCAGTTTATAGCTTACAGGCCATCATGAAAGCAAGTAGGGGCAGGAGCTCAAGGCAGGAGCTGAAGCACTGGCCATGGAGGAATGCTGCTTACTGCCCGTCCCTCATGGCTTGCTTGGCCTGCTTTACCATCCAGGACTACCTGCCCAGGTTGGCACTGCCTGCAGTGAGCTGGCCCTCCTATATCAATCAATAACCAAGCTGTGCATTCCAGGCTTTTCTTACAAATCACTTTGAGGTATAATTTGTATGCCCTAAATTTACATGTGTATCTTAAGTGTATTATTTAAGTGCTTTTTAGTAAAGTCACAATATTATACAACCATCACTATAATACAGTTTTACAATATTCCATTCTAAAACAATCCCCATACTGGGTGGTGGTGGCGGCGGCGGCAGCGCATGCCCTTAATCCTAGCACTCAGGAGGCAGAGACAGGTAGATCTGAGTTCGAGGCCAGCCTGGGCTACAGAGCCAGTTCCTGGATGACTAGGACTACACAGAGAAACCCTGTCTCAATAAACCAAAACAAACAACCCACCCCCCTTGGGTGAGTCTACTGCAGTCTGTCCCCCTTCTCCCCTTCAGCCCAGGCTCTGGACCACTTAGTTCTTCACCTTGGAGCACGAGCACACTAGCTCCTCTATCACTACCTGGCCAGATACGCAAGGTCACTCATCTAAGTCCCTCTACATGTTTCCCATTCTTCCCATAGCCAATGGAAGCTGAAAATCAACTGAGATGTGCAGGTAGGCATGGAATTCTGTGCCTTCCTTACTAACTCCATTCATGTAGAAGGTTCCCTCCCACTCTGAATTTAAAAGCAGGTAAGGGCATGGTCTCTGAGTTACACCCTGAGCATATGTAATCACAAATGTAAAACCCTTAGCACAGTGCTGTAGAACAATCCTTTTCTACACCGTGAATATGTATTACTCTCATTGATTAATAAAATGCTGACAGGCTGGTAGCTGGGCAGGAAGTTAGCGGGAAAGCCAAACTGAGAATGATGGGAAGGAAGTTGGAGTCAGGAGAGATGCCAGCCAGCCACTCAGGAAGCCAGCCTGAGCTATTGGCAGAGCATTTATAATTCATAGTCAGCCTCTGAGTCAGTTATTTGGGACTGGGTGGTCAGGACAGGAATTGTCCATGTACAGCACAGTGCATGGTACAAAGCAATAAATACTGTGCTTTAATGGGGACGGTCAGCTCTGAAGCACTTTCCTCCTGGCTTTGGCAGCAGAGAATCAATGTAGCAAAGCTTTAATTTTCTGTAATCATTGAAAAAGTAAGGCAACAGGGCTGGAGAGATGGCTCAGAGGTTAAGAGCACTGCTTGCTCTTCCAAAGGCCCAAGAGTTCAATTCCCAGCAACCACATGGTAGCTCACAACCATCTGTAATGAGATCTGGTGCCCTCTTCTGGCCTACAGGGACACATGCAGACACTGTATACATAATAAATAAATAAATCTTTAAAAAAAAGAAAACAATAAGGCAACTACAAGGTAAGTCAACTGGCTAACTACACTCACCAAATAAAAACCTAAGGCACAGATACAATGGCCAGAAAACATGGAGAACTGAGCTGAGCATGCTTAACTCATTTGTCTACTTAGTCCAATAATGGGTAAACAGAAGAAAATAATTTCTATCGTGCAGAATCTCTAAGCACTTTTTCTTCATAGAAAAGACAGTCTTCTGACATGGGGACTCTAACTGTTCAATGTGTGGTGAAATGAGTACAACAAGCTGGGTTTTGCCCAGTTGTAGTGATATTTTATCTGTGTACCCCATAAAGCTTATCTGAGATTCAGAGGAAAAAGCCAACCACTACAGTAAACAGAAGTCAGACAAAGGTAGCACACACCTTTAATCCTAGCATTGGAAAGGCAAAGATTGATCTGGATCTCTGTGAGTTCAAGTCTACACTGGGAACAGAGCCAAGCATCGTGGCACATGCCTTTAATTCCAACACTAATTAAACATAAAGGTCTGGAGGTCTGTACAGATAGACAGGAAGTGACAG
Source organism: Onychomys torridus (assembly GCF_903995425.1). Lineage (NCBI taxonomy): Eukaryota > Metazoa > Chordata > Mammalia > Rodentia > Cricetidae > Onychomys > Onychomys torridus. Next base: position 95,528,055 of record NC_050446.1, on the reverse strand, counting down.
AGCTAGGCAGAAAGAGGAAGTTATATAGTTGGAGAGAGGAAGTGAGATGGCAAGGAAAAGAAAGGTATACATATAGGTATGGGTATACAGGAAGTAGGTCTCTTTGGAGGATGAGGAAATAAGGTGAGGTTGGCTGTGGCTTGTCCTATTGATCTGATCTCTCAGTTTTACCCCAGTATCTGGCTCCAGGTTTTTTATTTATAAGACTGTTTAGCAATTCATCTTACATCCAGTAATTCTTAACTCTCAGGAAACCTTCTTTCTTTTTTAAGAAAAAAAGCTTCCTGTCCATATCTGAAGCCAGTGGTTCCAAACCCTTAGTGCAGCCAGCTCTCACCTCCAAACACCCAGAGTATTTTCTCTGACCTCAGCGACATTCTTAGGTAGACCTACTTAGTCTGCTTTTTTGTTGTTTTTTAAGAAAGAGTTTCTCTTTGTTCTATCCTGGAACACACTATGTAGACCAGGCTGGTCTCAAACTCAGAGATCGACCTGCCTTTGCCACCCAAGTGCTGGGATTAAGGCATGTGCCACCATCACCTGGCTACTCTGCTTTCTTTTTTTTTCCTTCTTATTTTCTTTTTTTGTTTTGAGACAGGGTTTCTCTGTGTAGCTTTCGAGCCTGTCCTGGAATGAACTCTGTAGCCCAGGCTGGCCTTGAACTCACAGAGATCTGCCTGCCTCTGCCTCCCAAGTGCTGGGATTAAAGGTGTGCACCACCACCACCTGACTACTCTGCTTTCTTAATGACAAGGTGTTTAAAGAAAGAATATTGTCTTATTTTTGCATTTCTGACATTTTATATGATAAGCAAAGGGATAATGCTGAATGAATAAATAAATAAAAACTATTAAAAGCCAAGTACGATGCCAGACTTTGTTGACTACCATGGGAGGCCTTACCCACTCTGAGGAGTGGATGGGGGTAGAGTGGGAGGGAGGTGAGGAGGTGGGAGAACTGGGGTTGGTATGTAAAATGGAAAAAATTTTAATAATAATAAAAAAAACCCTTAGCTGAGCAGTGGTAGCACATGCCTTTAATCTCAGCTGGCAGAGGCAGGTGGATCTCTGTGAGTTTGAGGCCAGCCTGGTCTAGAGGAGTTCCAGGACAGCCAAGGCTGCACTGACAAACCCTGTCTTGAAAAAACGAAAACAAAAAAACCAAACCAAACCAAAAAAAGGAGCAAGCATCTTCCAGATAAAGACTTATAAAACAGCATTATTAGTTTTTCTTTGATGCTTACCAGAACAGAAACTTCTCACCTTTTGGCTTTTAATTTGCTCCACTACAACCATCACAGAGGGGAAAAGGAGCTGGAACTGCAAAGCAGAGAAAATTAAGGGTATGTATCAATCAAATACAGGATGAAAAAAAGACCAACTCAAGAAATACTTCTGCTTTCAAGGTAAAATGGCAATATCAAGATCCAGTACCCTAAGGCAACCCGACATCAGGACCGGCAGCTAGGAACAGAAGCAATTTCTACTTTTGAGTCTGGTGTCACAGCCAATATGCATGTCAATGGGAGAATATTCACATTACAGTAAGAGCTAATTAAATGTGGAACTACTTTTTTGTTTGGGTTTTTTTAAGCTGGTCCAGAACTCACTAAAGAAAGCTTGTACACCTGGTTAGCCCCTTCCTCCTGAGCACTGGGATGACAAGCAAATGCCACACACACCACACTCTTAAAGCAGTTCTCATCTAGCAATAAAACAGTTAATAAAATATGTAAAAATATATTTATAGTGCCACAACTTAGAGCAGCAACAGACTCCAAAGCATTTTAGCAATCCAATGCTTACCTGATCTAAGGAGTAATTGACATGTGATATGGAGAGATGTGGGTCAGCCAGGAACTGTAATAAAAGCATAGTCATCAGAATTCCATACCAAATAACTTGAATTAATTTGCTCTATATAAATTAGGAGACAGTGTGACAATGAGCTCAGTGTTTGTTTTAAGCTCTGCAGAACTAATAGATTATAGATTTACTTTTTAGATAATACACCCAAACCAGGGCTCTTACAAATCCACTTTGGAGACCCTTTGAATACTGTACCCTTCAGGCATATAGTTCACTCTTAACTACCTGACCTCATCAAAAGCCACTTCAGGGGCAAGAACATGCTCTACTCTGCAATCCCCCAGACATAATGTTTTTTCTATTACCTCCTTCTCACCTCTTGTTCCAGGTCAAGCAGTGCTTGGCGATAAGGCTGCAAAACTGAATCCAGCCCTGTGCAAAAGGCCCTCAGGTAGATCCCAGGTAGCCCACCTGGGCCCTGCTGGGGTGGATGGTGATCCTGCAAACAAACAAAGAGAAGTCAACTTCTGGGCCCAGAAACTGAACCTGAGGAAGACACTGTCACTTAGTAGTAGTACTTATATTTACTTAAATAATTCTGTAGCAAAGCATTGTTTCAGCAAGAGGAAATGAAAAAAGAACTGAAGTTAACGTGTATTCTAGGGGGTGCAGTAAGAAATGCTGACATGACAGCTCCATTGTATTGTTTTTGTTTTTGTTTTTCTGAGACAGGGTTTTTCTGTGAAACAGTCCTGGCTGTCCTGGAACTCACTCTGTAGATCAGGCTGGCCTCAAACTTACAAAGATCCACCTGACTCTGCCTCCTGAGTGCTGGGATTAAAGGCATGTGCCACCACTGCTTGGCCCATTGTATTGTTAAGGGAAAGGTTTTTACTGTAGGTTCCCGGCATCTGTTGTGTGTGGCAAGACTTTTCCTGAGGAGATGCAACACACACACACACACACACACACACACACACACACAGACACAGACAGATACACACACATCCACACACACCTTTCTATTCACCCACGATAGGGAGCCCATGAAAGACCAAAGTACAGATCCCAACAAGGTCTGATTTGGTGAACCACTCAGTTTCATGGGTTATTTACAGAAATATGAGTGAGAGATTACTTATAGGAGCAGAAATGTCAAAGACAGCTGTATCACCAAAGCCCACACTATGTCACCATGGGTGACAGAAAGCTGAGAACCTGGAGCACAATACACAGTCTACAGGCAGCTCAATAGGTTGGAGTGTCCTGTCTGGGTAGCTCAGTTGGTCCTAACCTCTTCTAGGCAGCCCAGATGTTTTCTGCTTCTTTCTGGCTGCTTTGGAGGAAGGGGCCTAGTAAATTTGGCTTCAGGAACTTCCTGAAGCTATTCTGAGTTGTTGAATTTCTTTTTTGTTTTTTGTTTTTCGAGACAGGGTTTCTCTGTAGCTTTGAAGCCCGTCCTGGACTAGCTCTGTAGACCAGGCTGGCCTCGAACTCACAGTCCACCTACCTCTGCCTCCCGAGTGCTGGGGTTATAGGCAAATTACTATCTTAAGGTGCTTTCTTGCACGGTAGCTCATAACTACCTGTAATTCCTATTCCCAGGTTATCTAATATCTCCTGGCCTGGGTAGGCACATGGCACACACATGGTGCACATATGTGCAGCAAGCAGAACTCATACACATGAAATAAATCTTTCCTTTCTCTCTCTTTTTTTTTTTTTTGAGACAGGATTTCTCTATGTAGCCCTGGCTGTTCTGAAACTTGCTCTGGACTAGGCTGGCCTGGAGATCCACCTGCCTCTGCTTGGGATTAAAGGCATGTGCCACCACTGCTGGCTAAAAATAAATCTTTAAAACAAATAAACAAGGGGTTGGGGATTTAGCTCAGTGGTAGAGCACCTGCCTAGCAAGCACAAGGCCCTGGGTTCGATCCTCAGCTAAAAAAAAACAAACAAAGCCAAAAATAACAACAACAACAAAAAACAAACAAAAAAAAACCCCAACAAAGTAAAAAGCGAGTCTGAGTGCCAATCTGGGGGTTGTGAGACTCTTACTGAGGGATTATGTAAAATATGACTTGTCTTTCAGGGACTCTTCAAGTTGCCTGGCTGATCCCTGCTGCTTTCCAGGCAGCTGGGCTTGTCTGAAAATGAACGACTCTCCGTCTTTATTATTTATTCTTTGGAGAGAGGGGCCTAGTGAATCTGGTCAGTTTCATATAAAACTTCTCATATATTTTATATGAAGAATTAATGGTTAACAGTTAGCTGGAGGCTATGGTGGATTATTAGCCCCACTGGCTAGGCAGAGATCTGGGTAAGCAGACTGAGAGTGGTAGGCAGGAGTACAGGATTCAGCATCAGATGTGCTAAGGAAGCTTGGGTTCAGGGGTTAGAAATCACAGTGCAGCCAGCCAGAGGATGCTACACAGAACACCAGAAGGATCCTGAAGTTCCTCAAGAGGAATGTCCATAGCGTGGACATGGACAGACTGCTTTACAACCAGCCAATTTTGTTCTGATCTTACAGCATTACAGAAAACTGGAATGAGTCTTCATCTATCACAAAATGAAAAGAAAGGGTTTTGGTTTGCTGTTATTTTACTTTTTTTTTTTTTTTTTTTTTAAAAAAAAAGGTACTATTAGGATTTCCTTTAGAACTTGAGAAGTGGGAATTTTCATGTCATATAAACACATGGATAGAGGACAGAATTTTTGTTGTTCTTACCCATGAAAAAGCAGAGAGATCTTACCTTCCCTTGAGCATTTCCAGTGTCTCAGAAATTCAAGAGTACTCCAGAAATTCCTAACTTACTTTATGAGTGAATGTACCGAGAGCCCAAGAATATTTGTGCCCTGTAGAAGCACATATCCAGAGAACGGCATCCCACCTGTTGCTGCACATGGCCTGTGTACTGCTCAATGAACTCAGTGAATCGAATGTAGTCTGTGCCAAGCCGGCAGAGGCGATTCAGGACACTCGTCTCACTAGGGTGAAGAAACGGGAAGTCCTGTGAAACCTGGAAGAAGAGGGACAGTCATAAAGAAAATTGATGTCTACTAGTCACCAGCCCAGGTTCTCTGGGCTTAAAATGCTGACATTCTTTCTTCCGTTTCCTTTCCTTATGGTGTCATGGTTGCACTTAGCTTTAACTTTCCTTGTTAGCAGGTTGGTAATTCTGGTAACAATATGGTTACATACTACAAGGTTGTGTTCCTTATCCAGATGTAACTGCTTGTTCTTAAAACAGGTAATCTATAGTAAAGAAGTCACATGATAAGGGCTGGGAAATGGTTCAGTGTGTAAAGATGCTTCCACCTGACAGCCTGAGTTTGAGTTCCAGGATTCACATAGTAGGATAGTCCTGCAAGTTGTCCTCTGACCTACATACACACAGGGAGACAAACAGACAGAGAAAGAGAGAGACAGACAGACAGAGACTCCCTTGGCTTGTATTCTCAAATTATGTCTTTCTTTCTTCCTTTTCTTTTTTTTTTTTTAGCTGAGGATCAAACCCAGGGCCTTGTGCTTGCTAGGCAAGCGCTCTACCACTGAGCTAAATCCCCAACCCAAATTACGTCTTTCTTGAAAGCTTAGGCAAGTTATGGTACCTCTCAATGTCTTAGTTTTACGTCTTGTTGGCAGAGTTTTAGAAAAGTTCTAGGTTTAGGGCCAATGAGATTGCTCAGAGGGTCAGGCATGTGCTACACAAACCTGAAGACCTGAGTTCAATCCCTGCAACCTACATAAAGGTAGAAGGATAGAACTGACTCCTCAGAGTTGACTCTACATAAACTCTGTGACATGTATGCTTGTGCTCACATATCATACACACATACACTAGTTTAAAAAAAAAAAAATTCCAGGGCTGAAGAGAAGGCTCAGAGGTTAAGAGCACCGGCTGCTCTTCTGGAGCTCATGAGTTCAATTTCCAGCAACCACATGGTGGCTCACAACCACCTATAATGAGATCTGGCGCCCTCTTCTGGAGCACAGGCATACATGCAGGCAGAACACTGTATACATAATAAATAAATCTTTAAAAAAGAAAATTCCAGTTTAGGTTTAATTACCCTAAAATTTGAAGTTACTGATACCACTTGATATAACACAGCCAGATTTGTAAGGTCTTTCTTTTCTCTTCTGCCTTTCTCTGTACTCTGCCCCCCCCCCCCTTTTCTCTAAGAGAGAATATGAATGTCACACACTGCAGCCCAGGCTGGCCTTAAATCACAGCAAAGCAATCATTCTGCCTCAGCTTCTCAAAGGCTGGGATTACAGGCAGAAGCCATCATGCCTAGCTCTGAATTCCTCTATTAAACTCAATGTTGCTAATTTAGTTTCAACAAAACACTTAACATGTTACATCTGGGTTTCTCCATCAGGGGCAATCTTATTTCCAGAGGGTATTTGGCAATGTCTAATGTGCTGCTCTTCCAGAGGACCCTGGTTTGACTCCAGCACCCACATGGTGGTATACAACCCTCTGTAACTCCAGTTCCTGGAGATCCAATGCCCTCTTCTGGCCTCCACAGGCACCAGACATGCATGTGGTACATAGACATACATGCAGATAAAATATCCACAATCATTAAATTCAAAAACAAACCTGCATTAAAATATTTATTTGAATCTATTGACATGGTAGTTTTGTTGACATTTATTTTGTTATTTTCCAGGGCTGAAGGTCAATCCCAGGGCCTCATGTATACTCCAGGAATGCTTTAGCATTGAGCTAGCTGTATGTTGGTTTTTACAGCTGTGTAAAAACAATATCGTGTTTATATCTAGCTCCATGCAAGCATATAGTCAATATAACAGTTAAATGACTTTCTTAAACCTTGGGTAGTCACAATAGTTCTTTTTAATCAAACATGAAAATACTATTCTCTGGAAAGCATATAGTATTTGCTGTCCTCGTCTTTTTCCACAAGTATATGAACATCTACTGTGTGGCGGACACTGTGAAGTGCTCTGGGTAAGTGAAAAGCTCTGCAGCAGCAGCAGTGTGACAGCCAACAAGTGATGAACTCATTGTGCCAAGTCTGAGAAAGGAAACAAACTGCTGTGCTGACAAAGGCCCAAGAGAAGAGTCCAGAAAGGCACGGACACAAAACTCTTCCAAAGAAAGCACTTTAAAGCCGAGGCCTCGGGAGTGAGAGGATGAAAATGTCTGCTTCAGACCTTGTAGAACCACGGGAAGATGAACGTGGCTTTCGCTGCAGCCTTCCCAGCCATCTTTGCCATACCCTGGGTGTCACTTGCTTTTATTTCTAATGTCAGTCAAGCACCTACAAATCCTGAACATTTCCCCCTCCACGACTGGCCATGTGTCAGTTTTCAAAGACATACATACAAAATTTTAAAAGCTCACACTTCTAGATCCCAAATTCACACCCACAAGGAATAAGAAAAATCTGTTCAATTTATATGTTTTATGAATGAAGAAAGGACCTTCCTGATCCTCCAAGGCCAGTTGTGCTATGAGCAGGCACCACACTGTGAGCAGATCTTATTTCCTAGGACTGCCACAACTAGTCAGCATCCAGTTCTGTGCATTCGGAAGCCGCGGCAAGCATTACTTAAGTTACCAGGTTAGTGAGAGCACCAGGCATCATTACTGGAAGCAGACTATGCTAACAGTTCTGACAGTGGAGCCAGAAAGACCTCTGTTCAAGACTAAGCTATATTATGTGACCCTGGGAGTTAACTTTCCGGACTAGATTGCTGTGGCGATTCCATGATAGTTACACACCGCACTATATTCAGTCACCCTGTCCTAGTTAGGTTGCTATTGCTGTGACAAGAGAGAAAAGTGTTTATTTCAGCTTACAGTCCTTCTCAAAGGGAAATCAGAGACTGGAGCAGAGACCATGCAGGAATGCTGTTTACTGGCTCGCTCCATCCCGCAGGCACAGCCGGCTTTCTTATACACCCCGCCGCCACCTGCTGAGAGACTCCCACAGCCCTTAGTGCACTGTGACCTTCTACAACAATCATGAATCAAGAAAATGCAGCACAGACTTGCCCACGAACTAATGATGGGCATTCTCTCAACTCAGTTCCCCTCCTCTCAGATAACTCTAGCTTGTGTCAAGTTGGAAAGGAAGGAAGGAAAAGAGAGAAGAAAAAAAAAGGAAGAGAGAAAAGAACGAACGAACTAACCAACACACTCCTCTTACACTTCCCTGTAAGTGTAAAAGCTCTTTCAAGTTCTTCACCTGGTACAGAAATTTCCAAAGAAAGGAGGGAAACGCCATACGGTTCCAAACTCATCTTTTCATCCAACACAATTTACTGAGTGTTTATAGTGTCTTGAACTCTGTGTATATATTTGCGCTATTTTCAAAACTCTGTTGGAAACAATGCAAGCGTGAACATACAGGGGTGCCCTACTCCCTTTTTAATAATGAACTGTCATCTAATTCCAGATCCACACTTAGGAATTCAGTTTAACAGTAAATGTGTATGCAGTAAAGAGAAGCATTGAGTTCTATCCACTCCTAGCGGCTCCGTAGCCAGGAGTCGGGGACCGCGGAGCAGGGTTCCCCGCCACCGAAGGCAGAGCTAAGTCGGGCTGCCCCCCCCCCCCCCCCGGTCTGTCACGGCTCGCGGGCGCAGTCAGCCGGTGTCCCCGCGGGTCCCGCCCCTCCGCTGCGGCTAGACGCACCAGCGTCCCGGCCGCTGACCCCGCTCCGTACCTGCAGGCCACTCCGCTTGTTCCAGGTGAAAATGGACCCTGGGTACCCACTCAGCGCCAAGAGCAGCTCGTGAATCATTTCTGGGGCGGCCCCGGAGTCCCGAGATTTCCCACCTTCTCTTTCAGCGCCTCTGCGGGCGCCCACTCACACCCAGCCGGGTCATTCGCCCAGAAACCCCGCAGACCACCGCGCGGGGAGCCGTCACGGGGCCGCGCGCCGCGTCCCGGAAGTGCGCGCGGCTCGGAGGCGCCCACCCGCTCGCTCCCGCCACGGAGCGCCGAGGAGGCGCCGGAGGTGCCGTCGCGCATGCGCCTTGGGTGCCCGGAGTGGCCGGCTCGGACTTCCGGCTTGAGAGCTGGACTGGGGCTGCTGGCGGGCGAGACTGGTCTCAGCCGGACCGGAGTGGTTGAGGCTTTTCCCAGGGACAGGGATGAGTTGACCGGCAGGTTGGGAGGGACGCGGCCAGGGCTGGGCCGGAGGGAGTCCTCAGGACGCCTTGCCAGGGGCTGTGGCGTCTTGACCGACTGCACGGCGTCTCCCAGAGTGACCCGGCCGGAGCGGGAGAAGACAAAGAGGCCGGAACCTGGCAGCCGCCGCCGTGGAGCAGCGCTCGGAGCCCACGAGCTCGCAGCACTGGCCGGCAGGCTTCGTTCTCGGGAGACGCACTACTGCCTCCTCTCGGGCGGCCTCGCTTCGCCAACTCCTGTGACTCTTCCCCAAGCCCAGTTCAGTGTGGAAGCCCAAGTCTGCTCTCCCATCTGTCGCTCCCGAACTCTCGCTGAGTCCTTCCTTCGTCCGGGAGGAATGAACAAGAGACCCAACATTCAGCACTTGACTTTGGTTCGGGCTGGAGATCCGTAGTTTGGCGTTCCGCGGGGCGGGGCGGGGCGGGGCGGGCAGCAGGGCTTCCCGGAGGACCGCGGAGGTCCTGGGAAGATTAGCCGCCACCCGCCGGACGGAGGCTTTTGTCTTCAGCCGAATGTTGACTTACTTTAGAGTGCGCCAGGAGTCCCGTGCGCTTCGAATTCACTCTGCAGCTTTGATCTAGGGCGCTGAGTGCGTTCAGATTTAGGTGAAGTGAGCACGAAGCAGATGGGATTTTCTGTTCTCTGCAACTTCTTGGGAATGCTGTAGTCGCCACCCAGAAATGCAGCTTTTGAAAGGTCATTTTCTCCTTGCTCATTGATTAGCTGTCCTGAAATGGCACTACCTCAGAAGACCACTTGGAGCATATGGAAAGTCTGGCCGGCTCTGGCAAGACTTGAAACCTGTGAAGATATTCCTCTGATATTGCCGTTACTCTAGGAAGAAACTCCTTTTTACACAGAGACTCATCTGCAGGTGTTTCTCCTGGGCATGGGGAGAGAGAGTGAACTAAGCCTAAGCCTGGAACCCAGATACTAAGAGGAGAGAAACTGCTTTCTTGTTTTGTTTTCTCGAGACAGGGTTTCTCTATGTAGCCCTGGCTGTCCTGCAACTCTCTCTGGCCTCAGACTCACAGAGATCCACCTGCCTCTGCCTCCTGAGTGCTGGGATTAACTGAGAAACTACTTTCTGTTGTGAAGGATGGCCAAACCCACCCTGAGGGGAAATGGCACTAACTCTGAATGCCTCCGACAGCGCTTCAGGAGATTCCATTACCAGGAGGTGGCTGGACCACGGGAGGCTTTCAGCCAGCTATGGGAACTTTGCTGTCGGTGGCTAAGGCCAGAGGTGCGCACCAAGGAGCAGATTGTGGAATTGTTGGTGCTAGAGCAGTTCCTGACCGTGCTACCTGGGGAGATCCAGAATTGGGTACAAAAGCAATGTCCAGAAAACGGAGAGGAGGCAGTGACGTTGGTGGAAGGCTTAGAAAGGGAGCCTGGGCGACCTGGACATTCGGTGAGAAGGAGGGGGAACTCCGAAGTGTGTGGCTGGGGAGGGCCAGTTTAAGATCAGCCAGGCGGAAAGAGGTTTGGTGACTTTTACACTTCCGGTCCGGAAGGGTTATACTTCAGGAGAGATTGTCTGGCGATGCCAATTGGGTGCACCTCTGCCTACTCTTAGTACAGTACGTCTCTCTCTTCAATTTTTGTTGTTTTGTTTGTTTGTTTGAAACAGGGTTTCTTTGTGTAGCCCTAGCTGTCCTAGAACTTGCTCTGTAGACCAGGCCGGCCTCGAACTCAGAGATCCACCTACCTCTGCCTCCCGAGGGCTGGGATTAAAGGCGTGTACCACCACTGCCTGGCTGACTTCGGTTTTTTTTTTTATTTTTAACAGAGAAAAAAACTGGAAGGTTTTTTTTTTTTCCCCAGCTGGTATTTGGGTTTCTATTTTGATCTTTCTGTAGTTCCAGCCACTCTAACCTAATGGTAACAGAATAAACATGTCTGTCCTAATCTCCCCACCCTACCACTCTGTCCTTGCCTTAAAAGGATGGTTTCTTTGGGGATGTTAAGTAACCTCCCCTGGGAATGCCCCTTGTTATGACTATGAAAATTAATGAGGGGTTATTTCCAGGTCACAGTCTCTGAAAAGGGGCAGGAAATGCACTCGGAGAAGATGACACCCCCGAAAACATCACAGGCGTTATTAAGTGTTCTTCAGGAGTCAGTGGACCCCCAGCCCTGGGGTGTGTCCAAGAAAGAAAGGGCAAGAAGCCCAGCCCTGGGACTACAGGAGCAGAAGAACCCAAAGGAGACTCTGAGACCTTTCCAGAGGAGCGGTGAGGAGTAGCTTCATGTGAGAAGAGAGAGCTCTATCTCAAGATAACTTTCTTTAGTTGTTTTCCTTTGCCCTCTACCATCTCCAGTCTCTAGACCTAAGTTCTTGTTATTCTCTCTATTGAACTCCAGGTTCTCTAAATATGTTAATTGTGGAGAATGAAATTGTATCTGTATTATTCCTGTGAGGTCTGTTATGTAAAATCAGTAAGAATTTTACTTCAGAACTTTGCAATTTTCTTCCAGTGCAGCCCAGCATATGATTATTTATGATCTTTGTTCACCTGGTAACCCTTGGACTCCAGTGCCTTTGGACCCTTGATTTTTTGGAACCTGTTTTTCTTCTTTGTGCTCTTTTGAACTAGATTTTGTGTTTATTATTTAAAACTTTTTGAGGTTGTTTTGAATTCTGATCTTATCATCCAAGATGACCAGTTAATAGCATTCTTGGTTAGTTTTTTTGTTTGTTTGTTTTTGTTTTTTGAGCTGAGGCCCGAACCCAGGGCCTTGCGTTCTACCACTGAGGTAAATCCCCAACTCATTCTTGGTTAGTTTGATAATGGTCTTTAGTCATCTATCACAAATACCTCAACGTACGGACCTGCAGAATTAATCAGGTTTTAATTTAAATACCTACCATGTGCTGAAGGGTCCATACACTGCAGTGAGAAAAGGTACCTGTTGGCCAGTGAGCTGGCTCAGCTGATAATGGTCCTTGCTGCACAAGCCTGGTGACCTGAGCAGAAGCTAGTCCATGAAGTTGTCCTCAGCCTCTAACGACTATAGCAGGTGCACACACACACCCATATATCATGCACATATAATGAAAGTTTTGTTAAAGTATCAAAGCGCTTACACTATAATTTAAGAACACAATAGTGAATTATGACTATGTAATGAACTTGACTGTCAGAAAACAGTGTTAAAGATGTGCTTAGTTGTTCTATAAGGGTTTGGCCATGCAGTCATGAGATGGGGCTGTAGGGAACACCTCCTGAGGGCATTGGCTAGGAGCTTCCCAAAGGATGGGTGAGTGTGGACAGGAGGAAGAGAGGCTTGGAGGTGGATAAAAGTGTACCATGGTCTGAAGAGACCAGGAATGGATGAACTTGCTAGACACAAAGTTAAGGTTCAGCGGGATAGACATGAGCTCAGGAGCTAGTGGGATAGTGACTGCCGTGGTACCAGCTCTGGGAGGATTAGGGTCTGTACTTAGGTAGAGAGGATGATGTGCTGAGGGAAACACTTAGAATTTGGTGACAGAGTGTGAAGCAGAGCAAGTTGAAGACAGGTCCACTTCTCCCTGCCAACCTCTTGAAATCACTGAATCTAATTCTCAGGACTCAAGTGAAAGAAGCAGGAGACAGGGATGACCCTAGAGAAGTGCTACCACCTGCACAGCAGCAGTGTGGAGGCTAGGGAGCACCTGGAATAGCATACCTGCTCAAAACACACAGTAGAATACTGTCTTTTCTGATTGTTCTGCTCTGGAACAGAATCAGATTCTTTCTCATCCTTTGAGGTTTCTTCAACCACCTACTGAACTTTCTGAAAACATTTCCTTTATAATCTTTAGATAGAGGCTGTAGCTCGGTTGGTATAGTGCAGTGTGCAAAAGGCCTCATTTGACCCTAGCACTCAGCATGGTGTTGCACACTTGTAATCCTAGCACTTAGGTGGTGGCAGAAAGATCAGAAGTTCAAGGTCATCCTCCACTACATAACCTGGGCTATATGAGACCCCATTTTGACAAAGAAGATAAAATTTCTTCGATGAAAGAGGCAGAGCTGGGGGGGGGGCAGGGGGGCGGCTGCGCACGCCTTTAATCCCAGCACTTGGGAGGCAGAGCCAGGCGGATCTATCTCTGTGAGTTTGAGGCCAGCCTGGGCTACCAAGTGAGTTCCAGGAAAGGCACAGAGCTACACAAAGAAACCCTGTCTCAAAAAAAAACAAAAAAACAAAAAACAAAAAAAAAGGCAGAGCTGATTTGAAAGTTTTTGTTGTTGTTTTTTTGTTTTTTGTTTTTTGTTTTTTTTTTTTTGAGCTGAGGACCGAACCCAAGGGCCTCATGCTTGCTAGGCAAGCGCTCTACCACTGAGCTAAATCCCCAACCTTTTTGTTGTTGTTTTTATAAGCAGTCCAAACTGTGATACTTTGGTTTCTTCCCGGCAAACAGGATTTCCATTTACTACACCCAATGTGGTCTCCAGATTGGATCAAGGAGAGCCATGGACCCCAGATCTGTTCAGCTCCAAGGAGAAAGATGTCCCAAAAGGAAACAGCATAGGAGACAAACAAGTTTATACTGATCCATTACCATCCAAGAGAGAGAGAAGCAGCGGGATGGAACAGGATCACTGGGGCTTTGATGATGAGAAAGTGGTGGGTGTGCATTGGGGCTACAGAGAGACTAGAACACTCCTTGCAATTCTCAGTCAGACTGAATTTTATGAAGCTCTCCGAAACTGCCATAGGAACAGCCAGGTATATGGGGCTGTGGCTGAGAAGCTGCGTGAGTATGGCTTCCTCCGGACCCTGGAACAGTGCCGGACCAAGTTCAAAGGCCTTCAGAAGAGCTACAGGAAGGTCAAGAGTGGTCATCCACCTGATACCTGCCCTTTCTTTGAAGAGATGGAAGCCCTGATGAGTGCCCAGGTCATTGCACTGCCCATTATTGGCCTGGAAGAGGCCACTTGCCATTCTGGCCAGGCAGGCACTGACACGGAGCCTGAGGAGCCAGGGCTGAGGGCCTGGCAGCAAGAGGATGGAGAAGAGGCTGTGGTTGAAGGGTCTGACAGTGATGACCTGGAGGCAACCCCCCAGGACCCCGACAACCCACCTGCGTCTGTCCTCTTCCGAAGCCCGAGTGGTAAGAAGCTTTCCTCGGGCTTTTGGGATTAGGTTGAGGAGCAATGACACTGGACGTGGAGCCAGCCATTGTCACTTGCCAGCTTGGCCACTGTAAGAGAACAGAGATACTTTTCAACTCTGTATGTTTTATTCTCTTCTGTGAGCAAATAATGAGAATTGAACCTGCGGCCTTACCCACATGCTAGGCAAACACTATACCATTGAGCTACATCTCAAACTTCAGACTTAGATGTTTCAAAGAAAGAGACCCAAATAATCCAAGTGTCTTCAAAGGGGTAATTCTTTTTTATTAAAATACTTTTCCTGTTTATAAAGCAGGTTCACTGAAAAAAAAAAGATACTTTGTTGTTTTATTTTTATTTATTTATTTATTTATTTATTTGGTTTTTCGAGACAGGGTTTCTCTGTGTAGTTTTGGAGCCTGTCCTGGATTTCACTCTGGAGACCTGGCTGGCCTTGAACTCATAGAGATCCACCTGGCTCTGTCTCCTGAGTGCTGGGATTAAAGGGTTGTGCTACCACCGCCGGGCTGTTTTATTCCTTTTTAAACAGTGAATTTTTGAAAATGTGGATAAATCATGGCTAAAGCAAAATGCTTTTCTTTATCTTTGTTCTCCTCTTTTCCTGCCTCTCCACTTTTCCTCCATCTTCTGTGGAGAATAATGGAAGGAAGTGTCCTTAGATGGGAGAGGACTGTGTGGACCTTCCCTCCTTCCTTGATTCCTTCGGACAGTTAGAACCACCCTGTTCGTTCTTTCCTAAAGCACTAAAGTGGACTGCAGTGCAGCATGTGTTCTTGCCTCTTTCCTCTTTCTGGCCTCCACAGTCCTCTTCCCAGATACACTACCGACTGGAAGACCCACGATTCTTTGCTCTTGCTGGGGTTGCTTAATGGAGAGAGTAACAGATGAAGATAGGCTAAGATAGTAATTGGGTAACAAAATGATTCTGAAAGAGGGAGTTCTGGAGTTTTAAGTCATTCTTTCTATTTTTTTTTTTGTCGGAGCTGAGGACCGAACCCAGGGCCTTGTGCTCTACCACTGAGCTAAATCCCCAATCCCCATTTTTTTTTTTTTTTTTTAATTATAATTTTGGATTTTATTGTTTTTAAAAAAACGTGTAAATTCAAAACAAAACAAAACAGGGGCTGGAGAGATGGCTCAATGGTTAAGAACACTGACTGTTCTTCCAGAGGACCCAGGTTCAATCCCCAGCACCCACAAGGCAGCTCACAACTGTAACTCCAAGATCTGACACCCTCACACAGGCAACATACCAATGTACATAAAATAAGAATAAATATGTTATTTAAAAAAACCCATCAAGGGGCTGGAGAGATGGCTCAGAGGTTAAGAGCACTGACTGCTCTTCCAGAGGTCCTGAGTTCAATTCCCAGCAACCACATGGTGGCTCACAACCATCTGTAATGATATCTGGCGCCCTCTTCTGTATACATAATAAATAAATCTTCTTAAAAAAAAAAAACAACATCAAAATAGTTTGAATATTGATTCTGAAGCCATGAAGCTTTACATTGGACTTTACACTTTGACTGTCAAATATTAAATCATTCTATAGGAAGAAAATAAGTGTGGAAAAATTTGTCAGAGAAGTTAGGGATGATGCATTGTGGCCAACAGCAATTTTAGGTCTTTTTTCCTGACCAGTGATTTTTCTAGGTGGGATCAAAATTCCAGAAAAATAAGGAAATGAGAAGAGAGATGCACTCTACCCACATTCCTAGTCTGTCTGCACTGGCTGTTCTTGGTACTGTGACAGAGCACCAGACAGTGGCAGTTAGGTGAGGCAGGTCTGTTTCGGCTTCAGGCTGCGAGGACGTGGTGTTGAGAGCTGCTCTTGTGTGGCAGTGGGAACAGGAAGAGGCTGGTTATGCTGCATCTGTAGTCAGGAAGCTGAATGAGTGACGCATGTGGTGCCTCAGTGGCTGTCTCCTTTCTACCTTTTAATTCAGTGTGGGACCCCAGCCCCTGAGATGGTATCACCCACATTCAAGGTAGGTCTTTCCTTGGCTAAACCTTTCTGGAAACACCCTCACAGACGTGCCCAGTTGATAATGAAGATTAACCATCATGGTATGTAATGACTATTCCAGTAGTCACGTGGAAAGGCTTTTTTAAAATGGCTAAATGTTACTAATAAAAGTTCTCTGAAGTTATGCCAGGCAGCAATGGTGCACACCTTTAATCCCAGCACTTGGGAGGCAGAGCCAGGTGGATCTCTGTGAGTTTGAGGCCAGCCTGGGCTACAGAAAGAGTTCCAGGAAAGGTGCAAAACACAGAGAAACCCTGTCTTGAAAAACCAAAAAAAAAAAAAAAAAAAAAGTTCTCTGAAATTGTTAAAAGATACAAAAACAAAACCATCTATAATGCAGGAAGCACCACCTCCTTCAAGCCCCATAACCCAAGGCATTTCTCCTTTTCGTCTAAATAAGGTTCTAAACTTAGTACAAACTATATTCAGTAAGAATGATTAGTGGGTTGGGGATTTAGCTCAGTGGTAGAGCGCTTGCCTAGCAAGTGTAAGGCCCTGGGTTTGATCCTCAGCTCAAAAAAGCTGGGCAATGGTGGCTCACGCCTGTAATCCCAGCACTCGGGAGGTAGAGGCAGGTGGATCTCTGTGAGTTCGAGGCCAGCCTGGTCTACAGAGATAGTCCAGGACAGACTCCAAAGCTACAGAGAAACCCTGTCTCAAAAAACCAAACAAACAAACAAAAAAGACATACTAAATGTCCAGAAATGTCAAGATCATCAGTAAATGGCAAATTACCAAGATTACTCCACTAGCTGTCCTATTCTGAAGATTCTAAATGCAGTACTTAGTATGTTCTGGCTAAGATAGGGGAAGATTGTAACTGTAACTATCTAGTCTTCAAGGAGAGAGGTGGCTCAGCAGTTAAGAGTAGTGACTGATGGTCTAGAGGATCGGGTTCAATTCCCAGGCCGTCCAGTGTCTGATCACCCCAGGATTAAAAACAAAAAGGACTCATGTGACCCCTTTCCCTTTCCTTTAAGAGGTTGGCTACAATGGCAGGAAGCACCACCACCTTCGGCCCTATAGCTCAAGGTCATGGGCGGAGCAAATACCAATACAGTTTGAAGAATATGAACCTTTTAAATCTAGGAACCTAGATTAGTTGGCATCCCTTCCTCTCTGCTTATAAACTGAACCCCAGGCCTCAGGCATGCTTAAGGTACACTCTGAGCTAATGCCTCCAGCCTAAGTGGTTTTCCTTGAAGCAGGCAGTAAGACTGAAGAGTTGAGGCTCTAAAGCTGTGGGTTAAGTGATGCTAAAATTTCTCTTCTGGTGCAGGTGTACACTGGGGCCATGAAGAAACCAAGACTTACCTTGCAATTCTTAGTGAGACTCAGTTCTACAAAGCCCTCCAGAACTGTCACCGCAACAGCCAGTTATATGGAGCAGTTGCTGAGAGACTATGGGAACATGGCTTCCTTAGGACCCCAGAGCAATGTCGGACCAAATTTAAAAGCCTACAAACCAGCTATCGGAAAGTCAAGAATGGCCAAGCACCAGAAACCTGCCCCTTCTTTGAAGAAATGGATGCTTTGGTGAGTGCCCGAGTTGGTGTCGCACCTAATGATGACCAGGAAAAAGAAAGAGCTTTTTGCTACCTCCAGGGAACCAGTGAGGCTGAAGCTGAGAAGCAAGCTGAGGACACAGAAGATTCAGATGACGAAGATGATCCTGAGATACCCCCGGGGGCTGTTACATCCCGTGCCCCAGTCTTATTCCAGAGCCCCCGTGGTAAGGTTCTTCATTTTCACTTTTTGAGACAGGGTTAATGTAGCTGAGACTGGCCTTGACCTCACTGCATAGCCAAGGATGGCCTTAAACTACTGATCCTCCTGTCTCTACTTCCTAAGTGGTAGTATTACAGGTGTGTGCCTCCCTGCCCAGCTAAGATTCTTTCTGTTCTTATGGTATAAATAGCAAAAGGGAGGCTATAGGATTTAGGAGAAGACCAGGAGATTAAGAGCTGCCTTCTATTCCCAGCTTTCCTGAGTTCTGATCTTTCTTCCCTGTGTTTCCTATCTATTAAAACATGTTGCTCAGTGAAAAGCTGCAAATTACTAATGTGGCTTCCTCGAGCACACTACAGCACCACTTGATTGCAAACTTTGTAGATTTCCTATCACTTTCATATACTATGAGGTTTCCAGTCAGTTGTTTTTCTTTGCACAGCAGCTAATCTGAATGGGAACATTTCCCAAGTAGCATGTCATCTATTCTGTAGAACGAAATTTATTTTTATAGATCATGCTTAGGTTTTTCTTCTAGTTTTGGCTGTCAACTACAGGGCTATGTAGAAACTTGATAACCCTTTTCTTCAGGTACATTTTTTTAAAAGATATTTTTATCTTATGTGTATGTATGTGGACCTGAGTGGATGTATATGCAGCATGTGTGCAGTGTCCAGAGGAGTGTGTTGTATCTACTGGAACTGGAGTTACAGGCAATTGCAGTCTGCCCAATGTAGATGCTGGAAACCAAATCCAGGTTCTCTGTAAGAACTCACTGAGATGGTCTGTCTCCAGCCCCTTCAGATACAATGTTATCTGCAGGTTTCTGTGGGAACTGACTGGATCTTAGTTGCTGTATAAGGAAAAAAAATATATTCCAATATGGTTTCCCTCCTTGTAGGAAGAAGAGTTTTAATTTTGGAGTCATACATGTTTAGTCATGCGTATGCCAATCTCCAATATTAGCCAAGTGATTTAGTGCAACTTACTTAATCCCTAAATTTGCATATGCATTAAGACCTTGGGCTGGAGGTGTAGTTTAGTGGTGGAGAGTTGCTTGCTTGAACATGCCTCAGGCTCTGGGTTAATCCTTCACATTGCAAATGAAATGAAAACTACATAAAAGGTTGATGTAACTGAGGTACTAGTGAAGCACCCACCACAGTGCTAGGCACATAATAGGTATTCAATAACTAATAGTTTTCACTTCCATAAGTCTTTTAGATCAGCATTGAACATCAATATTTTACAAAAAAAAGTTGACTTCTGAGTTTGGGAAATATTAAATAACCCTTTTGGAGGTTCACAATACACTTTCATATATTAAAGATTCTAAGATCTCAGTTAGCCTGCCCGTGGTGGTGCACGCCTTTAATCCCAGCACTCGGGAGGCAGAGGTAGGCAGATCTCTGTGAGTTTGAGGCCAGCCTGGTCTACAGATTGAGTTCCAGGAAAGGCTCCAAAGCTACACAGAGAAACCCTGTCTCAAAAAATAAATAAATAAATAAAAGCCCTCAGTCCAGCAAATCTATTACTTTATGGACCACCTTACAAGTGTAAGCTTCTAGGGAATACATACAGTCTCACACTCAGTATTCCAGGGAATTCAGGATCCAGAGTTAACCTGAAACACGTGTGCAATTCTCATAGCCTAGGCTGAAGGCTGGCATTTGCTTTTCAGGATGTTAAAAAGTTGCCTAGTTGGGCTACATTACAATGTTTTTGGAACATTTAGGGTTTGGAGAGAATTTCTAGTGAAGCTTTTCTCTTTAAAAACTGCTGCATGTTTTTTCTTCCCTATTTTTGTTTGTTTTTATTTGTTTTGTTCTTTCTAACGTATATTGGAATGTGAGGGGGAAGGGACTTATCAAAACTATTTATGGTTATAGAAATTTCCAAGGAAGTGTTCCTGGGCACTTCCTGTTAAGCTCTTTAATCACTGGCTAAGAACAAGACCACAGTATGACCAAGAGGTGGCAGAATGACAGTGTGGAAAGTGTCTTTCTGTAAACACAGAAATCTGTCTTCTTTAAAACCTAGTGACTTCTTGCTGCTCTGAGTTTCTCTGCAGGTACTGGGTATTCAGAAAGGGTTGAAAGACTAACTAGCTCCTGTGTAGATTATGCAGATGAAAAGCATGTGATAGGCAGAAAAACACTGGAATTTTAATAATCCTAACATAGTGATTTGGGGGCAAGAGTCTTACTATTTCATTATTATTTGAGACAGGGTCTCAGTATGCAGTCCTGGCTGGCCTGGAACTTGTTTTATAGACCACACTGGCTTCAAACTCAGAGATCTGCCTGCCTCTTCCTCCCAAGTGCTAGGATTAAAGGTGTACACAACCATACCCAATTTAAATAGATTTTAAAATACTTTTTTTTGAGCTGAGGATCGAACCTAGGGCCTTGTGCTTGCCAGGCAAGTGCTCTACCACTGAGCTAAATCCCCAACCCGATTTTAAAATACTTTAAAAAATTATATCTGTCTATGTGTGGACTATGCACTTGTGAATACAGGTGCCCAAGGAGGCCAGAGGCATCAGATTTCCTGGAGCTGGAGTTGTGAGCCCACCTGATATCGGTGGGAACTGAACTCCGGTCCTCTATAAAAGCAGTACATGCCCTTGACTTCAGAACTGTCTCTCTAGCACCTCCCATGTTTTTTACTTTTATTTAATTATTTATTTATGAGCACATACCCCATGGTACATGTTTGGAGGTCAGAGGACAGTTCATGGAGTTGGTTCTCTTGTTCCCATGTGGGTTCCAGGGACTGAACTCAAGTCATCAGGTGGAGCAGCCAGTACCTTGACCTACTAAGCCATTTTGCCCCCACCCCACTCCTTTTTTAATAGAATGAACTTATAAATTCAAAATGTGGACCTCACTGACCATTGACTTGTAATCATCTAATGTAATCCTTGTTTCTCTCAGGTTTGCTTTGTTGTGGTACATATAATTAAGAAATGAGTGACTTTTCAAATTGTGTTCTTGTATTAGGTTTTGAGGCTGGATTTTATAATGAAGAGAATCTTAAACGAGATATTTCTGAGGAAGTACGGCTGCATAGGACATTACTTGCAAGGTCTGAAAGGAAAATTTCCCATCATGTTAATCAAGATAAAGCTAGTAAGAGTGGATCTGCATCGGAAAGCCAGTGGGGAAAAATTCAAAGAGAGAACAAAAGAAAACCAGCACTCCCAGAGAAGAGTATCGGTACAGTCCTGACTTATCAGAGACCAGGCTTGGGAGGCAGACCCTATAAATATCTCAAATACGGCAAAAGCTTTGGCCCAAACTCCCATCTCCTGTATCAGGTATCCCATCATGTAGAGAATCCATATAAATGTGCTGACTGTGGGAAAAGCTTCAGTCGGAGTGCACGCCTCATCAGACACCGAAGAATCCACACTGGAGAAAAACCTTATAAGTGTCTTGACTGTGGCAAAGGTTTCCGTGACAGTTCCAATTTCATTACCCATCGGAGAATCCACACAGGAGAAAAACCTTATCAGTGTGGTGAATGTGGAAAACGCTTCAATCAGAGCTCAAGCCTTATAATCCACCAGAGAACCCACACAGGAGAAAAGCCTTACCAGTGTGAAAAGTGTGGGAAGAGCTTCAGTAACAGTTCTCATTTCAGTGCTCACAGGAGGACACACACAGGAGAGAGACCCCATGTGTGTCCTGACTGTGGCAAGAGTTTCAGTAAGAGTTCTGACTTACGTGCACATCACAGAACCCACACAGGAGAGAAACCCTTTGAGTGCCACAACTGTGGCAAGTGCTTCAGCAAGAGCTCTGCCCTTAACAGACACCGAGAGATCCATACCCGCGAGAAGCTGCTGCTGGCACAGCCAGTGCCTAAGTAAGCTCCCAATGACCGTCCTCTCCTGTCTGTGCCAGCTGGCTCGGAAGCACTCCTCAGGATTTTACCACTGTTTGCTCCTTATGCTGCCCAAATCTAGCCGAGTCCGATGTCAGTGGTCTGAAGATGGAAAGAAGATTTGGTCTGAACTGATGGTAAGAACGTCTTCCCTCGTGCCTGTGCTGTTCCCTTCGAGAGGACATGTAGTGTATCCTGTGGATCTTATGTATATCTTCTCTCATCCTGCCATTCAGCACACTTCAGTTGGAAAACCCATCTCAGCAGTTTTTCAGATAAGTCGTCAGACTACTCATTAATTGGCCGTCTTGCTCACTTAAACCTGTGCATCCCCTTCATTTATCTTTTAAAGAGAGTTTAAAGTCCATCTTGGTTCTATCTTTTTCCAAGAATCTGGGCTGACGATATAACTCAGTGGTAGAGCACTTGCTGAGTATGCACAAGGCCCTGAGTTCAATCCTCAGTAGCACACAGACAGAGAGAGTCAGGGAAACAATATAAGCCTTCTATGAACACTGGATTTCTTAGTTTCTTGTAGATTCTACAAGGGCTCCAATAGAATAGACTGCATTTATAGCATCTTGTTTGATTTTTCTCTTTCTTCTCCTCTCCTTCTGTCCCTTGTGGACTGGAAGCCAAAAGAGCAAACTGGGTGGATGTGGTGACAGAAAAAGCAGTTCAAACTACCAATAGGAGTCCTCTATTTTCTAACACTCCACACACATACTTATATATTGAGCAGCCTATGGTACTTAATACTAATTGCAAGGGGCAGAACCACTGCCATATTCCCATGTATAGGTAAAATACACTTCACCCTAAATGACAGGGAAGATGGGGGAGCTACCGATCTACACATACACAGATACTCACTCAACTATACAAATAAAAGTATTTATTTAAACATACAATTATGGGTTTTCCAAATTGGGTGGTATTGAAGTATTTCCCATATATTCATAGACTTATGATAAGCCCTGTATAATACAAGTAGAACAGTCCCTACCTTTGTCCTGGAAAACAGATAATACATGGACAGAAAGCACAAATATATAGTTGCAACATTTAGTATTTTTTAAAGACAGGGTCTCACTACATAGCATTGGCTGACCTGGAACTCACTATGGAGATTATACTGGCCTTGAACTCAGAGATCTGACTGCCTCAGTCTTCAAAGTGCTGGGATTAAAAGTGTGTATCATCACAACAGGCTACAACTGTTTTAAAGAAATTTAGGAAGCTAAGTAGTGTTACTACACCAGAAATTAGTGGTAACATAGCTTGCTCTGAGAGAAATCTGGAAAGTATTTTTTCAGGAAACAGTAAGCATTCAAAGGAAGAAAAGTAACTAGATAAATTATAGTGAGATAGACTTTCCAAAACTAGTTGTAAAATTGGTGCTAGGTGGGTGAAAGGTGAGAAAGCATCAAAGCAAAGACAAAAGACCTTTATAAGGTCACTAAAGCTTGAAGCAGGAAGAGCACATGAATGTATGACCCAGCTGTGCGCAGGCAGAGAATCTGCTCAGCAGAGACGGGAGTGCTAGAGCAGACCCTGAGGTGTACCATGTGTACTGTGTGTGCTTCCTGATGATAGGGCTGCAGCCTGGCTGGGGGGGGGAGGTAAACATCAGAAATTACCATCTAGTGAAGATACTCTGAGTAGGTCATCAAAGATGCCCATGGTCAGATGGCCAAGACCTGGAACAACTAGCTTTCACATTTCACTTTTATTAGATACCCACAGCTAGGTTAAGATCTGAAGTAGTTGTAAGGAGATAAGACTTCTAAAATTTATTAGGATGAGCAATTCTAATTCTAAACAAAGAACTAACATTAACAATTATGGGAAAATGGTATTTCAATTATGCTGCCTAAGCAAGCAAGAAAGTACAAGAAAACCCTGTCTAAGGCACGGCTTCAGGGTCTGAGACGGCTTTGGAAGTGAGTTGCAATGTCAAGGAAAATGGGGATTATTATCGCTAGTATTAATCTATTTTTGTACTGTGGAAAAGGCCTAAGGGTATTAGCAAACAGATGGTTCCAAATGTCTTGTATGTTAAACTGCTTCTGTTTTTCTTCCCATAAAGCAGAATAATGTTTACACCAAATCTGCCTCTCAGGGATCTCATGTTAATAAAAGTTATGTCCATAAAAGTGCTCTGTGTTTCTTCAGGTGTTTCCGTGTAAATTTTACATATGCAAATTATGTAAAATTATAAGCTTGGTCATAAGTTCTTACAATCAAGTTGTGGATGGTAGGAAAATAAATTATCTGACTTTCTTCCTTTTCGTTGTTACTATAAGTGACCTGCCTGAATTTTTACACTGTAGGCAAAGGAACAAATTACAATCACATCAAGATAACTGGGCAAGGAAAATGAGTCAGGTTCTAAATTACATCAGACCCTTCAACTTCCAAATGAGGAGGAATGTATAAGAGGGACAGGTGAACTCTCATCACTAAAGGAAGACCCAGTTCATCTCAAACTACCTCACAAACACTGCCCAGTCTGCCACGCTGAAGGTGGACAGAAGCAAAAGTAAGCCTAAGAGAAAACACTAAGGGGAGCAAGAGGTTTATGTAACTGGAGAGTTTCTCCAGCTCCCACCAAGCCCTGGCAGTCCCGCAGCCCACTTATAAAATAAGCACACAGACTCTTAAATTATTTAAACTGTTTGGCCTAATGGCTCAGGCTTCTAACTATCTAGTTCTTACATCTTAAATTAACCCATTTCTATAAATCTATACCTTTCCGCATGGCTCATGGCTTACCAGTATCTTACATGTTGGTACTCATGGTGGCAGCTGGCAGCGTCTCCTGACTCAGTCTTCTGTTCCCAGAATTCTTTTCTCTGTCCCACCTATACTTCCTGACTGGCTACTGGCCAATCAGCATTTTATTTATACAGAGTGATATCCACAGCAGGTTTAGGCCTCTAACCCTTTAACACGTACAGCCTTTATGGGAGAGGCATGCACAGAAATGTGCATCAGTAGAAATGACAGTGACCTGCTCTCATCATGTTTCCTTAGCACTGTTAACTACTTTCCCATATTTTCTCATTGAATACATTATACACACTAATTTGTGTCCATTTTTATTCTGTAACACCTTTAAAGGGTATAAAACACCTACATTGAGGGTGAAGATATAGCTCAGTGGTAAGGTGCTTGCCTAGCATGTGCAAGGCCCTGTATTCAATCCCCAGCACAGTAAAGAAAATAATACCATGGTCTGTTCTGCCCAAGGTCATGTTGATGTCCCAAGCCTGTACTGCTGTCAAAGACCATGATGGTGTCTGTGGTCTATGCTACCACTGAAGTCCTTATAGATGTCTGTGATCTGTGCTGCCACTGACTGAAGGGCACAGAAGCTGCTTTTGCAGTGGAATGGATGACTGCAGACTCACAGTTGAGAATGTGACCTCTTTCCCCACCCCCAGAAAGAACCAGTCTAGATAGGAAGCCTGAAGAGAATGCTTTAAAAACTGATAGGGATTCTGAAGTGTAGCTCGTGACAGTTGATGGCTTCTGGCGGAGGTGGGATAGGGAAGGTCTCAGTTCTCTTTAAGGGGCTGCCCACTGGAGTTTGACCATGCTCCAGTGAGCAGCATAAGGGCAACACTAATTGGACTTGGTATTTTTTTCCCTTTCTTTTCTTTGGGAGAGGTCAAAAGAGAGGTGGGGTGGACCTGGGAAGATAGGGAAGTGAATGTGATCAGGGTACATTGTCTCAAACTCCCAAATAATCAATAAAAATATGTTTAGGGGAAAAAGATGACATTTTATGGATTTAAAAAAAATTTATTTATTATGTGTACAGTGTTCTGCCTCCATGTATGCCTGCGTGCCAGAAGAGGGCACCAGATCTCATTACAGATGGCTGTGAGCCACCATGTGGTTGCTGGGAGCTGAACAGAGGACCTCTGGAAGAGCAGCTAGTCTGCTCTTAACCACTGAGCCATCTCTCCAGCCCCCCATTTTATGGATTTTTAAAAAAATTTGTATACGTGAATATATATAGTTAGAAATGTAAGGTTATGCTGGGCGGTGGCGGGGCATGCCTTTAATCCCAGCACTCAGGAGGCAGAGGCATGCGGATCTCTGTGAGTTCAAGGCCAGCCTGGTCTACAGAGTGAGTTCCAGGACAGCCAGGACTGCTTCACAGAGAAACCCTGTCTTAAAAAAGCAGAAAAACATAAAGAAATATAAAGTTTATTATAAAGCATATATCTAATAACTTCAGAAATTTAAGTATTTTCCTCTATTGTGCACCCTAAAAGACACACAGAAATCTCAACCTTAGTTTGAATTAAGGATGTCATCAGACTGCTTCTCTGATATCAGGGAAAACATACGTTCTAATAAGGAGAGCAATTCAAGCATACTTAACTGTTTTAGGGGTTTTAATGCTGTGATAAAACACCATAACCAAAAGCAACTTGAGGAACAAAGAGTTTTATTTCCTCTTATAATTTGTAGTCCATCATCCTAGAAAGTTGAGGCAGAAACTGGAGCTGAAGCAATGGAGGAATGCTGACTACTGGCTTGCTCAATTCCTTTTCTTATTCCACCCAGAACCACCTGCCTGGGGTGGCATCACCTTCTGTGGGATGGGCCCACAACTGATTAAGCACTGATTAGGACAAGCTGGTGGGAGCATTTTCTCAGTTTCTCTTCTTCCCAAATGACTCTAGCTTGTGTCAAGTTGAAAGAACTAGCCAGGACATTTGCTACCTGTTAAAGTCATTTTCTTACCACGCAGAGCCATCTTAGTTGTCCCTTGTCTTGGGCTAAAGTGGCTATGGTATACATGTGTTTATGTAAGCCTATGCCTGTGGGCATGAGGTCACAGGAGATCTAAGAACCCTAGACGCCACGACGCTACCATTCCTAGAGGATCTTTAAGTGAGTCCTGGCAGCTTCCACAAAGAAAGCTTAAGTAGAAGCTGATTAAAACTGAAGCTCCAGCCTCACGTCTTTCTCACTTCAAGCCAGCAGTTCTTTCCTCTCCTTAAACTGAAGTAATTACTTCAATGCCTTTATATATTTCTAAAGATATTATGAGATGGGCAAAGCAGAGTCTAGCTTTGTCGAGTCTACAGTCACCTGACAACTAGGCACCCACACAAATGGTTTTGGTGTGCAGTGTGGCCTGGCATCAACAGTCTTGAGAAATAATACTTGTAAGGGTTAAAGGAAGCGGAGGGGTCTGATTAAACTAACAAAACACCGAGGTCTTCCCGAAGACAAATAACCTCAACTTCTCACAAGTTTTATGACCACAAACTGAGAGGGAGTGCCAACTGAAAAAGAAGGATCTGGTTAACAACCCTCCCCCTCCTCCAGCAGCAGCATGCAGGTGAAGCATGCAAGGCCTCGGGGCTCTTGGTCTGAGGTATTATGAGCACTTACCATATGTAAGGTGCTGGTGTCAAGACCCCACATATAACTGTACTGAGCTTCAAGGATGCAGTGGACAGTTCATTGAGTGGGATGTGGCAGGAGAGACAGCTACAGCATAGACCCCAAAGTAGTTCACCTCATCCCAGCTTAAAAGTGTAGCACTTTGGGCTTTAGATGATTCCACCTCTTTCTCAGTTCAGATCTGGTGTTATCAGAAGCGAAGATGTAGCTGATGGATTCATAAGACAGATCCCACACCTGAGATGGGGTCAAATTAAATGTTTCTGCTGCCAGTCGGTATTCTTGAGAAAGGTATGTCGCAAAAACACCCTTATCATCGGTCTGCCAATATAAATAAGAACAGTTCAAAACAAGGAAGCGCTTTGTAAAAATTAACTTTTTTGGTTCTGAATGTATTTTCCCATGCTCTTTCAATAGTCTAAAAAAGAAAGTATACATGCATATCAGTGACAAACTTGTTTATACTTAAAAAAAAAAAAAAAAAAAAGACCAGAGTATTCTTACCCTGGCTTGCATAGTACAAGCACATAAAGCGCTTTTAGGGCATATCCATGGCCAGGACTCATCCCAGATCAAGTGAAGCAGGCCCTCTTGCATGCATACTGGTCACCAGTGCTTTTTTTTTTTTTTAAGCTTCCCCAGATACTGCCTTACTGCTTATCAGAACCAAGCCAGTTATCACCTGAGCCCTTTGCAGCTTCCCCTCCCCCTCCAGCCCTGTTACGGGGGCATTTCCTTTAGGAGCTCAAGCAAGTCAGCAAGAAAATAAACATACAACTTAATGTACAACTGAAAAAAAGCAGGACTAGAATACTCCTTACACAGATCACAGAAGGATGAGCAATGCTGTACCAGAATCCAAAATGATGCTGGTCATAAGAGGGAACTGTCTGGCTTTTGATGTTGGAGGTCAAACAAAGTTCTAGATGAAAGGGGAAAAATCCTTCTATTAGAAGCAAGTAAGTGAACTCATTCAGTGAGTCCCAGGCAGACTCATAAGAAAACTTTCCAAGCTCTGGTGATGTAAGCAGTTTCCTTATTCCACAAAAGGTACTGTTGATTATGTGTGATGGGAAACTGTAGTTCCCATCTGGGGTGTAGCTCAGCAGAAGAGCGCCTGTCCTGCGCGTACAAGGCTCTGCACTGGCTTCCACCACTACATACAAACACACAAACTGCAGTTTGGACAATGTACTTGTACAGAGATACCTGCTATCGCTGTGATAGTAGCTGTATCAGGCAAGGAGTTAATGCTTTCTTCACAGTGATGGGCTTCCCTTGCTTTACCAAGATGACAGAAAGACAACAGGCCCAGGATATAATCAGCATGTCACACTCCTTCACGGAGCTTCACATTCATCCTTGTTGTTTTAACACAAGGTCTCTATGAAGCCCTGGCTGGCCTGGAACTTACTGGCTAGCCTTGACCCACCTTCCTCTGCCTCTGCAGTGCTGGGATTACAGGTGTGTGTTATCATGCCTGGCCTAATACCGATTTGGGGGGTGTAGTTGTTGTCTTCTGATGAGTTTAGGAAGGAAGCTGTCTACTGTCTTTACTGCTCTACTCTCAGCAAATGGTGTAATGACGACAATAAAAGTCACTTCATAAGCACAGTCATAAGCAATGTCAATCAGTATGTAACAAGTGGTTTCCCTAATTTTTAAACATGTTTTTTATTTTTATTTTATGTGTATGTCTATGTGCTACTTGTACACTGTTGTGGAATATTATTTTAAGATATGTTACATTCATTTATGCTGTGGAATACATGTTTTAATGATGCAAAGATGTGTTGTATCCTTTTATGTTGCATTTGTTTAACTCTGTAAAGCTGTGTTACTTTGCCTGATTGGTCTAATAAGGAGCTAAATGGTCAATAGCTGGGCAGGAGAAAGGACAGGAGGGGCTGGCAGGAAGAGAGAATGAACAGGAGGAGAAATCAAGAAAAAAGAGCAAGGAGGAGGAGCCAGAAGAGGAGGAGAGGAGGATGCTGGGGGCCAGCCACACAGCCACACAGCCAGCCACAGAGTAAGCAGCAAAGATACATAGAATAAAGAAAGGTAAAAATTCTAGAGGCAAAACATAGTTAATTTAAGTTAGAAAAGCTGGTGAGAAACAAGCCAAGCTGAAGTCAGGCATTCATAAGTAAGAATAAGTCTCCATTTATTTATTTAGGAGCTGGGTGGCAGGCTCCCAAAAAGTAAAACAAAACAAACAAAAAACAACTACAGTATGCCTAGTGCCTGAGGAGGGAGGCTAGAAGACAGTGTCAAATCCACTAGAACTGAAGTTAGACACAGTTGTGAACGCCCATGTGGGTCCTGAATATTGAACCCTGGTCCTCTGAAAGAACACCCATTGCTCTTAACTGCTGAGCAATCTCTCTAGCCCCAATTTCCCTAATTTTTGAGACAGGTTTCCCTGAGTAATCTAGGCTAGTCTCAAACTAGTAATCCTCTTGCCTCAGACTCCCACACAGTAGAAATATAGGCCTGTGCCACCAGCTGTAATTCTTAATTTTTAAGTAAATGTTACACATTTCTATAACATTATTTTTAATTTTTTTACATTTATTTAGAGAGGGAGAGAGAGAAAGAGAAAGGAGAGAGAGAGAGAGAGAATCAGAGGACCCTGGAGTCACCCAGATAGAACTCAGGTCATCATGGTTAGCAGTACACATCTCTACCTGTGAACCATCTCATTGGACCCATGTGTTAATTTTATTATGGTCATCTTCAAAACTCTAAATGACTTTTATTACTTAAACAAACAAAACAATAACAACAACAAAAGACTGAGTTCCCAGCACTGGGGAGTGTAGCAGTCAGTAAAATGAACACAGCCAGAGTAAGAGACAGACAGAGAGAGCCCTGCCATCCAGAAACTTATTTTCTAATAGAAGCTAAAACTTTCAGCACTTAAATGAGACCCAGAAAGCACATTCACATGTCTGAATTTTAGAACAATACTTTTCCACATAAATCTTGCAATCTGGGGCCTGGAGGAAGAAGGGCAAGAGAGTTGTCTGGGCTACAGGAAATTCTAAGTCTTACCCAGAGGTATCCGGTGTTGTCTCACAAAATCCACCTGATCCAGGGATCCTCCCTCGGAGGAGTTGAGGAATGTTCCATGCCCGATTCTGTCAGGAAGTAGATCCAACAGCATTTGTGTTTCTGTTTTCTTATTTGGAACCTTCAGAAAAGTAAGAGGAGAGGATCAATAGCCTCTGCCAGGAACTGAGGTATTTTATTCTTTCCTCTGAGTAGTGAATGCCAACATTTTTTTTTTTTTTTTTTTTTTTTTTTTTTTTCGAGACAGGTTTTCTCTGTAGCTTTGGAGCCTGTCCTGGAACTCGCTTTGTAGACCAGGCTGGCATCGAACTCACAGAGATCCACCTGCTTCTGCCTCCCGAGTGCTGGGATTATAGGCGTGCGCTACCACCGCCCGGTGAATACCAACATTTTTAGGAAACATAATTACTTAAACCTTCTCAAACCTCCTCAGCTTTATCAATCCTTCACGGCACAATAATAATTTCATGAACTATAAACATAGAGAAGTAAAAGCTAAGCCGGGTGGTGATGGTGCACACCTTTAATCCCAGCACTTGGGAGGCAGAGGCAGGCGGATCTCTGTGAGTTTGAGGCCACCCTAGTCCTCAGAGTGAGTTCCAGGATAGCCAGGGCTGTTACATAGAGAAAACCTGTCTTGAAAAACCAAAAAAATAAAGAAGTAGTAGTAAAAGCTAGCCAGGTGGTGATGGCACACCCCTTTAATCCCAGCACTTGGGAGGCAGAGGCAGGAAGATCTCTGTGAGTTCAAGTCCAGCCTGGTCTACAGAGTGAGTGAGTTCCAGAACACCTGGGTCTTCACAGAGAAACCCTACCTAGGGGGAAAAAAAAAGTAGAAGCTGGTCACAATGTAATGGGAACCATAAAACCTTAAAAACAGTAACATTAAATCAAATCATGCCTTAATGTTTTAATTAACACTTAAAAATACTTCTAACTCCCCCTTCTAAAATGTTCTAAACAGTATGGTAACATAGGCCTACAACCCCTAGCACTTGAGGTGGGGGCAGAAGGATCAGAAGTTCAAGGACATCCTCAGCTACAAAGTGAATTCCAGGCCAGTCTGGGTTACATGAGACCTTGTCTCAAAAAACAAACCAACCAAACAAAAAACCAAACCAAACAAACTATTTCTACTGGTTATTTACAAACAATTTTATTTTTTGAATTATAATCTGCCCTCTCTACTCTATGACAATATTATTTACCTCTGCAAGATGCAATGCCAACTTCAGACCTGCTTTTTTAGCTTCTAGAAGAGGTTCCAAGAAGTCTTTTGCTTGTCCTATCTTGAAGATAAAACGAGGGTGCATGAGAATACTGAGCAAACTGAGGGACCTGGTGTTCTGCCCCAGGAAAGATAAAACAATGGCAGATTGGTTTCATTTGAACCTCTTGCCTATAGAGAAGTCTTTAATGTGCTGGACCCTTTAGGGAATACACCATGGAAAGGCTATCCCTGACCTTGAATCTTAAGTCCAGTACCAGTGAGCTCAGGTCAACAGGCAAGTTGGGTGTGATGGGCCAGAATTTTTATTTCACATAGATGTTTAGTTATGGAGAACTCATTTGATTCAGGAAGATTTCATGATTAAAAACAACGACACATACAATACAAATACACACACACACACACACACACACACACACAACCAAACCTCACAAAAAGAGACAAAAATCAGAGGCCTATCCACAACAAAGACTTGTTTGAATCTTTCACTCAGGAAGCTCATGCAACCTTTCTTTCTAGGGAGTTTTTAGGGTATAATTACACTTTTAACACCCTTATCTATCCATCATACATAATGGAATTAACTTCTGGGTACAAAGACTGTTAGTACTTATTTACTCACTTTAGAAGAATGGACAGAGTGGTCATATCTAATAATATCTATAATTTCTTTTTACAGTATTTCTTTTTAAGAATCCTTAAGAAACACTATGCTATGCTATATAATCTGTTGATCTAGAGCAAAACAGGACATCATTAGGTGTGTGCTGGACCCTAATGTATGATGCTCCAAACTAATGCTCACCCCACTGACTAATCCAGCTACTAGGATATAAAATATAGAACTTACAGTAGGGTCTCCACTGAGGTCAAGGCCAAGAACTGTATCCTCAGTAGAGAGGAAGAACTCTTTAGCAAGTTCAACAGTCTCCTTGGCTACTGTCAGGCCACCTCTTCTGTCAATTGCCATCAAATACCTTTAATATAAGAAAAACACAGTAGATACTACCCTGGCAGGAAATCACAGATGAAGGCAGGCATGGGTATATGTGAGCCTATAATCAAAGTATCTGGAAGGTGGAGGCAAGAAGATCGTCTTGAGCTGTAAAGTGAGTTCAAGGCCAGCCTGGAATGCATGAGACCTGTCTCAGAAAAACCAAACCAAACTGATAAACCTCCACCAATTTAAAATCAACTAACCTCAGAAAGGGCTACCTATAATCATATGTCTTTTC
Organism: Onychomys torridus; assembly: GCF_903995425.1. Taxonomy (NCBI): domain Eukaryota; kingdom Metazoa; phylum Chordata; class Mammalia; order Rodentia; family Cricetidae; genus Onychomys; species Onychomys torridus. The sequence goes on along the minus strand of NC_050446.1, from coordinate 95,495,333 downwards.
CTTACAAGCTTAGCAGCCTCACTGAGGCTACTTAGTACAAAGCCACCAGAAGAGTACAGAGCAACTTGGAACCACAGAAATATCTGAGATGGGCAGAGTTAGAGGCCAGCCTGGGCCACATTAGACCATGTCTAGGCCCTGTCTCCCACAAAATGAAAAAAAAAAATGCCAAAAATCTACTTGGAAAAACTATGAAACATATAGAAAAGACAATTCTGAGTCTTGCTAGAAGAAAGTGGCTGGCTGCCACTTACTCTGCAAGGCAGTGAGTCTGAACATGACACTGCACTTTGCTATACAGAGCGAGACATGAACGTCTAACCGTCTACAGTGTCAGTGTCCAGTCTGTTCAAATTTCCAATAATCTCACCTTTTTGTTTACATCTTAAGATATTCTGGGTTTTGTTTTTAGTTTGATTCAGGATCTAAATGAAGTCTGCAGTTTTCATTAGTCACTGTATCTCTCATCTTTATCTTTTTTTATTTTTTATTTATTTTGGACCGAACCCAGGGCCTTGTGCTTGCTAGGCAGGCATTTGACCACTGAGATAAATCCTCAACCCCTTGATCTTTTTTAAAGTGTATTTTGTGTATGGGTATGTGCGCGATCATTTGTAAGGGTTCCAAGTACAGACAGGGTGTTGTTGAACATGTGAAGGCCAGAGGACAGTCGGTGTGGGTCCTCAAGAACCTTCACCTTTTGTCTGAGACAGAGTCTCCCATTGCCCTGGAACTTCCTCATGTAGCCAAGCTAGCTGGCCTGTGAACTTCCAGGTTTCTGCCTGTCTTCACCTCCTACCTCACTATCTCTAGGATTACAACATCAACACCTGTCTTTTTATGGGAGTTCTAGGGATTTGAACTCATGTCCTCACACTTGGCAGGCAAGTGCTTTACCAACTGAGCCATCTCCCAACCTCCTAAGTCTCTTTTCATCTATTCCTACTCACTTCTCTTCCATTCTCATTTCTAGCCTACCTCTTTTCTTGTATTTGTTGTGTGTCCTACAAAGCTTCCCACAGTTTGGGTTCTGTTGACTACATCCCCATGTTAACATGTCCACCTGTATTTTCTATACACTGATTAACTGGATCTAGTTTAGATGCTTAATTAGATCAGATTTAATTTTTTGACAAGAATAAATAGGTGATGAGCCAGGCATCATGGCACATGACCATAATCCCAGCACTTGGGAAAGGCAGTAGGATCAGGAGTTCAAGGTCAACCGTGTCTGTAGCAAGTTCCAGGCCAGTCTGGGCTACCTGACTGTCTCAAAAGCTGACTTTGTTCAAAGCACTGAAGATACGAGAGTGAATCAATGTCAAGGACCCTGGCCTCTCTGAACTTACACTCCAGTCAAAGGGTGTGTACACTTCATGACAATACAGACTAATGCCACAGAGGAACAGGAGTGAGGAGGGGATTTGGGGACAGGAACACGTTAGACAGACTGGCCTCTCTGAAGAAATAACAGTCAAATTGAGACCTGAATAATGAGAATGCAGATGTGTAAGGACATGATGGAAGGCATACATGCCAGTAAGTGCAAGGCACTGACAAGAACAGTCTTAGCCTACAGGAGAGAGAGCAAGCAGCCAGATCCTATGGGACTACATGGGTAGATACAAGAAGCCCACTTCAGCTTAACAGCAATGAGAAGCCATACTCAACTTGAGCAAAAATACTAGAATTTCACTACCAGATGACCAAATTCAGAACTGTATTCTCATCTTAAGCAACAAGGTTCTTGATTCTATTTTTTTTTTCTATTGTAGGTAAAAATCAGGTAATAGCTGATTATTTTTAAATCTATCACCTTTATGAGACAGTAAAACATCATTCTGCTTTTTAAAAGGGTAACTGTTATTAATGCACCATCTTCTTACCTAACATCAATATCTAAGTTTTCTTGTTTGCACTGTTTTATGCCTTCAAGTATGGATTCCACATAAGTCTTCTTCGTCATTCCTGGAAAAAGCACAGAGGAACATATGTAAAGACATTATGACCTAGTTCATCCTGAAAACAGCAACACTTTATGCTATGTTAGGGCCTGGTTAAAGGTGAATTAAGCATGGCCTTTAGGGAAACCTTTTGTTTTCTTAAATATTTTATCTTGTGTTGTGTGCACATATGCACATATGTATGAGTACCCAAAGAGGCCAGAAGAGGATGTCAGATCTCCTGGAGTTGGAGTTACAGTTTGTGGTGAGCCACCTGATATGGGTACTGAGTACCAAACTGGTCCTCTGAAAGAGCAGAAGGGCTCTTATATGCTAAGCCATCTTTCTAGCCCCAAGGGGAAACATCTAAGTATAGTATTCTTTGTCTGTCTATGGACCTGGAGAATGAATGTAAGACATCATGTTTGCTAGGCAAATGCTCTACCACTGAGTCACATTCTTATTCCTAAACAATGTGACCCAAGCCAGCCTCAAACTCATGATCCTCCTGCTTCTACTTCACCTCTAAAGAATACTCTACCATTATCTGCTATCACAACAGGTCATTTCAATTAGTGACTGGACTTTAGTAAAACTGAAAAGACAAAGTTTAAAAAGTAAAAAAACCAAAACCAAGTTTAGGAATAATAAGTGCTATATAAAAATGTTCATAAACAAACATAAAAGTAATAAAAGACAGAAAATAGAAAACAGACAAAATGACAATCAATACAAACCCAGCTGAAAAGTAGTCTTTGTCCTCTGACTTCCACATGTGTGCTATGGCATGTTCCTCATACAGAAATAATAATTTTTTAACTTAAAAGAAGTTATTAAGAGCTAGTCATGGTGATACTACCGTAATCTTCGCATTTGGGGGGCTGAGGTAGGAAGATTTGAAGTTTTAGGCCAGCCTGATCTACAAAGACCCTGTTTCAAAATACCAAATAAATAAATAAAAAGATTTTTCTCCCTTAGCATGATGCTTTTCTTCTATTCTAGGGGAAAACCCTAAAGCTCGAAACCTAAGTTCCTTTCCCTCAACCCTGCTCAGGATGGGCCTCTCACCCACAGCCTCAGAGACATTATCCAAGTTTAGAGTGCTCAAGTCTTCCCCTGGAGTACCTTGTAAGACTGTTCCAGAAAAGTCTCTAAAATTACCTTTTACTTGTCATAAATGCTTTTTTTAATGGAAACTTTCATTATAATAAAAATTATGAAGAATAAAAAGTAATCACAATCCCATTACTGATATTTACTATTGTGTATACATGCATATGTTTAGCAGATGAAATGCCACTAGCTTTATATTTTCAGTAATTTAACAATGTATTGGGTAATTCCACCTGAAGTGTCTTTGCAACAGATCTCTATCTCTCTCTCTCTCTCTCTCTCTCTGAAATAGGGTTTTACTATGTTGCTCTGGCTGGCCTGGAATTCCTTATGATAGACGGGGCTGGCCTCAAACTCAAAGAGATCTGCCTGCCTCCACCTCTCCAGTGCTGGAAGTAAAGGTGTGTACCACCACATCTGGCTGCAAATATTTTTTTCTTAGTTTAATTTATTCATGTTTTATGTGTGTATGTTCCCACACACAGGCATGCACATGCCACACTGTGTAACTTGAAACAGATTCTACAGTTTAAAACTGTGACATAAGAATCTCCTTTTCCCATTTCAACATTTACTTTAACAGTTCCAAATAGTTCTTAACTGGCTACACTTGTTTTGGTGTAAGATAGCCTAGGTCTCTTCAGGCCAACAGGGATTCAATGATAATATATAATATCTCCTGATCACAAAACAACACAACCACCTCCCCTGTCCCTGAGATTCTGGCCACGTAGCCAAGGGCAGGCAAAAACTCACTATTCTCACGTCTGCCTTCAGGTGTTACAGGTGTGAGGCACTATGCCTGGCCTGATCCAGCTCCTATGGAAGGTTCTATGAAATTCCTGCATACCATATCCACCTCAGCTCTCCCCAGAGGCTTAACACTTTACAACTTGCTCCTAACCTAATACTACCAGTCTCTAAGGAGTCACTGAATATCTGATATTTCAGTGACTGCCATAAAACAGTATTCTATAGCCACTCAGTGACATTGTTTCACAAGTACAACCTTTCCTGAAGACAATGTGTGATGTCTCGTGTGTGTGTGTGTGTGTGTGTGTGTGTGTGTGTGTGTGTGTAGGCCAGAGGACACGCCTGGCTATTCCTCCTCAGGTGTCACTCTCGTTGCGTTTTGAGACAAACTCTCACTAGCACAGGGCTCACCTGCTGACTGGCTGGCCATCAATCCCCAGGAATTTGCCTGTCTCCACCTCCCTAGTGCTGAGATTTAAGAGCACTGTGCCCAGCCTTTTTATAAGGGCTCTGGGTCTTGAACTCAGACCTTCATGCTTACAAGACAAGTACTTTACCACCTGAGCCGTCTCCCCATATGCTGTGTCCTTTTCTTGAAGAAAACAAAAACAAGAACAAAAACAAAACCCTAAACAAGGAAGATTAGAAGATTTAGAGATGCTACTTCCCCTTCTTTATCAAAGAGTGCACAAGAGGGTTTTCTATTTTTGATTTAAGAATAAATTATGAATAATGAGCATCACGGCAGCTCAGGAGTAGATCACTTGCCTACAATATGTGAGGTCCTGGTCCTGAAACTCCGCATCATCACGTGTATTTTTTAAAGCCATTTCAAGCATCACTAATGTACACTCTAAGAATTTTCGTTGTTACTGAGTAATGGAAGCAAACATGAACCCTGTGTGACCAGAGCACATGGCAACAGGACAGTACGTTCCCTGAGAACTCATTAAACTCTACCAGTAGTGTTCTCTCCTCTGGGGGTGCTCCTCAGCTCCAGGTACTTAACACCATCATCCGCAAACTCCTTAATGACATCTTTTGTGACCTGACAATAAAGACAACGCACACATGTTGACAGTGCTGGAGGAAGGTATCCAACGAAAGGGCCAAGTGCTACAGTTTTATTTCATTTGTTAAATTTGACTGGCGAAGGATGCAGGAAATCTCCCAGGTAGTAGGGATTGCCTGCTTTGTCCGTACCTAACTTAGACCACGCCAGCTCGGCAACAGTTCCCATGACCCCATTCCCACGTGAAAACTAAGTCTGCATACTAGCCATTCTTTCTTTTCTTTTTTCCATTTTTGAGACAGGTAGTCTAGGTGAGCCTTGAACTCACCTGATTCTCCTGCCTCTGCCTGCCTACTGGCAATCCTGGCTTTCTCTCCCTTCTTGAAAGCATCCCTTGACTTCCTAGTGTTTATAATAGCAGATAAAAGAGAAATGAGTCCAAGCCAATGGAGCCACACAGTTGTTTGCATGGTGCTGGGAAATGTACAGCTCTACTGATATGACAATTAGACATTATCTGTGTGTCAGCTAAGGTCGGGGCTTAAGGTTCGTATGCAAGTTATGTAGGAAGGCTCTGTATTTTTCACCAAATTCTAGTAGGCCAAATTTTTCTCTGAGGTATTTGGGAAAATCACCCCTAGGAAAAAAAATTGTGTGATAAATTACTGTATAAACCTAACAACCTAAAAATTGCTGAAGACTTATTTTTCTTTTCTGCCATCAATCCTAAGAAATAGCAAATTTAGATGGGGGTGGGGGGGAAAGACCAGATTGGAGATCCCACAAGTCTGCCCTAGTTGGCCCTTCAGTGGTTAAGCTAATCTTAATCTTCTTTGACTGTGCACATGAGCCCACAAGGACAGTGTCTTAACAAAGGAACAAGGGCTGGCTGGCTCTGCAGACCACACCTAACAGATAGCACTTAGTGAATTCCTAGCGATACAATGTCCGCACCCACGTTTTTGCCCTCATGAAAGCCAAAAAGGAATTTTTTTATTTTTTGTTTTTCAAGGCAGGATTTCTCTGTGCAGGCCTGGCTATCATGGAACTTTTTCTGCCTCTGCCTCCCAAGTGCTAGGTTAGAGGTATGTGCCTGTCCGGAAAGGAATTGTTAATAACAGAATGGGTAGTTCATATTCACAAGACAGGCTAGAGAATCAGCCAGAGGCTGCGCTGTTCAGGGCAACACCACAGCAATTCAAAATCATGTCATCAGAGACAACGCAAGACACCACTGCTGCCTTCCGGCACTGTTGGCACCGGATGCTCTGGGGACTACTGCCAAGAACACCAACTTGTTGCCACTGCAGTAAGAAAGTGCAGCCTCATCTTTGCAGGCTGAGACACCTGGATCTCATCATTACCCAGAACTACAACCAGGAAAGGCCAACAGAGACACCAGATGCTGAGAGCAGCCGTGTTAGGGGGCTAGCTCTCTCATCTATTCCAATTCTTGCTCTGGACAGAATACAGTCCAATCAGTTAAATTCCTTAACAGGAAAGTGTATCAGCTCTGGAAGAGACACTATTCTGTCACTTTCAATGTGTAACTTTAAACTACATTTCATTTCTCTCTCTCTCTCTTTTTTTTTTTTTTTTTTTTGGTGAAGGGTGCTGGGAAATAAGCACAGGGCACTAATCGAGTGGTGTACCAGTTAGCTGCAATCCCAGGCCACTTTTAATCTCTTTTTTGAGACAAGGTCTCTCTACAAAGCTCTACAAAGTTCTGCCCTGGAACTCACTCTGTAGACCAGGTTGGCCTCACACTCACAGAGATCCCCCTGCCTCTGCCTCTCAAATGCTACACCTAAAGGCACAGGCCACCATGCCTGGCCCTTGTAGAACCTGACTCTTACAGGTCATCTCGACTAGAGTTTAAGCGAGTCCCATGTCTTAGTCAGGGTTCCTGCTGTTGTGATAAAACACCACGACTAAAAGCTACTCGGGGAGCTTACAACTCTCAAGTCATACCTGTCACCGAGAAGTCAGGGCAGGAACCTGGAGGCAGGAGGAAAGTGAAGCAGAAGCCATAAAGGAGTGCTGCCTAATGGCTTGCTTCTCATGGCTTGCTCGGCAGGGGTAGACTGCCCAGAGTGCTGAGCCCTGCCATATGAGTCATTTATCAAAAAATGCCCAATAGACCAACAGACTTGCTTACACACCAATCTTATGGAGGCATTTTATCAACTAAGAGTCCCTCTTTTAGCCAGGCAGAACTTGGGAGGCAGAAGCAGGCAGATCTCTGTGAGTTCGAGGCCAGCCTGGTCTACAAAATGAGAAAAACCCTGTCAAAGAAAGGAAGGAAGGAAGGAAGGAAGGAAGGAAGGAAGGAAGGAAGGAAGGAAGGAAGGAAAGGAAGGAAAGGAAGGAAAGGAAGGAAAGGAAGGAAAGGAAGGAAAGGAAGGAAGGAAAGGAAGGAAAGGAAGGAAGGGAGAAAGGAAGGAAGGAAGGAAGGAAGGAAGGAAGGAAGGAAGGAAGGAAGGAAGGAAGGAAGATGCCCTCTTTCCAGGTCTGCATGGCTACTTCAGTGTCATCACTTTTAGATGCTTCTGCCAGCAGCACTAAACCAAATGCACAGAATCGTCATGTCTCATCGAAGAGCTTCCCACCAACTTCCTTTCTGAAACAAAAGCAGCATTACTCTACCAATGGTGCATTAAGCTCATTATTTGCCCTGCATGATCCACTAATAAAGTAAGACCTGAACCGTTTAGCAGACACTGCTAGCAGTGTCCCCTGGTATCTGCTGAGCAGCTAATGGAAATTGCATCCTTTTAGATGCCTATAAAGCACTCTGCATATCCCCAACAGGGAGCTTACCACATTACATAAATCCATCCACTGGCGGGACTATTTCTCCAACCTCCCATAAACCCCCCAGAAGCAGGGATTGTATCTGTATCTCTTTGTATCACCCAAGTATATATACTTGGTATAGTGCCTGGAACACTGGGGGTACACAGTCAACTTTTGCCGAACCATATTATTAAAGTTAATTCTTCTCTAAAAGGGAATCAATACAATTAGCATGCTTATCTCTAAGAGGAAGAAACTGACTAGTTTAAAGGTTAATTCTCCAGAACCTAGATTGTATTTTTTTTTTACCTTTTCATTTTCTTTTCTTTCTTTTTCTTTTTCTTTTTCAAATGCAGATGTGGGAGAGATCTCAAACCCAGGGTCTCTTTCATTCTAGGCAAGCCCTCTACCACTGAACTACTCACCTACCCATTTTCCCTTTTATTTTCTGTATCTATCCTTCCTTCCTTCTTCCTTCCCTGTGCATGCCTGTGTATGTGAGACAGAGGTAGGGAGGAGATGTTAGTCCTGCTATGCAGTCCAGGCTTGAATGAGCTGAATTATAAGCACATGTCCCATTTTCCTTAATGGCCTGGGCATTGTGGTGAACACCTGGGATCCCAGCACTTGAAAGGCGGAGAGAGGAGGACTAGGGGTGTAGTCAGGTCAGCCTCAACTACAGATAATGCATGGGACCAGTCTGGGCTATGTGGAAAAAAACAAAAACAAAGAGAGGAATGAATGATAACGTAACGCCCATCTGAGGTCAAGTATTTCTTTTTTGAAGGTTTATTTTTATTTTATGTGTACAAATGTTTTTCCTGCTTGTATGTCTGTTCACCATGTGTGTGTGCAGTGCCAGAGGCCAGAAGAGGAAGTCAGATTCCCTGGAACTGAAGTTACAGTGGGTTGTGAGCCACAATGTAGATGCTGGGAATCAAATCTGGGTCCTCCGGAAGGGCAGTCAGTGCTCTTCACCACTAAGCCATCTCTCCAGCCCCAGGTATTCCTTATGACGTGTCATATATGGAAATAGGATCAGGCTCTGCTGTCTCCATTATTCCCTATCCAATAGAAGATGGTGATCTTGGTTCTTTCCTCACAAATTCCTTTTTCCCTTCCACTCCCTCCCTCATTTCTTTAACAATAACAGACTTTACCTTAGCTCTTAGGTAGATATCTTACACTGATTTTTATTATTATTATTTATTATTAATTAATTAATTTTTTTGTTTGGTTTTTCAAGACAGAGTTTCTCTGTTTTAGTCCTTGCTGTTCTGGAACTTACTCTGTACACCAGGCTGGCCTCGAACTCAGAGATCCGCCTGCCTCTGCCTCCTGAGTTTTGGGATTAAAGGCGTGTACCACCACCACCTGTCTTACAGTGATTTCTAATAGAGCTGTCATTACAAAAAAATTAAAAATTAATGGAAAAGAAACTGAGAGGGAAAAAATAAAACATTTTCATCAGAACCCTAATGAAAGCAACGAGACGTTCACTACTTCCAAATTCTCCGTTCTAAAACTCCTTCCATGTCTCACCATTAGAATGTCCTCGGCACTGGTAGTGAGCTGGTGGATAACTCTGAACATCTGGAAACATCTACAAATGAACAAAAACGTTTTAATATACCTCAGTCTGCAAAACTCATTACTCAAGAAAAACTCCTTAAGTGGAATTCATTAGTAAACCTTAGGTTAACAGTAAGTATATATTTAGATTTACAAAGAACTATAGGATAGATTCTTTTCAAAAATTACATTGAAGGTTGGGGATTTAGCTCAGTGGTAGAGCGCTTGCCTAGCAAGCACAAGGCCCTGGGTTCGAGCCTCAGCTCAAAAAAAAAAAATATTACATTGATCTAGAAAGCCAGTTTAATAGCTAAAAAGAAGATATTATTTATGTATATTTTAAAGTATGAAATAATAATTCCCATTCTCTAATCCTCCAACAACAGCAAATAGGGAAAAATCCATATGTTGTTAATTTCAAATCTAAGAAGCAACTCATATAGTATAATTTAACAAACAATATAAATCAATACAAATACTGTCAGTAGTCTAACAGCTGGAAAAATGCTATATGGTTGGTTGTATTTTCCATGCCAGATGTCTCTTTATTTAAGTATTAAAATCTGATTCTTATATATTACAATCTCAAAATACTGACAGACAAAATATTCCGACCTTCCCAAACTCACTCTTCTAAAGTCCTTTTCTTTCCCTTGTCGATCACGGTCATGTGATCATGAACTTTAAGATGTGGCTTCTTGGCTATTAATTTCTTCATGGTATTGGAACTAATGGAGCCATTCAAGTGGGCATGAAGCTCCTAAAACAAGAGAGAATAATCAGTAAAAGGTACCAAGTATCTACTAGGTTCCTAGCCCCATACCAGGCTCTGACTGTTTGTGGTTTGTACTAGGCAAGCTACTTGAGTTAGCTATACCCTTTCTACAATTTCTACCCATAAAACTTACTTTTCCTTTGTGGAAAACAATATAAAGGTCATTTGCAACAAGAATTCTGCAGTTCATTCTTACCACTTTTGGCAATTCCACGTAGAAGTCTGTCTTCCATGGCTGCTGTCCTTCTGCCTCCATCTGTCCAGGAGGGGGCAAAGATTTCTCTTCACTCTTACTCTTGGCTTGGGCAATACAACTTAATCAAGTCAGAAGTTCTGAAGTCCTGGGCTTTCTTCAGATTGCTTTACTTACACATATTTTAATGTGGCTTTGGGATCAGTTTCACCTACATAAGGAATGTAAATATTTTCAGATGCTAACGTATAAACAAAGACACACCACTGCTATTTCCTTTATCCCCCCCCCCCCCCGCCGCCCCCAAGCTAATCTTAGGTGTTTCTGCAGTGGGGAAATGACTAGTAAAGGATATAAACAAAATATAAGAGGAAGTATTCACGCTAGTAAGAGGTGTATTAAAATTCAGAATTAGTCAAAGGTCAGGATCTCACTTATTATCTGTTTGTATATTTTTGGGTAATGTCAGGCTAACATGCACAGGTAGTGCATGTTTGCTTTCACAAGAAAACACCATTTCACGTTTATGCTGCACCAACACCTTCCTTAAACGGGCTGGGGGTGTGCTGGACCTGATTTGGGCACAGATCCTGTCTCTGGATGGAGGCTTGAAGTTACTGTCTGCTCTCCTCTGGGTAGACTAGATGCCTCCTCCAGTCTTGTGCTCAGAGTCACTCTGCTACAGAAACTGCTCCCCTAACATCACTAATCAGCTCTGAACACCAAAACGTGACATATTCAATCAGCTGGACTCCAAAACTCATACTTAGTTGTTAAAATCATCCTAATTTCCTGTCCTAATTCAGCCAGACACAAAACTAATAAATGATAACGTTTCTATCTACCTCTGGGAGTGCTTTCTTCTGATAACTCCTAGGCACCCAATGTAGTACTTCATTCTAAACTCCAACCTGGGTTGCTCTCTTTAAAAAGGGTGTGGGGGAAACTCAACATGCCACCGGGAACAATTACATCTTTCACACACTATTTTCAGCAGACATACTCAGCACCACATAAGAATCACAGAATTTTGGAAGTGGAGGAGAGTGTCATTTTATAGTTGAGGAGGGTGAATACTTTACTCACTGTAGACCTAGCATAGAACTGTAAATACATAGCATGTATGGGTGCAGAGGACTAAATTGCCAGTAATTACCTGTAAAGTTCTCTTTCTTCGCTTTCCATCTGGCCTAATTTAAATTATTTCTCCCTCCAATTTAAATGAGTTCTCCCTCGCAACGAGAACTGATAAAGGAGAAACTGGGTTTTTTGTTTGGTTTGTTTTGTTTGGTTTTCCGAAACAGGGTTTCTCTGCGTAGCCCCGGCTGTCCTAGAACTTGCTCTGTAGACTCCGGCTGGCCTCGAACTCATAAAGATTCGCCTCCCTCTACCTCCGGACTGCTAGGATTAAAGGCGTGCGCCACCACCGCCGGGAAAGAAACCATTTATTTTTGCCTGCTAAAGATCCGCGGTGCTGGTCCTTTGCAGGTCGTCAGCCCCCAACTCACCTAAAAATGTTCTCAAATACCTACACAATTTTTTCCCTTTACGCCGAAAAATCTGTAGGAAAGTGGTAAGTTGAGCTCCGCACACTGTAGCTGTCACATAAGCGAAGGGCGTGTTCGCGAAAACACGTGATTCGGAAAAGAGGAAAAAAAAAAAAAAAGTCTCTCGAGGTTTTTGGCAAAGCCCGCTCTTCTCGGAAGTGACGCACACTGGCACCCGGAAGCGGATGAGCACCAACTCGGTTGATGTTTCGTGTGGAGTATTGCAGGAGGTCTTCTGGTCATGGGCCGGCGAAGCCGCGTGAGCAGGGCGGGAACGGTCCAGAGCACCAACGACAGCAGCGCCCTCAGCAAGCGATCGCTGGCCGCACACGGATACGTGCGCGACGCCTTCGCGGCGCTGCTGGTCCCGGGACCCGTGCGGCGCACGCCGCTCATCCACCGCGGCTACTACGTGCGCGCGCGCGCCGTGCGCCACTGCGTGCGCGCCTTCCTCCGGCGCACGGGCGCGCTCCCGTTCCCGATCCGGGCGCAGATCCTGTCTTTGGGTTCAGGCTCCGACTCGCTGTACTTTCGCCTGAAAGCTGCTGGCCTCCTGGCCCGGGCTGCCGTCTGGGAGGTGGACTTCCCGGACGTGTCTCGGTGCAAGGCGGAGAGGATCAGGGAGACCCCGGAGCTGTGCTCGCTGACCGGCCCTTTCCAGATCGGGGACTCAGCGTCCGCTCTGTGCTTTGAGAGCTCGGATTACCGCATCCTGGGCGCGGACCTGCGTGAGCTCCCGCGATTAGGCGAGGCCCTGGACGGCGCCAGCCTGGACGCCACTTCACCCACGCTGCTCCTGGCCGAGGCGGTGCTGACCTACCTGGAGCCGGCCGGTGCCGCGGCCCTCATCGCCTGGGCCGCCCAGCGTTTCCCCGATGCCCTTTTCGTGATCTATGAGCAGATGAAGCCTCGAGACGCCTTTGGGCAAGTCATGCTGCGGCACTTTGAGCGGCTGCACTCTCCCCTGCACGGCCTGGAGCTCTTCCCCGACGTGGAGGCCCAGGTGCAGCGCTTCCTTCAAGCTGGCTGGACTGCCTGCAGCGCCCTGGACCTGAACGAGTTCTATCGCCGCCATCTCCCCGCAGACGAGCGTCGGCGAGTCGAGACGCTCGAGCCCTTTGATGAGTTCGAGGAGTGGCATCTGAAGTGTGCCCACTATTTCATCCTAGCAGCATCTAGGGGAGACATCCTGTCGGAAACTCCGGTGTTTCCGCCCTCTGAGACACCTTTTCAGATAGATCCTGCTTCGCCTTCGGGGTTTTTTTCTGCCAGAGTAGTCACTAGTGACCACCAGCACTCAAGCCTGAAGAGATACGGCCACACCTCTGTGCTCTTGAGCCCTGGCATTATTTTCAGTGCTGGAGGCTTTGGAGAACAAGAGGGGCGACACTGCCGAGTGAGCACGTTTCACTTGCTCTCAAGATGCTGTGACTCTGAATGGAAAGGCAGCCAATTAAGTTCTTTGGGGACTGAAGGCCAGTGGGATGGACGCCTTTATCACACCATGACAAGGCTTTCGGATACTCAGGTTCTAGTTCTCGGAGGGAGGTTGTCCCCATTAAGTCCAGCTTCTGGGGCTCTCCAACTTGATTTATACAGAGGTGAGGATAATTGCCCCGGGAGTCAGAATGTAACAGTAACAAAGGCAGCCTTGGAAGAAGGTCCCATGTTGTCATGTTGGCGGCATTCAACAACGGAAGTATGCTATCAGAATCAAAGATATTTGTTTGTGTATGGTGGCCGAAGTGCGGTGGAACCTGTACTAAGTGACTGTCGTTTCCTACACGTAGAGACAATGGCTTGGGTCAGAATCCCAGTAGAAGGGGCCGCCCCTGGAGGTCGACATTCCCACAGTGCCTGCAGTTGGCTAGGAGGAGCCCTTATCGCTGGGGGTCTAGGGGCTTCTGAGGAACCATTGAGCTCTGTACTCTTTCTCAGACCAAAGTCCTCTGGATTCCTCTGGGAATCCATAGATATTCAGCCCCCCATTACCCCAAGGTACTCTCACACCGCTCATGTATTTAACGGGAATCTGCTTCTGGTTGGAGGGGTCTGGATTCATTCCTCTTCAGTTCCTGGAGTGACTGTTATCAATTTGACTACAGGGTTGAGCTCTGAGTATCAGCTTGACACAACATCTGTGCCATGGCCATTAATGTTGCACAACCACAACAGCATCCTCCTTCCTGAAGAGCAGCAGATCCTGCTTACTGGAGGTGGAGGGAACTGCTTTTCCTTCGGGACTTACTTCAACCCCCACACAGTGGCATTAGATCTGTCTTCCTTACGTACAGGACAGTAAAGACTGGACTCTTGATACATTCAGGACCTAACAATGAATTTGGTTGTAGAGACTGCCACCTCCCCAGCACACACCTTTCAATAATGTGGTCACATTATTGAGTGTAGAACCTGAAAACTATCATTAAAATAAATACCAACAATGAGATGGTACAAAAATAAAACAGTTAAAGGAGTGTCCGTACATCCTCAGGACCTCAGTATCATGTTTCCATTTTATTAGGTTTCTACCAATTTTCAAATCTTAGCCATTTATTGAGGCACAACAACCTTTAGCCTAAGTAAAAAAATTTCCCAAACTGGGTCTGTGACCTAGATTATATCTTGGAAAAAGTTTGACACAGATCTTTAGTAAGAATACAATATTACGTGGTGGTGCACATCTGTAATCCCAGCACTCAGGAGGCAGAGGCAGGTGGATCTCTGTGAGTTCAAGGCCAGCCTGGTCTACAGAGCTAGTCCAGGACAGGCTCCAAAGCTACAGAGAAACCCTGTCTTGAAAAACAACAACAAAAAATACAAGATTAAAGGTTGGAGAGATGGCTCAGGGGTTAAGAGCACTAACTGCTTCCAGAGGTCCTGAGTTCAATTCCCAGCAACCACATGGTGGCTCACAACCATCTGTAATGAGATCTGGTGCCCTCTTCTGGCCTGCAGTCATGCATACTGTCTACATAACACATAAATCTTAAAAACACACACACACAAGATTGAATATAGATCAGGAACACAGTAGTTACCTATTTCTTTGTGTGTAAAATCTGAAATGCAGTTTGAAGACTTAGGCTTTTAGTTTGAACACAGGGCTGGCTTTAGCAATGAGAAAAAGTACAACTTGAAAATTGTGCTTTTGATCACTTTTTTGCTAATGCTTTGTGTTGATAAACCAGGCACTTCATGCCTTAGTTAATTTTGTAACTGGTGTAGTGATGTTTGTTCCAGATCTTACTCTACCTCATTGTCAGCCATCACTGTTCTGAGCTTAGCTTTATAGGCAGCATCAGTCAGCTCTCTTCTAGAGTTCCACAGGTCAGAAGTACTATCAGAAGGAGAGGGAGCAGGAAGTGAGCCACAGTAGTTGTGGCTCTTCCTCTGCCAGTCTGCAGGTTGGCATGGTGCTTTCTGTCACGGCCATAGCTGCTGTCATGTTACCGATGCAGGAACTAATTAGGTAGAGCACTAATACTGCTTTGCTCAGGTTTTAGGTTTTGTTCCTTTTCTTTAACCTCTTCAGACCTAGGAGTTGTGCTGGCTCCTTGTTAGAGCTGAGCTGCATTACTCAATGTAGTGATTTGCTTTTCTTTCTTTTGCTGTGAAGAAACACCATGGGCAAGGCAACTTACAGAAGGATGGGTTTATTTGGGTGTTTTTGGTTCCAGAGATAAGAGTCCATCCTGGTGTGGTGGCTGAGAATGCACATCCTTTACCATAAGCACAGAGAGCAACTTTCAAATAGGGAGAGGCCTTAAGGTCTCAAAGCAAACACCCTCACCCTCACCCTCACCCCACCCTGCTTCTGCCCCACCCATTCACACCTCATGCCGTATTCCTTTAGCAGAGACACACCTCCAAAACAGCACCACCATCTGGGGACCAAGTGTCCAAATGCATGAGCTTATTATTCTCATTCAAACTACAAGTAGCAATTAGCAACTTGTGACAATTTAAAAACATGAACTATTGGGATTATAGTGTACCTTATAATCTGCAGTCATTAATCTCCCCTCAGTTATCCCTTAAATGATGGGACAATCTGTTTCTATCGAGTTTTGGATAGATTAATGGCATTTCTTAAAATTTGAGACACTCTGTCATGTATGTTGTATGTATAACATGAGCTTCATAACTAGGAGGTAGTGGCTTCATAGAACTGTTGGACTAGTGTGATCCTAGATATGGTAGTGTCTTGAGATTCTGTAAGTGTCCAACTGATTATTATTAACCACTAATCTTAGTGAACTTTGTGTCATGGAGTCCCTTTTCTCTAAGTATTTTTTGTTGACTTTGCACATAACATAGATGTGAAGGGTAGTTAGTATAAAAACTGAGTAGGCTTGTAATTTAACATAAACTTGATGCCAAACTAAAGGAGACTTTATAACGAACCCTTCTGTAAAGTCTTTGGTTATGGGCAGGCATGAATCTTGGAATACAGGCAGCATCTGGCAAGACTCGGTGGGCCACGTGCTAGGTGATTGACAGCAGCATTAATGGTGTGTTTCTCATTGGTAAGTTTAGCACAGCGGACCTCCAGCTTTCAGGAGCAAGTCAAGGGAGACTGTTCCGAAATTAGTGTTCTCACCTGTGTAGCAGATAGACCAGAGCCCTGACTACAAACCCATTTCACTCGGCCAGTGGCATCAGTCATTAGAATTTCATTGCTGTGTGTATAAAAAGGTACAGGGAGGTCATCAACAGAATGTTGGTGTGCACCAGAACCAGAGCAGTGCAACAGAGGGCCTATTCTGAACACTGCCAGGCAGCTCATTATGGATAATTAGGCTTGGGCTTGTTCCTTCAAGAGAACTAACCTGTGTTTTTTGGAGGTAATTATAAGATTTAGCATGTCTTCCAACTTCAACCCTATTTTTGCAACATGCTTAGTTAAATTAGTTATGTCTTAAACTCTTCTTAATTAGAACATTTAGCAGTTTTACCAAAGCATTTGCTCCATGGCTTCGGAGCAGCAGTCTGTCTGTGTACTGGTTAACTGTAGGTGCTGGGTTAATTCATTAATGGCAGTCTGCAGCAGTTGGTGACATGGGCCACATTGAGAACTGAAGTTGGATATAACGTCTGCTTCCCTGTTTCTTTTTTGAACATTTTTGTTTTAAAATTCTACTATCAGGCTTTGGGATAGTTTTGAGAGCTAATTTTCGTGATTTCCTTCTTTTTATGATTTTTCCTTCCCAACCAGGAAAACCATTAAAGAAAGAAAATCTTTACTCTGGTCTCATAAGCAGTGTATCGTATCGTAATAAGGAAACAAGGTTTGAGGCTGGAGAGATGGCTCAGTGGTTAAGAGCACTGGCTGCTCTTCCTGAGGATCTAGGTTTGAGTCGAAGCACCCATATGGAGGCTCACAACCATCTGTAACTTCGGTTCCAGGGAACCTGACTCCCTCTTCTGGTCTCCAAAAGCATCAGGCACTCATGTGGTGCTCAGACATACAAGCAGGCAAAACCCCCGCATACATTTTTGTTTTCAAAGAAGAGAAGACTGGGGACAACTGTTGTTGCTGGCTTTGGCAGCTCACGTGCTAAGATTGGAACGATGCAGAGGAGATAAGCATGGGTCCTCTGCAAGGATAACAAGAAAATCTGAAGCTTTAGAAAGCAACAACAAAACCCCTAACTATTTGTGGATATGCTCTTCAGGGGCTAAGCTAGCACCTCCTTGTCTGGGGTTTTCAACTAATGTCCACCATTGAGAGCCAGGGCAGTCCACCCCTTTTCCAGAGGCACTAATGAAATAACCAGAGGAACCTAGTTCTGTGTCCTTGCCCAAGAACAGACTTGGCAAGGCTAGTCGGGCTGGTGGCCACCGGCCTCGAAGGAGATAAGGTTTCATTTCCTGGGAACTTGGCTCCCCCCCCCCCCCCCCCCCCCCCCAAGAGTCTAGAGCTATCTGTCAGTCAGTCTCAAGGCTGCAGTGTGTTAGGTCTGTGATGCTCTTGAAATGCCTGTGTACAACATTGCTTGATTAACTTCCTGCCGACTTCGTCCTGATATATGATATTTTCTGCTGCCTCTGCCCCATTCCTCCCCTGGAGATAGTGTATAAGAGGCTGACTAGGGGGCGGGGATTTAGCTCAGTGGTAGAGCGCTTGCCTAACAAGCGCAAGGCCCCGGGTTCAATCCTCAGCTCTGGAAAAAAAAAAAAAAAGATGCTGACTAACTCTTGCAGGTTTCCTGTCTTCTTTATCTTCTCATCTCCTGGCCATCACTTAGGATTCTGTCACTGGTCCAGGTCAGTCCACCTTTTATCTTTCTGCAATTTCAATCCTTCTGAGTGGCTTTAGGGAGATGGATCAGATATGTTCCCCTGCATCTGTTCCAGTGCCCAGGGTTTTTGTTGTTGTTGTTTATGTTTGTTTTTATTTTTTATTTTTATTTTTTGTTTTTGTTTTTGATTTTTCAAGACAGAGTTTTCTGTGTAGTCTTGGCTGCCCTGGAACTCACAGAGATTCGCCTAACTCTTCCCTCAAACCTCCACCCTGAGTGTGCCGCAGCCCCCACCCCCCCCCCCACCCTTCACCCCTGCCCCAGCTTACTCAGATATTTCCTTCATGATCTTTTTCAGACCTTGAGGTCCTCATTTATTGTCTGTGCATTTTGTGATCACAAACTCAACCCCATTCTTACTCTCAAGCTCATTCCATAAGGTACCCCTAAATGTAACCAATCTCTCTCTCCTTGTATAAGAGAAGTATGTTTTCTGTGGAGATTTGATGAATATGAGAACTGGTTACTAGGGTGGGTTATTTTTTTTTTAAATTTTATTTATTTATTATGTACACAGAAGAGGGCACCAGATCTCATTACAGATGGTTGTGAGCCACCATGTGGGTGCTGGGAATTGAACTCAGGACCTCTGGAAGAGCAGTCAGTGTTCTTAACCTCTGAGCCATCTTTCCAGCCCTAGGGTGGGTTCTTAATCATAGGCACTATCCAGGAATGTCTAGTTTGACATCCAGGCTACAGTAAGCTTGTTGAGTGTGGTGGCCCATGCCTGTAATCCAAGCAGTTGGGAGATTGAGACAGGTGGATTGTGATGAGTTCTAGACAGGGCAGTTACACATCGAAACCTCAGTCTCAAACAACTAACAAACATATACCTTACTTCTGTGAAAATTGCTTCCCTGGGGGAGATGTGAACAACGTTTTCACCCTCCTCCTAAGATCCCAATGGTAAATCCATGCACAAGCCCAGAGTGTTCACCCTGGGGAACCAATGAGTTCGTGGGGCTTACTTACAGAGCACAGTGACCTCAAAGTAGCCACACAGGAGAATCAGCACCTCACTCTGCAGTCTGATACGGTCTCTTTGTTGTTTGCTGCTGTGGATGTCAGGCTAGCAGGCCCCTGAGCCTCCTCAGAGTCTTCTGCCCTCACCTCCCATCTTACTGTAAGAGCCCTGGGATTAGACGTGCACACCGACAGGCCAGGCTTTCTGTAGGCTTTTCATGCACTTCACCTGCTGCGCCATCTCCCCAAGCCCCAGCCCCGATGCTTTTATCAATTCCCTTAGCCTGAATAAGGGGCTGGACTTCCTGACGTTGCTCCTAGCCTTCCTTCCTTCCTTATTTGTGTATGGGGGTGGGGTGTGTGTACCCACACATGGGAGTGTAATGGTGTGGTGGCCAGAGGACAACTTCCAATAATTGGTTCTCTCCTTCTACCATATGGGTACCAAGCGCTAAATAGCTTCATCAGTCTTGGCAGCAAATGCCCTTACCCCCTGAGCCATCTCACCAGCCCACTCTTAGCTTTATCAAGTGGATCCCAATTCCAGCTGTTTGCAGTTTCCAGCTGATCCTCGGCTTCCTTTGCTTGACAATGGTCCATGGCTACCCCATATCCTTTGGAGGTGGAATGAGTTAACTTGGCCACAAAAGTAATCTGAAAGGCCAGGAACATGCAATTAAAGATGCCTGTGAGCACATGC
Organism: Onychomys torridus; assembly: GCF_903995425.1. Classification (NCBI taxonomy): domain Eukaryota; kingdom Metazoa; phylum Chordata; class Mammalia; order Rodentia; family Cricetidae; genus Onychomys; species Onychomys torridus. Next base: position 95,475,661 of record NC_050446.1, on the reverse strand, counting down.
AGGAGCTTCCCAGAGTGCTGTGGTGCTTCACTGGGCGTGACCTGGTATGTAACTCTCAACGTAAGTTTAATAGAGGAAAGACTTGTCCTCGTTTCTGTGTGCAAAGCTATATGCTACCTAACCAGAAGATTAAAGCTACTAAATAAATTGTAGTAACAATGGTTTTGAGATATTGCACAACCCTCTGCCTCTTTTCTTAGTTTATTCACATTTTTAGGCTTCCATCAGAGTCCCAATCTTATATATCTACTACCTCACAGAAAGCTAGGCAAGATGATCATTCTTGTTTATGAATAAATTAGAGACAGTTTATATTAAGAAAAAAATGAGCCGGGTGGTGGCGGCGGCGCATGCCTTTAATCCCAGCACTCAGGAGGCAGAGGCAGGCGGATCTCTGTGAGTTCCAGGACAGCCTGGTCTACAGAGCTAGTTCTAGGACAGCCAAGACTACATAAAGAAACCCTACATAAAGAAAAAGGAAGTCTATACCCCAATTTATCAAATTTGCATTTACAAATACAATATTTTTATTACTAGAGCATAGCACAATAAGTGTGCTAAAATTTTAATCATACAAATGGTTATGTGATTTAGTTAGGCTAAAATCAGTAATGAATTAATAGTAAGTTATAATGTTTAAAACAGAGTGTAGTGATATATTTGTAATCTAGGAAAGAAAGCTTGCCTGAAGATCAGAGGACAGAGCCAGTCACAGAGTTAGCCACAGAGGTCAGGGAGTAGTGGCACACACCTTTAATCCTTGCACTCAGGAGGAAGAGGCAGAGATCCATCTGGATTTCTGTGAATTCAAGGCCACACTGGGCTACAGGAGATTAATCCAGTCTTAAGAGAAACAGAACCAGGTAGTGGTTGGTGGCAAACACCTTTAACTCCAGCCCTTGGGATCACACACCTTTAATCCCAGAACTAGGAGGTTGAGACAGGAAGTGATATGGCTGGGCAGAAAAAGGAATATAAGGCAGGAGGAGACAGGAACTACTCACTTTTGGCTGAGGACTCAAAGGCAGTCAGAGGATTCGTGGAGACAGGATCGGCTGAGGAGTTGGTGAGATGAGATGTGGCTGTGGCTTGTTCCTTTGTTTCTCTGATCTTTCAGCATCTACCCCAATATCTGGCTCCAGGTTTTTATTATATTTAGGATTCATGCAACAGCAGAGATTATATCTGGGCATGATTGTGCATGCTACAATCCTAGGCTTAGGCAGAAGGTCTATAAATTTGAGATCAGTCTGGGAAAACGCAAGACTCTGTTTCAAAAGAACAAAAAAAGCCCCTTGGGCTGTTGTTGGTTAAACTAACCAAAGGCATACAGTGACAGACACATAGGTTACATAATTAGCAAACAGAGTCACATAGTTAGCAAACAGAGTCCCAGAGCCTGTGCCCTCCATCACCACACTACACTCAGCCAGATGCTGGGCAATGTAAATTCTCAAGAGCTTGGAAAATGCAGGTTGGAAGCCATAGATGTAAGGGGGGAACCATTGTGGACCCTGATTTGGAGACTTCTGTGGTGTTTTAGGAAGTACGGTGCAGGATGGGATGAGCAGAGTCAAAAAGCAAGAATAAAACATTAAGCAGCGATGTATGTAACCCAGGCTGAAAGTAACAGCTGAAAGCAGAGGTGTGGTAATAAAAACAAAGGAAGGAACATGTTCCAGGCATTTGAAATAATAAAATCATCAACAGATTGCACCCTAGACTAAGTGTGTGCCAGCCCCATGTTAAGCATCATCTCACTCGATTGTCCCAGCCAGTGTTCTTGTGGATTGTTATCTTAACTCTGACATGTTCCCTATTCTGCATTAGAAATGGACTTATAGGGAGGTTAAGCATGGCCACATGGCTGCAAGTGGGAGGAGTATCATATCAAACTCAGGAAGTTTGATAATGGAGCCCAGGGTTTTAACCAGTCTCTTTGGCCACAGTGCATTAACAGGACAAGGTGACTCCTCACTCCTGGGCAAGGAGGAGGGAAGGCTCAGAGACCCTATCAAGCACACGAGATTAGGAACTGGCAATGCTGGCACTGGGAAGATAAAGTGCTTGTCTTTTGTTTGTTTGTTTTGTTTTTTGTTTTTCGAAACAGGGTTTCTCTGAAAGCAAGCGCTGAGATCTGAGTTTGAGCTCTAGAAAGAATATCTAAAAAGCTGGGTATGGAGGTGTGCCCCGTCACCCCAGCACTGGGTATGGAGGTGTGCCCCGTCACCCCAGCACTGGGTATGGAGGTGTGCCCCGTCACCCCAGCACTGGGTCTGGAGGTGTGCTCCGTCATCTCAGCACTGGGTATGGAGGTATGCCCCGTCATCCCAGCACTGAGGAGGCAGGTGTACCCCATCATCCCAGCACTGGGTATGGAGGTGTGCCCCGTCACCCCAGCACTGGGGAGGCAGGTGTGCCCCGTCATCTCAGCACTGGGGAGGCAGATGGGTCTTTGGGGTTCACTGGCCAGACAGTGGGGGTTCACTGGCCTACTTGGTAAGTTCCCAGGCCAGTGAGAAATCCTTTCTCAAAAAACAACTGTGGCTGACCCATGGAGAATGACACCACGGTTGTTCTTTTACCACCTCCACCCCCATACACACAGGAGAGATAGAGACACAGAGAGAGACAGAGACTGCTGTTGATGGAAAGTCAGAAAAGAGGCCATAGAAGAGACAATGACCGTGCAGAAGTGAATTTAGCTAGGGATATTCTGAATACATCAGCACAGCATCCACAAATTAATTTCCAAAGAGCTAGGATAAAACTTAATGGGACATAGGAGCTTTTTAAGTCAATGCACCAGGAGATAGTAAAATCAATCTTCAGTACTCAAAAGATATACACTATTTTTGTGAGCTCGAGTTCTTTGCATTGGATGATGAATAAGAAAACTAGGGGCTGGAGACATGGCTCAGAGGTTAAGAGCACTGATGGCTGTTCTTCCAGAGGTCCTGAGTTCAATTCCCAGCAACCACATGGTGGCTCACAACCATCTATAATGAGATCTGGCGCCCTCTTCTGGCCTGCAAATAAATAAATCTTAAAAAAAGAAAAAGACAGAAAAGAAAGAAAGGAAAAAGAAAACTAGAGCACAATTTCTCTCCATAATGTCAGAGATCTACCAGATGACGAGTGAACTCAGGCGTCTAAAGCAGAGCATCCGTTGTCAGCCTTTGTGGAAATGAGCCCTTTGTGGGGCTCCCCTATTTCTAGAAGCTAGAACTTGTAGCTTGAATCCTAATTGTTCTTAATAATAAACCTAGAGCCAGATATCAGGGTAAATGCTGAAAGATTGGAGTGACAAAAGAGCAAGCCACAGCCGCCTCCTACCTCCTCAACTCCTCAGCCTGAAAGGGCCGAGCTCCTGTACATATGAAGGTCCCCACAGACTAGAAGAAGGTATCAGATCTGCTGAAGCTGGGTATTACAGGCAGCTGTGAACCACCTGATATGGGTGCTGGGAACTGAACTTGGGCCCTCTACAAGAGCAGGAAGCACTCTGATTTGCTGAGCCTCATTTTCTCTAGTCGAATATGCAGTTTTAGGTAGTCATAATCACTAGTATTTATTGACTCTGGACCTAGAAGTTGTCTGAGTGCTTTGGTGTGCCATTTCCTGTAAACCTCACAACACTGCAAAGAGACAGTTATCATATCCCTTTTAAAAAAGAGAAATTGCCAGGGGTGATGGCACACACCTTTAGTCCCAGCACTCAGGAGGCAGAGGCAGGTGGATCCTGAGTTCAAGGCCAGCCTGGTCTACAGAGTGAGTTCCAAGGCATCCAGGGCTACACAGAGAACCCTGTCTGGAAAAAGAAGAGGGGTGGGGGTCATTTGTTTGTGAGCACAGGTCAATTGCAGAGACAGGATTCAAACTCAGGATTGAGACTGCTGCCATCATCCAATGTCAAGGCAGCTCTGTGTAGCAGGCTTTCTTTGGGCCACCAACCAGCTTCTAAATCGTGACATGGAGATTTATTATCAATTATGCCTTATCTTATGCTTGTCCCACTAGCTCTTACAATTTTTTTCATCCAATTCCTTTATTCGTCTGCCACCAACATTCAGTCAAGCTCTTGTAACTTAATTTAACCTGTTTCTTTTCATCTATGTTTTACATCAGGCTTTTCACCTTTCTCTCATTCTGTGTGTCCTACTTTCCAGCTTCCTCCTTGTCTGGCCAGTGGCTGCCTGGCTGGCCCCGGGCATCTCCCTCCCTTTCTTTTTCTCCCTTCTCTCTCAGCCTAGATTCCTCCTCCTATTTATTCTCTGCCTGTCAGCCCTGCCTATCCCTCCTCTGCCTAGCTACCGACCATTCAGCTTTTTATTATTATTTTATTATTCAGCTCAGGTGCCTTGGGCAGGCAAAGCAACACATCTTGACATCATTAAGCAAATGCAGCATAAACAACCGTAACACACCTTTACACAGTTAGAGTAATATTCTGCAACATGAACAAATGTAACACATCTTTACGTAGTTGAAGTAATTAATGTTCCACAACAACTTCTGAGTTGTGGATTCAGTCCAAACACACTATATTTAATCTTTCTGTAAGGGTAGCACTGCTGCATTTCACAGGCTGGAAGAGTCAAGCCAGCACTTGAGGAAAATTATCTCCGGAATGTGCACTGGTTGGACTAGCCATACAGGCAGCATCAACCCTGCCCCTGAAAAGCCTAAACTCCTTTCTCCACATTGTCAATCCAGCAACCTGAAACCCACTTCTGTTGACTTTGAGAACTGAACCTCGCATAACCCTTTGTTGCTTCTATCACTTTAAAGAGTCATAATGTCATACTACACTAGGATCAAATAAGCCAGACACTGGTTTCTGTCACAGCAGTTTCTGTCATGGCCACCGGAAAGAACCATTGTTCTTTGTTCAGAACAACCACCTAAGTATGGAACTAGATAGAAATGTGTAGCATTTCTTGGGGTTGGTGTAACCCTGGGTGCCCTGCCTGTGTCTTAACTTAAAAAATAATGGGGTAGGGTGGGGTGGGGTGGATAGATGATTCTGTAGATATATGTGCTTGATGCCAAGTATGAGGACCAGAGTTCAGCTATCCAGACCTAAGTAAGCACTATATGAACATGGTTCACAGTTCCAACACTCAGAAGGCAGACGGGTTCAACTGAGAGACCCTGCCTCAGGGAATAAGATGGAGAGTCATCAAGGAAGATTCCTGACCCAGTCTCTCCCCTCCACATGTACACACACACATGTACATCTTCATATGTGTGTACACACACACACACACACACACACACACACAGAGAGAGAGAGAGAGAGAGAGAGAGAGAGAGAGAGATTGGGAACTGGGCTGACAAAGTTCAAAGATTTGTACTGAGATTTGAGTTAACCTGAGAGTTATTCTCACCTGGACATGCCATTATTGTTTTACCAACCAGACTTCTTGAAGCTTCTGTCTTACATTGATAATGCTGTCAATCAGAAGTGAAGAACGGGCCCTGACTTTCAGATCCTGAGGTGACCATCCACACAAAAAAAATGACATCTGTCTCAGTAGTGAAACGCTGAGCGGCTTTTTACCACTCAAGACAACAGCATCATTTTGGGAGGAGCTAAGTGAATCTCTAGGCCGGGATGGAGCAGCACAGATCAGTTTTGAAGCTTGAAGTTTGCTAGATGATGGTAATAGGATGCAGCACCTGGTTACCACTCAGCCTTGACACATTGCTGAAACCATCACAGGACATTCCTAGTGCCGTATCTTATTCTAGAACACTGAGGACCACAGCTGTCCAGTTTCCTTTCAGGATACTGTTTACAAAGATTCCCCTCCCTCTGATACAAATCTGGACTTTTGGACTGGAAAGATGGCTCAGTGGTTAAGCACTTGCTGCTGCTCTTCCAGAGTTCAGGTCCTAACACCCATGGTGTGTGAGCTCCAGGAAGGTTACCTGCCACACTTGCATTCATATGCCCACACACATCTACATATAATTAAAAATAATAAAAGTAAATCTTTGAAAATATCTTGACTTTCTTCCTTTATGGGGGTTCCACTGAACTCATTCATTTGTAATTATGTATGGGGTCATGAAGGGTCAGAGGGAAAGATGGAGCCTCTAAACCAGACCAAGCTGTTTGTAGAAGTTGTGAAGTTCTTTTTCTACACTCCTAACAACCAGACTCCCGGGATAAAGCCATCACTCACTTGGAGCTTCTGGTAAATGTTGAAGAAGTGGCACAACTGTGTAGCCAGCTTTAAATGCTGTCCTGGCCTCTTGCCTAGGACAAGGGTTTTGTTAGCCTAGATTAGCAAACAGCCACACCTTACCTTAATGATTTTTGCACAGTCTCTTCCGACTAACAAAAATCTCAGCCAGAATAATCATTAACAGTGTTGAAAACTGACTCATAATGATCTCAACCTGATTTCTTGTCAGGTGCTGAATAAACTTTCCATCACCCAGTCTGAACACTTTTCTTCTAGCTTAAAAGTTGTTCTGGGAGTTGCTTGGGTTCATTCCTCAGGGGAGCCAAACCATCTTCAAACAATAGGCTGGGAATGGTCAGACGCTGGCGGAGTCTCAGGGCCTGTGACAAGGACTTAGGAAGCCTGGAGTCGTGGGATGGGATTTGTCTGTCAAGAGATCAGAGGGGCCTTTGGTCCCAGACAATATCTGATCACAGAAATACCACGTGTACTATTCTGTTTCTTCAGTTAGAGGATATATTTGGCAACCAGCAAGACGAGCAGAGAGCCATGCTTCTTTTTTCCCCTATATATTTTGTTTTTATTAATTTTCCTTTTTTTATAATTTGAGGATTTCATACATTAATATACCATATTCTAATAATTTTTGCCCTCCCCTTTCCTGCTCAGTTCTTCCTTCATCCCTTGCTAACCACTCCCTCTAGCTTTATGATCTTTTCTTCTTCTTCTTCTTCTTCTTCTTCTTTTTTTTTTTTTTTTGGTTTTTCGAAACAGGATTTCTCTGTGTAGCTTTGCACCTTTCCTGGATCTCGCTGGGTAAACCAGGCTGGCCTTGAACTCACAAAGATCCGCCTGCCTCTGCCTCCCAAGATTAAAGGCGTGCTTGCCACCGCCGCTGCTGCCGCCGCCGCCCCCCCCCCCCCCCCCGTGATCTTTTCTTCTTAATTATTTTTGTCTTATATACATAACCCACTGAGTTCAATTAGTGTCACTCTTATTTGCATGAATTTAGAGATAACCACTTAGGATTGAGATCTCAGCACAGAAAACAACAAACAAACAAAACTGCTTCTCACTTCTCACTCTCTCCTCAGCCACTGACTGCCTGCAGCTCTGTGGCTGGGGCCTTGTGGCATTTTCCTCCATCCGTGTTGGCAGGTTGGCCAGTGTGCTCTTGGCAGGTCTCACACAGGCAACCAGACTGTTGCAAGTTCATGGGAACAGCATCCTTGTCCAGAAGACAGGATCATCCAGCAGTCCTGGTTCTCAGGCTTCTCCATGACGTTTCTTGAGCCTTAGATGTGTTGTAGATGTCTCATATGGGACGAGGCACACCATGGTCACTCATCCTCTGCCATTCTAACCAGTTGTGGATCTCTCTTGTCTGTCTGATGCAAAAAGAGGCTTCTCTTGTGAGAGGTGAGAGCCGCTCTTATCTGTGGGTATGAGCACGAGTTCTTTGAAGGCAACTGGGAACTATCACTCTAGTAGTGTCAAACAGGGAGGCCAGAGAGCCATATCTACTGTGGTAAGACCCTTCAAGGCAGTCACATAGCAGATTTAAAGACTATATATTTGAGAACCTGGCCCAACCTGTGTGACTGGAGAGACATCACATAATCCCTGGATAGTTTTTTTTTTTTTTAATCTGAATAATGGGTATGACTGGTTTTGTTTTTTGTTTGTTTGTTTGTTTGTTTTGTCAATTAGACACAAGGTAGGTTCATGTGGGAAAAGTGATCTTCATTTGAGAAAATGTCTCCATCAGACTGGCCTGAAGGCAAGTGTGTGGTATATTTTCTTGAGTAATGATTGATATGGGAGAGTTGAGTCCAATGTAGGCAGTACCACTCCTGGGTAAGTGGTCCTGGGATGTATGAGAAAGGATGCTGAACAAGCCATGGGGAGCAAGCTAGTAAGCAGTGGTCCTTGATGGCTTCTGCTTCAGTTTCTGCCTCCAGGTCCCTGCCTTGAGGGCCTGAATTGACTTCCCTCTGTGATGGACTAAAGCCGGAAGGCATATGTTATGTTATTCCATTTGTTCATAGTATCAAAACCGTAAGTTCATACATAACAGATTAGTGGTTTATTAAGATAAATTTTATATTATGTGTTAGCACAATAAATGTGCCCTCATGCTAGTCACTGCTATGGACATATGGAGTTCAGTTCCCTGAGGACCCTTGAGGAGCCAGGTAAAACATTTCAGAACGGCTTCCCTAAAGGAGGCCAGGAGAATATTTACCAACAAATCTTGGATGCCAGTGGTTAAGGTTTGCTCATAGGTGTGTGTGTCAATTTCTTTTATTATTTTTGTGTGTGGGAGGTTATTCTTGAGGGGGGAACAGGATCTTCCTATATAGCCCAGTCTGACCTTGAATTCTTAATCCTCCTGCCTCCACCTCCCTACAGCAAGGAGTTCAGGAATAGGCTCTTATTGTCCACCAATATCTTCTCTTTTCTAAGACTGAACATGTGTGAATGGCCAGGAGGTTAGAGTCCTGGAGAAGAACATGAGCTATTCCTGATGAAAATGTGTTGTCAGGTCACAGCTATAGGTAAGGTAGGACAAAGGTCAGACACAACACACTCTCTTCTCCAATACTACAGGCACAGATACATAGACTAGGAAATATGTGGGAAGGAGAGAACAGGAAATAAGGTCAGTGGTTGTCACTCCCTGATGTTCACTTGAGTTCAAGGGCCAATGCCTTGTGTCTTTTAAACAGCTTTGTCTGAAGTCTGTTCTCTTGCTCTTTATCATGATGTCAAGTTGCTCAACTTTCCTTATTTGCAATATACATGTGGTAGTTTGAAGGAAAACAGCCCCCAAAGGAAGTAGCACTATTAGGAGGTGTGGCTTTGTTGGAGTAGGTATAGCCTTGTTGGAGGAAGTGTGTATTGTAGGGGTGGGCTTTGAGGTCTCATTTATGCTCAAACTATACCCAGTGTCTCAGACCGCTTCCTGTTGCCTGAAAGTCAATATGTAGCAGCTCCTTTTTCAGTACCATGTCTGCCTGCATGCTGTCATGTCCCACCATGATGATGGGCTGAACCTCTGGCCTGTAAGCCATCCAATTAAATGTTTTCCTTATAAGTGTTGCCATGGTTATGATGTCTCTTCATGGCAATAGATACTCTAAGAAGTTGGTACAGGGACTGAGGCATTGCTGGGATAGGCCTGACCACTTTTTGTTTGTTTGTTTGTTTGAAGAATTTGGACTTTGGTGCTTTGGGTTAGGAAAGCAGTGGAATGTTTTAAGCACTGCTTAATAAGCCATACTAGTAGGAACATGGAAGAGTAATTTGAACTGTGGGGGCCTGGCTCAAGATGTTTCAGAGGAGAAGAATGTTAGTATGTTGCCTGGAGATCATTCTTGTGATAATTTGGTGAAGAAGTGAATGATTTTTGCCCTTGTCTGAAGAATCTTCCTTTAACATGAATGTTTAATTGTCTTTTTTAATAAAAAATCTGGAGCCTGATATTGGGGTGAATGCTGAAAGATCAGAGAGACAAAGGAACAAGCCACTGCCATGTCTTACCTCTAGGGCTCCTCAGCCTGAAAAACTTCAGTTCCTGTCTCCTCATGCCTTTTATACCTTTCTCCACCCAGCCATAACTTCCTTCCTAGTGCTGGGATTAAAAGTGTGTGCTTCCCAAACAAAGGTATGAGATCACAAGTGCTGGGATTAAAGGTGTGTGCCACCACTGCCTGACTTTGTTTCTCTCCTAGACTGAGTCAATCTCATTCTAGGGTGGCTGTGAACTCACAGAGATCCACATGGATCTCTGCCTCTCTAGTGGTAGGATTAAAGGTGTGTGTCTGGCACTGCCTGGCATCTATGTTTAATCTTATTCTGTTCTCTGATCTTCAGGCAAATTTTATTAGAGTACAATATATCACCACATCTGCCTGAGGCTAAAGTGAAGAGATTTGGATCAATTTCATTGGCATGGGAAATCTCAAATCAGCCTATTATAGACTCTTGTATGGTTACTAGTATTCATGCTTATGAAGATTTATAATGAAAAGGAGCAAGATGAGCATGTGAAAACACAAAATGTACAATTTGAGGAGAAAAGGAGCACCAGGAAATGGAATAGAACTAAATCCTGTGTTCAAGGAGATAAACGGATTAAGAAATGGAATAAAGGGAGTAGTGACATCAGAGCAAGATCCCACTCAGCTAAGTTTCCAACTTGTGTAAAGGAATTAAAGAAAAATTTAGAGTCTGGTGTGGTAGTGCATTTAATGCCAGCACTCTGAAGGTAGAGGCAGGCAGATCTCTGAGTTTGTGGCCAGCCTGGTCTACAGAGCAATTTCAAGGACAGCCAAGCTTAGGCAGTGAAGGTAACTATCAAAAACAAAAAGCTGGTGAAGGTATAACTGAACAAGGGGTCCATGTACCAGCTCCAACAAGCAGCAGAATTTAGCCATGTGGCTCTGGCTTTAGAGTTAAGGATAGAAGATAAGGGGTTGTGGAATTTGCCTCCTAGATTAAGGAAAGTCATTGAGGCCAGGCATGTGTCAGTGGTCTTCCTGAATGGAGGCCTAGAGAGGCCATGACACAAAGCTGTGAAGTTGAAGCCTGGATTGCCTTGGGGACACCAAGGTATTGGAGATGCCAGAGCCATGGGATACCTGCCAAGAGAGCTGCTGACAGAGTGGAACCAGACCAAGAGAAAGATGTGTGTTGTAGTCAACAAAGCTGAAAGGAGCTGAAGATCTGAAGAGTGTTTTGACATCAGACATGGAGGTGCAGTTTGGAGTTGGCTGAACTGGTTTTCAGTCTTGCTTTGGTCCAGTATTTCCTCACTATACTCTCTTTCCTACATTTTGAATGGCAGTGTATATCCTGTACCATTATATGTTGGAAGTATGTGGTCTGATTTTTTTTATTTTGAATTTATGGAGAATTACAGTTAAGAGATTGCATGAATCTCAGAAGAAACTTTGAACTTTGGACTTTAAAACATTGTTGAGATTGTGATAGACTGTGGAGACTTTTGAAGTTGGATTAAATACATTTTGCATTATGATATGGTTACAAGCTTATGGGGGCCAGGGAGTGGAATGTGGTAGTTTGAATATAATTGGCCCCCATAAGCTATAGAAAATGGTAATAATGGGAGGTGTGGCTTCGTTGGAATAGGTGTGGCCTTGTTGGAGGAAGTATGTCACCATGAAGGTGGGCTTTGAGGTTTCATATATGTTCAAGCCATGCCCAGTGTCTCAGTTCACTTCCTGTTGCCTTTGGATCAAGATGTAGCTCCTTCTCTATTCTCAGAGCCTTCTCCAGCATCATGTCTGCCTGTAGGCTGCCATGTTCCACCATGGTCATAATGGACTAAACCTCTGAACTGTAAGCCACCCTAATGAAATGTTTTTCTTATAAGAGTTGCTGTGGTCGTGGTGTCTCTTCACAGCAACAGAAATCCTAACTAAGACACAGCCCAAGATTGAAAACATCCTGTCCTTGAAAACATCTATCTTGTAAAGCATTTCCAACAGAGGTTATTACTGTTTTACCCATGACATAAAAGTGTCTGCAGTGGGAAAGAGAAGCTAGAAGTTCAGCCATGAGAAGCTCATCCATAGAGAGAAAGTTCATTTGGGGACTCTAGATGACTTCCTCAATTTCTCCATTAGGTTTCTGTTTGCTATCTGAAGATGTCACCTTTGTTGTCTCTCTCAACCAGGACACTCCAGTAATCTCTTCTGTGTGTTGTAAACTCCTGATGTGATGACATTTTTACTGTCCATCTGCTGTTTCTATCTACTACTTGCTATTTGTTCTTTAATATTTTCTTGCTATATATTCAATAAACTCACTCATTCAAAACCAAAAGTATGGTTATCATAGACGGTTGTCTCCACTGTAGAAAACACCACTCTTTCACCTACAGGGAAATGTCTTCAGCTGCATCAAGATGTCTGGGCAATCAATGGCTCTGCTTTGTCTCTAACAGCTTTCTGCTGCCCCCACTTTCCTCCCAAATCCAGTTTAGAATTTTTTTTTTCTTCCGAGACACGGTTTCTCTATGTAGCTTTGTGCCTTTCCTGGATTGTAGTTGGAGAGCTTCTCTCCAGGTGCCACCAAGCCCTGTTAGTCCAACAACCCATTTGTAAAATAAACACACAGACATTTATATTATTTAAACTGCTTGGCCATTAGCTCAGGCCTACCATTGTCTAGCTCTTACTCATATATTTAGCCCATTTCTATTAATCTTTACTTTGCCACGTGGCTCGTGGCTTACCAGTACCTTATCTCTTTCTTGTCATGGCGGCAGCTGGTGGTGTCTCCACACAGCCTTCCACTTCCCAGAATTCTCTTCTTTCTTGTCCTGCCTATACTTCCTGCCTGGCCACTGGCCAAACAGCATTTTATTTATACAGAACGATATCCACAGCACTAGATCTCGCTCTGTAGAACAGGCTGGCCTCGAACTCACAGAGATGCACCTGCGTCTGCCTCCTGAGTGCTGGGATTAAAGGCGTGCGCCACCACCACCTGGCTATTACTTTTCTTCTTGCCACATAGAGGGATTGTTCTCTGTCTCCCCACAACCCCTCCTCGAGAGACAACTCTCTTTGGAGGCCTGGCTACCCTGCTTCTTATCTTCTTCACAGGTGAAATCCACTAAAACAGTAAATTCAGTCATATTCTATAGTTGTTGGCTAACACCACAATCCCCACCCCAAGCTAGCTGTGCCACCCCTCTCCCCCAGGACTTCCCTCACCTTGAGCCTGTGACCCCAGGCTGCTGCTCCACTGTGTGTGTTCCCTAGCTGCCCCCGTGGACATTTGAATTTGAGGCCCATGAATTATTCCTGCTCTCATTTTTTTCCTATCAGCAAGTCATCATCAGCCACTAGGGACAATCCCTAGGATTCTTTAGGTACTATCCTTCCTTCAACCAAATTTGAAAGAGTTGTTTACTGGGCTGACTAAATTCTTCCTATATGCCTGAACTCTTTTTTCCTATTTCTTTGGGGAAGAAAATAGAAGAAATAACAATAAATTGTCTATTCTTGTTTCAATTCAACAAATGCAATGCTTCAGAATTTCAGTGAGAAAGTTCTACCAGAATCATGCCCACTTGCTCTTGTATATTAGAGATTTAAAACAGTGAAAGACTTCCCCACAGGAAGGAAATGGGGTTCAGGTCCAGCACTATGGCTACAGATCACTTGGGCCTTTCATTTTTCTTTGACTGAGTCACCCAGTGTGAGAAACCCAGAATGTCTTTTCTACTATAAAGAGAGATCCATATTGACATGGACATTTGGAAAAGAAAGAAAAGAGAGAGTGAGAAATACAGAAAGGAGGAAAGAAGCAAGGAAGGGCAGGCAGGCGGGAAGCCCCAGATATTTCATTCACAGAGGGTTGAAACAAAGGCATGTGGTGGCTAAATACTGGTGTCCTTTGGTTTGTTTTGGTTTTGTAGTGCCGGGGATTGAACCCAGGGCCTCAAATCTGCTAAGCAATTGTTCTATTGCTAAGCTACCCATCCAGTTCTGAATATTTGTAATGTCCATTATTTTGGGTAAATTGCCATGTGTTGTTTAAGCTCACCAAGAAGCTGGCTCTGGAATCAGGGTTTCCCATACCAACATTTAGACCCAAGGCCCCCTATCTGGAGATGGGATGGACCCCTAACTCTGTGACAGGGAGGGAAGAAAAAAAGTAAAACATCCAAGAGTAAAAAACATCACGTCCTTGAAAACATCTAGAGGTAAAGTGTCCAGGAGAGATGACTGTTGTTTGTCCCGTGATATCAAAATGCCTACTGTAAGACAGAGAAGATGGAGGTTCATCACAGGAGAAGCTCATCCATGGACTCCAAGCTCCAACTGACCACCTCAACATCCCTGAGCAGTTTCTAGTGGATGTTGTAAGCATCTGATTTGATGATGTTATCTCTGTCATTATCTGTCTTTCTATTTGGAAACTCACTGGAGGGGACACTCTGCCTGGGACTCTCTTGATTGGGAACTCCAGTTGTTCCTAACAAGGCTTTCACCAGTTGGTTTCTGCTGGGTTTGTAGACTCCCAATTTGATGATATGACCTTTCTGTGGTTATTTGCTCTTTCTCTTGATTCACTCTCAAAATGATGTTCCCCTTTGGGACCCTCTTTGTTGGTCAAAACTCCAGCTGACTGTCTTGGTCTCCAGGGTCTCTCCAGTGGGTTTCTACTGGATGGCATAAGTGTGTGGCCTGACGCTCTGCTACCTTTCTTCACTTGCTATTTTGTTCATTTATCTTGACTTGTTATATACTTAGTAAACACACCCATTTACAACCCAAAGTATGGCTATTATAGATCATTCTCTATATACGTATGAATTGTATGAAACATCCTTTTTTCCAACTGGTCTCTGCCTTTTGATGTCCTGAAAATCCCCCTTTACGGATTATTTGTCAAAAGATTGAAAACAAAGTCTGGAAAAAAGAATCAGTGCTTTGTCTTAATTCATTGTCTTCATTTCCGACGTAGCCCTTAATTCTCTCTAATACTTTTGCCTCCCACTGTCACACCATCAAAGTCTTTACTGGGGTACCAACTGTCTCCATGCCTCAAGTCCATGGATTCACCTCGGAATCTATGACTTGTTTGCATCACCTGCTTCCTGAAATGCTCTTCTGTTTCTCTGGCTTCTTGGAATGATTTTCCCTGCTTTTCCTCCTGTTTCTGTGGCTCTGCTCAGCCTCCATCACCTAACCAGCTACTTACATTCTTGATTCATCAAGGATCTCTCCTTGGACTGTGTTCTCACTCCATAACCATCCTCTGGTGCTCTCATCTGACACCAAGAATGACTTGTTTCTTCTGCTGAGTCTCCCTATCAGTGCCATCTGTTCAACAGCTAAATCAAACCGTTAAGTGTCTAAGAATAAATCACATATCCTGACCTTAACCTTAATGCCTGACTCTCCAACTCCATAAACCAAAGCAGGAGGCCAGGCACCTCAGTACTTGTGATCTCCAGTGGATCTCTTCCCCACCCGGCCTTCCTCCCCATCCATCCTCCACATTAACGCCAGGATGATCTTTTAAAAACAAATCTCACTTTATGATCCTTCTTAAAATGCTTACTGAGCCTGGAGAGTTGGCTTGGAGGTTAAGAGCCCTTGCAGAGGACCCTGTCCCACAAACATCCATAACTCCAGCTCCAGGGCATCAGACACCCTCATCTGGCCTCCATGGGCAGGCATGCATGTGGTGTACATTCATACAAGTGGGCAACACACACACATAAAATAAATCTTTAAAATTGTTTTAAAACTTGTAGGGGTTTCCCATTGCTCTCAGAAAAAAAAAAAAAAAAACCAAAATGAAATCTGAAACATGCCTTAAGTCACTTCTACTATCTTCCTCTCCCAGGTGCTGAAAGGGTTGTGTCTTTCCATCCTGGTTTGTTTGTACAGCTGTTTGCTTGGCTACAAGCTCTCCTCACCACTCAGCATCAACTTCCCATTCTCTGAATCCTCAATCATCCTTCAAAACATTTGCTTCAGGAGGCATCTTATCTCCATCCTCCACCCCCAGAGTTCACTGGGCCTTGAAACACGTAGTTTCAAATCACTCTGTACTTACTCAGTTGGAAAGGAATTAACTGTGAGATACCCATCTCCCTTGATAGAATGCCAGTTCCCTAAGCAGAGGGATCCCACCTGTTATTTACTACTACATTTCAGAGCCCAGCCCCTGGGAAGAGTTGATAAAAATAGTTGTTGAATGCATACATGAAAGGCTTTCTGGGGCCTTATTAGGAGCTAGGTCACTCCAGGAACTCCCAAGTGTAGCCAAGTTTAACCTCTGAGAACTCAGGGTAGTGGCATCAGTACTTCCACTAAGTGAACTTGAGAATATTTAGTTCTGGGGATATGAGCCCAGAGGTCTCAAATAAGGGCTCATTTTAGTGTGAGCCCCTGATTTGAAGCTGACTGCATTCCAGTCCATTGCAGCTCATAAGTCACATCTCTTTTCTCCTGAGGCCTCCCATCTGCTCCCTGTACCTGCCCTCTTCAATGTTGTGACTATGGCTGTCTCTCTCTTTGAGATGTTCTCCAAGGGCATTCCCAAAGACAGAATTTTAGGCACACCATGTAAATCATATTTCCCATTATACTGTCCCAAACACAGTGTTCTAACTGGATATATCCTTACATGCTTACTTGTACATGAAGAGCCTGGAACAGCGCCTGGTGCATGCATGACAGGTACGCACTAACTGTTTGTGGAATCAGTGAATGAAATGCATGGGAAATATGAGAATACTTGTCAAGGCAAGCTTGTGGGGTTGTTGGTAGCAAAATTATGAATTGAGTTATATTCTAGGATTTAGATGCAGAAACTGGGAAAATTCCACTGCTCTTCCTCCATTTTCAAAGAGCAAAACAACACCCTTAGCAGGATGAACATCTACAGTCTTGGCATTCAAAAGGATAACTCAGGAGGATTTATGAGTTGGAGGCCAACCTGGCTACACAGAGAGAATGTGCCTTTAAAAACTTCCAGTAGAAAAGACAACAGCAAAGAAGATAATGGGATGCACCACAACTATTGTTCTTAGGTACTGGCTGTTAAAACAAGCTTGTAGACCTAGGGTGGCCCAAACTGACATCATCGAGGCAAAAACAGGATAGGTACAGTCCTGTATGAGGAAAGAACCTTCTGGACTAGAACCCAAGAGTCAACTACAGGGGCACAGGAGCTCATTTTAGTAAAGGGTGTGGCTGGTTTCATTTGAATGCTCCTCCTGCCTGCTCTCCTGTCTATATAACTGTAAACCTCCCGGGTTCGTGGACTTGGCTGAGGACCAGCCTACTGGAGCCAGCTACCTCATCCTTGAAGAGTTGGGTTGTGGTTTTGTTCGCCAATCAGCTGTTGTTGTGAAGACAAGACTGAGCAGCAACAAAAGTAAGCAACTCTGGGGCTCTCTGGGACTTCCAGGAAGGGATCCTGGGGGATAATCCACCTCTAGCTAATTCTACAGGAGAAAGATTGGTAGTGTTATAATTCAACCATAGAAAGCTGGCTTTATTTTGTAGACAGCTCTGCTTGTTCGGGTGAGATCAGCTGAATGAACATATAGAAGCCCGGAGGTAGCAGGGGAAGACAAACACTACGAATGCAGGCTCTTCAGAGCCTGACGGAAGGATGGTGGTTCTCCAAGAAAGGCAACCAGGGCACCTGGGCGTCTGTGAGGAGGAGACATCTCGGACCAGCTGGGGGAAGACAAGAGTGATCGGGGAAGGGAATGGCTTGGGAGAGACTTTAGTTTTGAAGTTTAACAGAGATCAGCAAGCTAATTAGAGATAAAATCAAGGGCAGTGTGGTTAGAGATGTGGTCAGGGTAAGGGAAGGTGGCAGAGCCTGCGGGCTGAGGTGAGTTTGGACACTGGAGCAATGCAGTGCTGTGAGTAGGGCTGTTAGCTTGTAGGTTTGGGTTAAATATGGTATTTTCAACTTCCTGAACAATAAAAAATGAGGAGAAGGCTGGACTCTGGACTACAAACTCTCCTTAGATAGGAATGTCTTTGGGGGCAGCTAGCAGTAATTCTTGTATCCTCTAACACAATGTGAATCTCTCTATGCCAAGGATCATAAATCTTACCTTTATTTTTATTTTTTAATTATATGTACTAAGGGGATATGTGCAATGAGTTCAGGTACCTGTGGAGGCCAGAGGCATTAGATGTAGAGCTGGAGTTACAGGCAGTTGTGAGCTACCTGATGTGCATGATGGGAACCAAACTTGGGTCCTCTGCCAAGCTCAGTGTGTGCTCTTAACCACTGAGCCATTTCTCCAGTCCAAATCAGCCTTTTGGAATCCTATTTTGGATTTTGGAATCCAAAATCCTATTCCCAATGTAAGAGATTAGTGTCCAAATAACACTTCAGGGCTCTGACTTTATTTGATGTTGAAAGCCACCCCCTGAACAAAGCATCGGTATTAGCTTCATTTTATATGGTAAAGTGGGGCTTGGTGAGACTAACATGCTTAAGATCAATTAAGTACTGGAGCTCAGAGAGGCTAGAGAAAGATCCTGAACCGGGCTCTCTAACTCACAAACTCCTGCTCTGTTCCTTTGGCCACATAGTTATCAAATAGTATGTTCCACTTGGCTAATGGATTTCTACAATATTTACAGAGGTAAGGAATAAATACATTTGAGTTTGATTTTGAACTTTATGGATTGGAAGTGACTGTGGGATCTTCAAGTAGAGAGCCATGGCATAGGTATAAGGGTGTGGAGCTAGAGAAGGATTTCAGTGTATCTATACAAGACAGAGCATGCTGCCTTGTTTTGTTGAAAGACTTGTGTATTTCTTAACCTAGCAGAGATGAACACTACTAACATAGTGATGATTCTGTGGTAGGTGGCCCTTTCTATCTGGAAGCCAATTTAAACACATTATCGAATGGGGCATTTAAAAAACAGTTATTTACTTTTGTGTGTATGTGTTTTAAAGGCATGTAGGTAAATGAACTGTTTGCATGCAGTGCCCAAAGAGGCCAGAAGATCAGCCTGGAATTGGAGTTACAGAGGACTGTGAGCCACCATGTGGGTGTTGGGAAGAATCCTAGCAAGATGAGCAAGAACTCTTAACCACTGAGCCATCTCTCCAGCCCCCTGGCATGTATTGTCTTAAGGGGAAAATGTATAGAGCAAACTGGGTTTGACGTGGTCGGTTAAAGGACAGGATTTGAGGGGCTGGGTGTAGCCCAGTGGTAGAACACTTGCAGATCATGCATCCGGTTCAGTCTTTAGCACTGAAAACAGAAAACAGGGTTTGTACTGCCATGGCTATTGAGCATAATTTAATTAGTTGATCTCAACTTAATTAAAAAGTAGTTCTCCTATGTAACTGATGAGCTAGAGTGCCAGGTAGAGAAGACTGACATGGAAGACACTACGGGGGGCTGGTGATGCCTGCCCCCTGTCTAAAGGCTTGTGAAAACTTCACTTCTTTCATCATCTGCAGCTATAGAACTCTGAAGTCTAGACAGAGCAGGGAGGCTAGCTCCGACTTCGCAATCTGCAGCTCTCCAGTTTCAGACACCGTCTTGCTTTTCCTATTGAAATGTTGGCTGTATGAAGTGAGTGTTGGTTGCTGTGGTAGCTCCTATGCTGGGCTCAAAAGCAGCCCCAGCTGTTAGCACTTCCCTGGCCTTGCTTACACTGTACCTCGGGCCTGGGAGACCTTTCTCACTCCATATCTCTTCTTTAAAGTTCTCCTCATCCCCCTTCCAGTGGCATACTACAGAAACAGCACCTTTCGGGAGCTCCTCCAGTACAGTAGCACGTTCCCCATCTGCATCTGGCTGAGTCCAGGCTTCTAGAACTCGTGGCACTGTAGTAGTGGAAATTGAGACAGGCAGTCTTATAGTGGGGCCTTTAGGGTTGACCAAATGGAAATTCTCCAAATGATCCAGATAATGACACTGTGTTTCCTTAAGTTAGACACAGAGAAACCTCTTTCCCCCTCTGTCTCAGTCCGTTGTTGTTGTTGTTGTTGTTGCAGTAACTGAACTTGGAAAACTGAGAAATTTACAAAGCATGAAGATTTATTCAGCTTTCATTTGCAGGATGGGTGATGCAGGGTTGAGGTCTGTGCTTGGTGAGGGCTTCCTGCTGCTTGGCGTTATGCAGAGTCTGAGGTGGTGCAGAGCCTCAAAGGTTGAAATAGACACATCCAAAAGGCAGAGAGACCCACTCAGAGATAAGCCACGAGTGCAAGTGTCCATTCGTTCCTTAGTGGATTAATCTATTCATGAAGGCGGAGCCTTCATGCCCACATCCCCAAAGTTGACCTCTGGCCTTCCACATACATGCACACACACTTGTATGCACACACAAGCATGTACATACACACACATTTAAAAAATATCTTCACTATGAATTCAGAATTGTATTACAAAATTATGTATAAAAATTCTGTCTTCCTCAAAATACATATATTTCTACTAGAAAATACTCTTTTTTTTTTTTTCCAAGACAAGGTTTCTTTGCATAGCCTTGGCTGTCCTGAAACTTGCTTTGTAGATCAGGCTGACCTCAAACTCACAAAGATCCACCTGCCTCTGCCTTCCAAGTGCTGGGATTAAGGCATGTGCCACCATCACCTGGCTGAAAATATTCTTAAAGTTGAGAGCAGTGGTACACCCCTGTAATCCAAGACTTGGAGGTTGAGACACAGGGAGTGTGAGTTTGAGAATAGCCTGGGCTACACAGTAAGTTTCAGAAACCATCCATACCCCTCCTCCAGGGGAAAAAAGAAAAAAGAAAAAGATATTCTTGACACCAGTAACTAGTTATTCTTTTGAGCCAAAATAGGGCAATTTTGACAAAATACAGCCTATGGATGGTCAGAAAATACTTGGTAGTGAGTGATTTTAACATGTCTGGTTGGGGACTATTTTCTCAATACACTTTACATATTAAAACAGGCAGGGAATGTGCCAGGGAGCTGTGACTACAACAGGTGTAGGAATTTTCAATGAGTCACACTGATTAGCCTCTTACACACCTTTGAAAATAGTGGGTAAATGTGAGAAGACTTTGTTTTCTCACAAGGCTTATTCTTTGACCAATTTAAATCCCTCCCCAGGAGTGTTTAATGGAGAGTCTGCTTTTTAAAAAAACTGTCAGTCTGGTACGCCCGTGCATGCGCGCGCGCACACACACACACACACACACACACACACACACACACGCACACACGCACACACGCACACATGCACACCTGGACCTCCTGCCATGGCTTTATTACCTATTTGCTTACTTTCTCTTGAATTCTTTTTTCTTTTCCTCACTTATTCGTTGTTTGATGTGTGAACGCGTGACTAGGTCTGTGGAGATGCTCTTGCCATTGGAGGAGGGCAGAGGACAACAAGAGAGAGTTGCTTCTCTTCACTTCATGTGGGGCTTGGGAGCTAGCTCAGGTTGCAAGGCTTGCCCACGGGTGCTTTTACCTACGAAGCTATCTTCACGGCCCCTTATTCATTTATTTTTACATTTTCTTAGATTTATTTTTTTGGTGTGCATGGAGGACACAGGATGACCTATAGGAGTTAGTTCTATCCTTTCTCCCTGTGGGTCCTGGGGACTAAACTCAGCTCTTACCTACTGAGCCATCTCATTGATCCAGTGTTTCTTAATTAAATCATCTTAACTACTGACTGTAGATTTAATTTTTCACTCAGTGAAATATAAAAAAGAAGCTCATAATTATTCTCAGATACTCCGTTTCTTACATTCCATCCTTTAAAAATGGGGCTATCTGTGTAAACAGCCAAAAGGCATCATATATTCTGCTCCCTGTCACTGGAAATGTCACTAGCTTCGATTTAGTCTACTGGACAAGTCACTGTCTGACTATGTCATGTTTGTCTTCAGCATGTGAAGTTCAGGGTGAGTCCTAATGAGCTGTGCCATCCCTTCCTATGACTCTGTTACGTTCCTTGGACCACTATCTTTCCCAATCATTCCTGTCTCAACACCAACACTGTTGGGAGATGCCAGTCGAGAGGGTTTAGAATGAATGTGATCCTGAGTCCTGATGTGACAGAAGAGCTCATGGACAGACTGGAGCCTTGTCTTCCACATCACTGGGTACTTCACAGCTTAGAAGGGCACAGAAACAAAACTCCTCAGCAAGGCTTTTATAGGCTTAAGGCAGGGCTTCTTCCCTTAAGCTAGAAGGCACCTGGAACAACGGGAAATTTCAGGGAAGGGATGGGAGGAGGAGGAAGTGGCAGCCCCACCCAACTCCATGATGGAAGGAAGACTCTAACACGCCGAGAGGCATCAGGACCAGCACCCTAATGCTGGCCACTTGAAGGGCCTTGACTGACCTGAGGGAGATGGATCCCGGTGAGTACTGGCAATCTCTTTCACGTTTATGTGGTGGGAAGTCAGGAGAGGGAGTAAGCCTGGGAAGGGAGGAGTGCAGAGAAGCCCAGAGAGCCTACACCAGAGAGAGAGCCTACACCAGAGAGAGAGCCTACACCAGAGAGAGAGCCTACACCAGAGAGAGAGCCTACACCAGAGAGAGAGCCTACACCAGAGAGCCTACACCAGAGAGCCTGCTCCAGAGAGCCTGCTCCAGAGAGCCTGCTCCAGAGAGCCTACACCAGAGAGCCTGCTCCAGAGAGCCTACACCAGAGAGCCTGCTCCAGAGAGCCTATACCAGAGAGCCTGCTCCAGAGAGCCTACACCAGAGAGCCTGCTCCAGAGAGCTTGCTCCAGAGAGAGAGCCTGCTCCAGAGAGAGAGCCTGCTCCAGAGAGCCTGCTCCACAGAGAGAGCCTGCTCCGGCAGTGGACAGCTCACTGTGTAACCTGTATCCCTCCTCCTGTTTCCCCACCTTCATTTGGAACATATCATACAGGCCTCCATTTTCTTTCCTGAAGCTGTAGACCATTCTGCCTTTAAAATTCGAAGCTGGAATGGCCTTGGGAAGCCCAAGTAGGACGTATGGGCACAGTTTATTTAATAAACATGTTAATTAGTTACTGTCTCTTACTGATAGGCATTTATCATTTAGTAGTATTTATGCTTACAAATCATGCTGCAATGGATGCCCCTGTTGGTAGAACTTTGTAGAGATGTACAGAAGTATTTTATATGCAAAACTTCTAAAAGAAGAAATGTTGGAGCAAGGGCAATATCCACTTTAAGTGTTGATGGCATCAGCTGACTTTAAGTCTGTATGTGTATATAATCCCATGCTCACTATATGAGGCATCTCCTTTCTATATGCTCTGAACAAAATAGATTATCTTATTTCAAGCATTTTCAATAGACCAAAGATGCATCTCATCATGGGTTTAGTTTGCACTTTATGATCATGACAAGATGACTCTTTAATATTTATAGCTACTTTTATTCATGAGCCAAGAGACTTAATGATTTTACCTGTGCAGCCAACCCAGGAACTGCTTTCTGCTGAATAACAGCTATTAAAACTACTAGGCTTGGGGTGTAAACAGTTAATTAGTCACATAAACAACCATTCAGCAAAAACACTTCAAGGAAGTAATATAGTCAGCAGTAAGCAATCAACTGAAAATATAGGTGGTTCTGAGCCTAAGGAATTACAGAATATGGAAATAGATCAGATGGGTCCTGGGGCTGGTTCTGTTCCAACCTACTAATCTACTTAAGATTTTCTATACTTTTTGTTGTTTGTTTGTTTGTTTGTTTGTTTCTTATTGGTCATTTGAGATAAGGTCTTAGGTAGCCCAGGCTGGTCCTGATCTTGTTGCCTACACCTCTGAAGTGCTAGGATTACAGGTGCAGATCACCATACCCTAGTGGTGCTGGGAATTGAACCTAGGGCTTTGTGCATGCTAAGGCCCTATCACCTGAGCTGCATCTGGTGTCCCGACTTTTGCACTCTTTGGCACCTTTGAATGATGCGGTGGAAATGGAATTGTGGTTTTTCTTGGTTGTTTGGCCCCACTTGGGTCCGACAGAGAACCCCAGACTGGAGAATGGCTCCTCAGTTCTTCTAGTAGAACAGCTCCTCTTAGATCTGTCCATTTCTTTGCTCTTTAGATGGCTGTCTGGAAGGGAAGGTCAGGAATCGTCCACTCTAGGACCACCTTCCAGGTGAGGAACTAGGCATATTAGTTAAACCAAATTTAAATGGCAATAAGTAGGTACCACTGGGCAAGTCATTTGACCTTACTAATCATCTTTCTACTTATCTGTCACATGAGGTTGATAATAGCTCATGGGATAGTTGTAGGAATAAAAGGAGATATGTACAGAAAGCCTGGAGCCTTCTTAACACCTACTAAATATCAGCCACAGAACTACAGACGCGACTATTGTGGCAGGTCCTATGTTCTAAAGAAAAGTGCTTTGAAAGGATTTCAGGAAGGTAGGTGCTGAATTTTGCTTGGAAAACTGGTGTGGTAGAGACACAGAGAGCTTAAGGGAGGGTTGGGGCTGTCTAGATGTGGGCATGGTCCATCTGGAGGACACAGTGTGAGAGAGTCAGAGTTATTTTATAAGAACCTGGGAGATAAGAGTCTGTTGGACCCATACTTTGGAGGAGTTTGGATTTAAGCTTTTGAGTTATGAGAAATTTTTATTTTCTCACACTTAAATACCTACAGAACATTCTAGTAATCTTACCACATAGGAATCATTTCATAAACTTTTGCTGCATAGATTGTAATAGTTCTCATTTTTTAAAACGGAAGAAATAAAAAGGAGTGAAGTATGCATCAAAGTCCTCAGATAATAATAATAATAATAATAATAATAATGTAGTAAGTGGAAAGAGAGAGCTAGCACAAATGCAATGTAAGGCAGAGGAAGACCCTGAATTCAGCTGGAATTTGGTGGCAGAGGCCAATTCTCTTGCCGGTTGTACCACATGTAACTTACCTTTCATGTCTCTTCCTGAAGCATCCCAGGCCTTGGCGATGGATTCTTTTTTCTGGCCCTGATCTTCACCTACACCTGCAGGGGTCTTAGGAAGCCCTGCAAATCACATCATTGCAACACTTATTTATTAGCTACCACATACCTGTAGAGGTCGGTCCCTGCTGCACACGGGTGGTCCCTCTCAGGCTCTCCCTGTCCCATTAGCCTTCAACTTAGATCATTGCAACAGCATGCCACTACCATCTCCACCCTCGGCTTTCCCTGCTCTGGTCTGGGTTAAGCACCACAGCTAAGTTAATCTCAAAGTACAGCTTTGACGAGCCACTCCTGTTCAAAACCCATCTTTAATCAAAGTGACACTTCCCCAAAACAACTGCTTGACAAACTGAAAAACTTGAAGGAATGCAACCTTTCCTACAATTTTCAGTACCTTTTATTTTACTTTTAGCATCTAGGGGGTGATTTCTCCTTATTCTTTGATTGTGTGTGTGTGTGTGTGTGTGTGTGTGTGTGTGTGTGTGTGTATGTGTGTGTGTGTACATACACACATATTTACACTCATGTCTGTGTCTGTACAGGCAAAGGCTAGACTGTGTTGGGTGTTTTTATTGATCAGTTTCCACCTCGTATATTAAGGCAGGGTCTCTCACTGAACCCAGAACTTGCTGATTCAGCTAGACTGGCTGATTCAGCTTGTTCCAAGGATCCTGTCTCTAAAAGGTCTGTATCTGAATAAATTTTATGCTCCCATTGTGGTATATGAGGCAATCTATTTCCACATGCCTTCAACAAACAGGGTATTGCTATGATTTTCAATATTTTAATAGCTCAAATATGGATATTATTATTATTATTATTATTATTATTATTATTATTTTGAGACAGGGTTTCTCTGTGTATCCCTGGTTGTCCTGAAACTCACTCTGTAGACCAGACTGGCTTCAAACTCACAGAGATCTGCCTGCCTCTGCTTCCTGAGTGCTGGGATTAAAGGCATATGTCACCACTGCCTGGTTCCTAGTCTTAATTTTTATAGCCATTTTTATATGTTTTGAACTACCATGACCCCCTTGACTGCCCTTCTGATGCCCCATTCCTTGAAGTTCAAGCACATGCACCTGTCCATTTAATAACTATTATTTAGCACCTGCCTCCTGGGGAAGGCGGGAGATGGTAAAGACTAAGGGATAGACAGACACTGGAGCCAGCCTGCTTGGGCTTGAACCCTCTGCATGTCAGGAACAATATTAACTCCATTACAGAGGATTTGTGAGAATAAAAATGATTTGGACACGGATAATGATCTGGACTGTAGTAGGAATTCTCTGAACACAAGCATGATTTTCTAAAATGTGTGGTTCCAGACATAGGGAAATCCAGGTTCGAGCTGACCAAGGTCTCTGCTTTTGTGGGGCTAACTCTAGATGCTATTCAATGCTCTGCAGAAAAGAAAGATGTATGAAAGCAAAGAATCCTGGGGTGGGGCATCTTCGGCCGCTGAAGAAAGCCCTGTGCATGATTGTAATTCCCTCAGAACCAAGACTCAAGTGGAGGGATGGCGCCCTGCCTGGGAGCAAGGCCGGCTCAGGTTTGAGTTTCTCAGAGGATTCCTCCTAGGTCGACAACTGTTTTGATGTCTCCTCCCACCCCTTTTTAAAGGCTGATAATACATCCGGATATAATTTCATCCTTTTATACCCCTGTCATTGTGTTAATTGAGTAAGCGCCAGGAGTCTTGTGTCTGACTCTTACTCACACCATTACCTCCAATGGGACCACATCCAAGTCAGGCCTTGTGGGCGCTGACGCGCTTTTCTAATTGATTCTACTGGATTTCCTGCATTGTTGAGCTTCTTCCTGAGTCTCTTGGCTTTCCTTTCTGGCTTCATTGGAAGCCTTTCCTTTTATTCTCAGTCATGTCTCCTTGACACGGAAAACCCTTGGGTGAGCCAACACATCATTACATTACATGGGATAAAAAGAAAGCCCAAGTCTCTGGCGGTGACTGTATCTCTTCATGCACGCAGCCTTGGGCTTGAGAGAAGGCAACCTCCCTCCCTCTCTCCTCTGCTTTCCAAAGTGAGCAGCAGTCAGGAAAGCCTGCCTCAGCTCTGTTCTCTCCTGGACGGCACATGTGAGGACCCCTTCATTCCTTTTCAGGGTACATGAGCTTTCAAGGTGGGCGGGCCCCTGGAAGGCATGTTTAGAATGAAACGCCTTCCTGGGAAATCCAGTGGTCTTGGTATGAACATTTCAGACTCCTCAAGAAAATGAGGTAGTCAGCTTCCAACAGGATCTAAGCTAGCTGCTTTCAAACTTTTCACCGTGACCCATAATTCACACCGTGACTCATTTGCACATAAAATTGTCCTTGCTTTTCCAGTGCCCCATGTTTTGTGGCACTGTCTATCCTGTTGTGTGTTTTTTTGTTTGTTTGTTTTTGTTTTTTGAGACAGGGTTTCTCTGTAGCTTTGGAGCCTGTCCTGGACTAGCTTTGTAGACCAGGCTGGTCTCGAACTCACAGAGATCCACCTGCCTCTGCCTCCCGAGTGCTGGAATTATAAAGGCGTGCGCCACCGCCACCACCACCCGGCTATCCTGTTTTTGTTTTTGTTTTTTGTCACCTTTCTTTTAAAATTATATATTATATTTGTGTGTGTTACTTTAACATTAAGCACACATGTCGGGGTCAGAGGACAGTTTTAGGGAGTCAGTTCTCTCCCTCCAGCATGTAGGTCCCTGGGATCTTACCTGGATGACCAGTCGTCTCTTAAGCCATTTTATCTTCCCTACAGTTGATCCCATAAACTACGCTGCTAAAATTCCTTCTAGGGAAAGATATCAGCAGCATCCACCCCTTCTCCTAAAACTAAAGTCCCGGTGACAAACAGACTCTGACAAAGCTCACTCTGGGGAACCAATGAGTTTATTAGGCTTCCTCACAGAGCACAGGGGACAGGGTACTTGCAGGGATGCGGATGTTCCTCCTTGAACAGGCTACACCTGGGAAAGCCTTTACTAAGCAGGGCCTTTCCCTTGGCTGCATAGATGGAGTCCTCCCTTCGCTTACATACTGTAACCCTTCCATGAAGCCACATGAAATAAGGTAGAGTTGCATACAACAGGTGCTGAGGAGTGGCTGGAGACTCTGGTAAGGGTCTCATGACTCTCCTCACTTTTCCAGAAGGGGTGTAAACAGTCAACAAAGCCCACCTGGGGTAATCTTTCTGTTAGCAGGCAAAGCTGAATGCCCTTGGATGGTGGTTGTTTGGCTTGGAGGTAGTCACTTACAACCTACTAATAGGTTGGACTTGTTAGAGGAAAGACCTAATGAATTTTTATTGACAGTGAATGCAATATGAACATCAGTAGCAGGAACAGCAAAGCAAATTCAAAGTGAGCTGCATAGTTGCTAGGAATTACAAAGCACTTTCTCTGTGTGTGGCATGGTGCAGAGGTTCTCATGCATGCCTCCTCACTGAAGGCCGGTGGGAACCCTATAAAGTAGGAACACAATCATCTCTCTGCTTGTTAGATGAACACACTAATGTATAGGACTATTAGGTGACTTGTTCAAGGTCTCCCAAGTGACTTGGCAAGTTGATAACCCAGGGCCCAGTCACTCTAGAAGCTTCATAAACTTGTCTACTGTGCTAGGAGAATCTTAAAACTATACACTAGGTGTATACACACAATACCCCCCACATAGACCTGAAACAAAACTGAGAATCAGAAAGTAAGCCTGCCCCTGCCCCCATACCTGAAATCAGGGACTTGCCTTGTAGCAGATGTCCAGCCTCCAGACAACCCAACTTCATCCACACAAAATTCCAATGTGTTTATTCTTAACCCAGCAGGATGATAGATAGAGTGACTTTCCATGATCTGGAGTTTGTTTTGCCCTTTGGGACACCAATCCTCCAGCGCTGATGTCACTAGGACTGATAGTCCTTCCTCTCCCCTGCTAGGAACTCCTGAATTACCCTTTGAGGTTGTCGTGAAATTAGAAGGCAGACAGCAAGCCAGGCGTGGTGGCGCATGCCTTTAATCCCAGCACTTGGGAGGCAGAGCCAGGCGGATCTCTGTGAGTTTGAGGCCAGCCTGGGCTACCAAGTGAGTTCCAGGAAAGGTGCAAAGCTACACAGGGAAACCCTGTCTGGAAAAACCAAAAAAAAAAAAAAAAGGCAGACAACAGAAAGGCTAATGTCAGTCAGGGTCTGTAGAAATGATTCCACATCTCAGCTGGGCAGTGACCTGTCCTCCCTCCCCAAGTGGCAGCCTTGGAACTCAGGTCTGTGGAACTGCAGATCCCCAGGAACAACAGGGACCACCACACCCAGGAGATGGGCTTGACGAAGCTCATCCTACGCCGTGCTCAGAACTTCAGCTTAACATTGACCTTCAACCGACCCTTCCAGCCCCAGAAGGACCACCTCACCTTTGTGGCTGAGACAGGTGAGCTCACTCTGCTCTGGGGGAAGGGCTCTTGCCAACTGTCTCTGAGGTGCCCTCCCCTCTCTCCTGGGACCCCCCCAGGATCCTCATATCAGTACTATTGGTCCTATTAAAGAAATATTTGACCAGGTCAGCAAACTGTGATGTCTTAGTCACAACAGCCAACCTCTAAGTACACAGGCATGGTGGTAAAACTCCCCAGCCATGACTTCCTTTCAGTTCTCATGGAAGACTTTAAGTTTTTCCTACCAGGCTCTCATTTTACAGATTGGAAATGGAAAAAAAAAAATCAGACACCCAAAGAGCTTAAATGTAAGTAAAAGCCTTGAATCAAAAGGCTCTAGCAAACGTTGGGAGAAGGTAGGGTTTCTGCCAGGCCACAGGGAATCATATCACACTTATTTTACTTTATTTTATTACTTTTAAGTGTGTGTGGGCACACATACCGAGAGGCTAGAAGTGGGCACAGATCCCCTGGAGCTGAAGCTACAGGTAATTTTGAGTTGTCTTACATGAGTTCTGGGGTCCAAATTCCAGTGCTCTGTAAGAGCAGTATACAAGGTTAACCACTGAACCATCATGCCTCCAGCTCCATCACTTAGAGTTTTGCACCTTCCTCTGGGATCTCCTTTCTCTCTTCCTCAGGACCAGAGCCCACAGAGCTTCTGGGAACCCGAGCTACTTTCCTACTCATCCAGACCCGGCCTGGGAATGTCTGGAGTGCTGCTGACTTCACCATTGACAACAACTCTCTCCAAGTCTCCATTCTCACGCCAGCCAGTGCAGCCATTGGTCATTACACACTAAAGACAGAGATTTCTCGGGACCAGGGTCCTGGTGTGACTTACCCACTGGGGAATTTCATCTTGCTTTTTAACCCATGGAGCAGAGGTAGGACTTGCTCCCAGCTTGTAGTGCTAATCTGATGCATTGGGAATGTTCTTTCAGGGTCTTCTGGCAAAGCCTGGCAGATAATCATTGCATATCTGTGCAACAAATTACTATGTGCTGAAACAAAAAAAATTAAGGTGTTTTTTGTTTTGTGTGTGTGTGTGTGTGTGTGTGTGTGTGTGTGTGTATGTGTGTGTGTGTGTTCACCTACATGTATGAAGGTCATCTTGTGGGGTTGGTTCTCTCCTTCCAGCATGTGGGTCCCCAGGGATTGACCTCAGGGTACCAGGTTTAGCAGTAATTTCCTTTACCTGTCCAATCCTCTCACCAGCCTTAAATGTATTTGTTTAAGTTTTTGTCCTTTTGTGAGATGGGGTCTTGCTGTGTTGTCTAGGCTGGTCTTGAACTCATGATCCTCTGTCTCTGCCTCCTGAGTGTTGGGATTATAGGCATGAACCACCATACTCAATGGCAAAAATCACTTTAATAAAGTTTTTGGTTTGGGTTTTGTTGTTTTGAGATGGGCTCTGATTATGTAGCACTATTGACTAAGTAGACCAGGCTGGCTTCGAACTCACAGAGACCCACCTGACTCTGCCTCCCAAGTGCTGGAATGAAATTGCCCAATATCGCACCTGGTCCCACAAAGAATTTTTAAAAATTATTTAGTTATGCTTATTTTATGTGGTTTGGTGTTTTGCCTGCATGTGTGTCTGTGTGAAGGTATTAGACCCCCTGGAATTGGAGTTATAGTTGTTAGCTGCCATTTGGTTGCTGAGAATTGAACCCGGGTCCTCTGGAAGAGCAGCCAGTGCTCTTAACCACTGAATCATCACTATAGCCCCACAAATTTTTATTTTTATTTTTTAGTTTTTTGAGACAGGGTCTCTCTGTGTAGTTTTGGTGCCTGTCCTAGAACTCACTCTGTAGACAGGCTGGCCTCGAACTCACAGAGATCCACCTGGCTCTGCCTCCTGAGTGCTGGGATTAAAGGTGTGCGCCACCACACCTGGCTCACAAAGAATTTTTAACAACATGATGAAAATATCCATATTCACCACCATGTCGGGCAGTGGTGAATGCCTTTAATCCCAGCACTCAGGAGGCAGAGCCTGGCGGATCTCTGCGAGTTTAAGGCCAGGCTGGTCTACAGAGTGAGATCCAGGACAGGTGCCAAAACTACACAGAGAAACCCTGTCTCTAAAAACAAAAACAAAACAAAACAAAAAGAAAGAAAAGAAAATACTTATACTGTGATGTTAAGTGGGATAATTTAGCAAGTGGAATTTAATTTGATTCTAATTAATTATGTATATGTATACAGCAAGAAGATAGTGTATTGGTGGGTATTTCTGAGTAGTGGTAATGAATGATGTTTTTTCTGTATGTTCCCCAAAATCTAGAATAATCTTATAATTTTCATTCTGTCATTTTTTTTATAGCATAGATTTGTTGCTGGCCTCTGAAGAAGCACATAGCTAGCTTTTACGAGGGTCCAGTCTTAATTTCTGTTACTCTCAGTCACCCGTTGACTGTTCTTCCTCTTTCCAGAAAGACGTTGTTACTTTTATGCTTTTTTTAATTTTGGGCTTGTTCTTGGCCTGGTGATTTCTTTCTCTTTCTGTTACTCTTCACTGCTCAGAGGATGATGTCTACCTGCCGAGTGAAACCCTGCTGCAGGAATATGTCATGAGTGACTATGGCTTTGTTTACAAGGGTCAAGAAAATTCAATTACCTCCAGGCCTTGGAACTACGGGCAGGTAACTTCCGATCTTGGATGTGGGCCTGGGATGGGCATGTTGGGGGCTGTTAGCCAATGAAGGCACAGTGTGAAGTGCTGGTCAATTTCCCACCCAACAAGAGGGCCAAGCAAAGAAAATATGGCTTTCTTTTCAAGATTTTTGTGGTTTATTAAGAAAGGAGTGCCGGGCAGTGGTGGCGAATGCCTTTAATCTCAGCACTGGGGAGGCAGAGGCAGGCAGATCTCTGTGAGTTCAAGGCCAGCCTGGTCTACAGAGTGAGTTCCAGGAAAAGCACCAAAGCTACACAGAGAAACCTTGTCTCAAAAAAAAAAAAAAAAAAAAAAAAAAAAAAAAAGAAAGAAAGAAAGAAAGAAAAGAAAAGAAAGAAAGAAAGGAAGGAGCAAAGCATGATGAACGTCGAACAACTATAATGAACTTCTATGTTCAATTACCAGCCCCACTAGGGGCCAGTAGAGCCTTTTATTCTTCTATAATTTGAAAACAGCCCAATTTTGCCTGTTTGTATGTCCATGCACCATGTGTGTGCCTAGTGCCCAAGGAGGCCACAAGAGGGTGATAAATTCCCCGAGATTAGAGCTACAGAAGATTGTGAGTTATGTAGGTGCCAGGAATTGAACTCAGGTGCTCTGAAAGAGCAGGTAGTGTTCCTAATTGTGGGGCCATCTCTGCAGTCCTTCTCCTAGTGCTTTAATTAATTAATTTTATTTATTCATGTGTGTGCACATGTATAGGTACATGCATGCCATGGCACGTACGGAAGCCAGAGAACAGCATGAGGAGTCATTTCCCTTCAACCACTGTGTGGGCCTGGGACCAGACTCCTGTCATCTGGGTTTGTGGGAGACACTTTCCCCCACTGAGCCATCATGCCTCTCCCTATCCCACCCTAGTGTGGGTATTTTTGTTTATGTTTATGTTTTTTTAAAGATTTATTTATTATGTATACAGTGTTCTGTCTGCATGCCAGAAGAGGGCGCCAGATCTCATTACAGATAGTTGTGAGCCACCATGTGGTTGCTGGGAATGGAACTCATGACCTCTGGAAGAACAGCCAGTGCTCTTAACCTCTGAGCCATCTCTCCAGCCTATGTTTATGTTTTTTAAGGCAGGTTCTCACTGACTTGATTTCCCAGGTTAGCCTTTAATTTCCTATGTAGCCTCTGTGCTGCAGCAACAGTACTGCTTTTGCATGAGTCACCAGGAAAGATACTTTTCGTGCTTTGAAACTGTTGGGAAGAATTTTAAAGAAATACTATTTTGAGACTTTAGCGAGTAGAGAAGTATCTGTAAATATCAGTATCTATAAATACCATTTCACTAGGACTCAGGCACGCTCCTTCATATAGCTGATGCTGAAGGCTTTTATGCCTTGTGGCAGAAGTTGAAACAGAGCCTATGGGCTTCCAGGTGAGATATTTGCTACTGGCCCTTTACAAGAAGGTGCAACCAGCCTTGTTCTAGGCGCCTCTGTTCCTCTTCTTAGCACTGGACCTGTGGGAGGAAATTACAGATAGTGTATCATTTAATCCGATAACATGTCACGACATAGTCACAGAGGATAAAGATTCTTTCTGAAAATAACTAACCACTACTCATGATCACAACTGAAAAAGTGAATTTTAATACAATAAAAAGATCTAGAGTACATCAAATATCGAGTTACTGCAAAGCCCCTTTGCTGCGTGCGTGCAGCAGGTGGGGTCAGGGGACGTCGGCTGTGGATGACTTTTCCACTCTCAGCCATGGTCCATGTGGTCTCTCCCTTCCTGTTAGTCTAAGGGGTGGCAGATGTTGGGAGCTTTGCTGAGGAAGATCAGACTCTCCCATCCCTCAACTCCTGCAAGTTGTGAAGTGTTTTGAAGCTGAGATGGACAGTGGCGCATTTGACAGGCAAAGGGTCGACATTTGTCACAAACACATGTTGTTAGCATATCTCATAAGCCTATCCTGGCTTTTCCAATGCATGCGACATTAGCCCTGACTCCAATACTCTCTGCCATCTTCTCCTTTCTCTCAAATGCTGGTCTCGTATGCAAATATGAGATCATGCAAATACTCATCCACGTGGTCTTTCCCTGTTTCCACAAGTCCTGGAGACAGATGACCTTGGGACCCACCATGCTAAAATACCTCAGGGAAATGTCTCCATGCTCCTCTTTCTGTTTGTCCTATCATTTTAAATCTGGGTTTCAAAAGCCTTCTCTCCCATTCTCTCAAATCTTTTGCTTTTTTGTTTTTTCTTTTTTGTTTTTTGTAGACCAGGCTGGCCTCAAACTCACAGAGATCCCCCTGGCTCTGGCTCCTGAGTGCTGGAATTAAAGGTGTTCGCCACCAACGCCCAGCTTCTTTTGCATTTTCTGTAAAGAGCCGCATAGCTTAGTTTTTTAAAGAGTTATTGCAATGCATTTCCAACTTGATTTCTATCTGACGTAAGATCTTGTCTTATGACTAAATCCTTCAGCCCTCCTCTCACAAACACCACTCCTTAAAAAACTTGTTAATGCCCAAGTTCCTGGACTCTACACATCTTTGCTTTTCTCTGATTCCTCCCTTCCCATACCTTGTAAGTTTGAAGAGGACATCATTGATATCTGCTTTGAGATCCTGAACAAGAGCCTCTACTTTCTAAAGAACCCATCCAAAGACCATTCTCAGAGGAGTGACGTGGTGTATGTATGCAGGGTGGTGAGTGCCATGGTAAGAGCTAAAGCTTGCCCCTGCCTGAGAACAACCTGAGCGTCTCCGGGATGTTGTGGAAACCCAGCTGTCTGCTCTGCAGATCAACAGCAATGATGACAGTGGTGTGCTTCAGGGGAACTGGGGAGAGGACTACTCCCAGGGCATCAGCCCTCTGGAATGGAATGGCAGCGTGGCCATCTTGCGGCAGTGGTCAGCCAGGGGTGGGCAGCCTGTGAGGTATGGACAGTGCTGGATCTTTGCCGCTGTTATGTGCACAGGTGAGTGAAGTCTTTCCCTCTGACTCTTTCTGGTTTCTCCTTCATGTCAGGCCACAATCATCCCTGCTTTCAGAGTCCACTGCTGCTCATGAATGGTCCATGGTTAGGAGCAGTGCGCACATGAGTTCTTAACCTGCACACTATTCAGCCTCCAGAGAATGATCACTCCACAGTCTCTTTGATGAAGATGCTAATAGTGGGCACCTGAGCTGGGCATAGTGGGGCATGCCTCTATCCTAGCATTTGAGAAGTGGAGGCAGTTGGATCGGGAGTTTCCTTGGCTACATAGGGAGTTAGGCTAACCTGCACTAGATGAGATCTTGTCTCAAGAGATGACAGACAGACAGAGAGAAAGGTGGCCATTTTGGATAGAGCAACTTGTAGTCCCCACAAAAGGCAGAACACTTCTTCCCACTTGCTGCAGTGGGCCAGAGGTGGAAGCTGGAAGTGTAAGTAGACAGTCTTGGATAGCCTGACCTCACAAGTAGACCTCCCTGAGAGACTTGACTTACAATTAGAGCTTTGCTACCTTGCTAACTACCCATGAGGAGAATGTACACTTTACTTAATTGAGTGCATACTCAACTGTTCACAGTTCAGTGCCAAATTCCTGGTCCAAGTATCTGGGAAGCTGAAGAGCCTGGGGTACTGAGGTGTTACCAGTCTCCCCCTTCTACGGGGCTGTCTAGTCACATTGTATGCTAGGTGTTTTCTGCAGTAATAGGTGGATTCCATTGGAGGAGGGGGTGGGGCATAGGGTAAGAACAATCTTCTGTCCTTGACTCATTGAAGGGAAGCATAGTCGTACTATGTATGTAGCTATGTTCAGGGGCCTCAGAGGCAGAGATTTAAATCCGAGTACACATAGAGTGACCTCATCAGCTTACTTATGCGTGACTACTCTGGCTTCCTGTAGCCCCTGTTCTGCCTTGGCCTGGAAAGCCTCCAGTGGGAGCCGGGTGGCCATTATAAGATCACCTTGAACCTTCAAATCCTAGCATGAACAGGAGAAGGACTAGATCCCTGGCTTGGCCCCTCTGCAAGCCCTTCCTGCCATCACGCTTCACAGAGTGCTGGGGCTATTGAATGAGGAGAACTGTGACTGCCAAGTTACCTTGGCAACCTGCAGCTTAGGTCTGAGTCCCAGGTCCCCTACAGATGTGTAGAAAGCCCAGTGCAGTGCTGGCGTAGACACGCGGCCCTGCTGGAGACTCCTTAGAAACACTGTAGCAGCAGCCTCTGTAGACTCTGCCCTCCTTGGAAGAGAGGGTAGGAGAGACTTCTTCTGAACTCACTGACAGACGTCCTGAGACATGCCTGGCTCTTGATTACATCTGGTTGTAGGCGGTTAGTTTGTGTATGTGTGTCAAGCATGGGATGTCTGCTTTGAGTGAAAAGGCCTGTGAAATCTTAGCTTACATACCATCCTGAGGATCCACAAGAGGGCGCTGCTGGCTCATCAAAGATGGTGAGTCGTTTTTAATTTCTGATGTCACGCATTGTCTTTTCTACAGAATGGATGCTCTAGCTATAATAGCCTTACTCTTGTTTGTTTAATTATTAATATATGTTGCTGTGCTGAAGAATGAACTCAGATCCTTGTAGGCAAGCATTCTACCACTGAACTATATCCCCAGCCCTCTAATTTTTTTTTTCTTTCTCTCAACTTGTATCTTTAAATAGAATGACAGGATCAGAATTTTAGAACTGAAAGCCATCCTGTGCAACTCTTCACTTCCTTACAAGGAGACTAACCCAGAGACGTTAGGCTACTTATCTCCAGTCACACACAGTCTCTCCGTTGAAACTGACCACACCTTTCCTCCCTTTTGGATTTTCTCACATGTGTTAGTCTCTTTGCTTTTAACTTGGAGAGCAGCTGGGGGGAAAAAGAGCCAGAAATGATAAGTCTATTATTGTTTTAAGCGGCTCACAAATGATGTCTTCCACTTTGTGGCTGGATACCACTGATGGGCAGGCAGGCAGAAGCTTCTCTGGGTGCCACCCTTTGGGAATAAAAGAATTGCTGCAAGTTTGAAGTTTGGAAACTATGCGTGAAAAAGTAATAATTCTGCTTGAACTGATCTTAGCCATCTCTCCTTCTCTGTAGTAATGAGATGCTTAGGTGTTCCAAGCCGAGTTGTTTCCAATTTCCATTCTGCACACAACACAGACGGGAACTTGACCATTGATACCTACTATGACCGAACTGCAGAAATGCTGCCGACTCAGAAGCCAGACAAAATCTGGTAAGAGGCTGTGTCTGTAAAAACTCAGCACTATCCCAGGTAGGGGACAAATTGTGATAGCCAGGGCTGAATCAGGCAAGGTCCCTCTGTGCTGCTCTGGAACTCTCTATGTAGATCAGGCTGGCCTCTAACTCTCAGAGGTCTGCCCTCTTCTGCCTGCCAAGTGCTGGGATCAAATGTATGCACCACCATAGCCAGCTCCTTGATAGCTTTCTCTATTATAATTACTTTCTGATACAAATGAGAGGAATATAGAATTATAAGCAAAGGCATAAACCACTCTGCATAATGTCTGATGTCTGAAAACCCATCAGGAAATATAAGCCCTGGCTCCTCCCTCCTTTCTGCAGGAATTTCCATGTCTGGAACGAGTGCTGGATGATCCGGAAAGACCTTCCACCAGGGTACAATGGCTGGCAGGTTCTGGACCCCACCCCACAGCAAACCAGCAGTGGTGCGTGGGGATCATGTGACAGGGACCAGGCTCACTGGGAGGCCAATGAGGATGTGCACCCTCATAGCTAGGGTGGTGCAGCAGTCTCCTACCTCACACCCTTCCCAGGGCTGTAGTCAGGACAGTGTCAGATCAGAGGGGTCACCTGGAGGAACGGTGAGCCTTTTTGCGTCTCCTATGGAGTTGGAAGGCGATGTTGACAACAGCCACATCCATGGGGTGACTGTGAGTGAGAATCAGACAAAGTAGGTGTGCATCAGTGCCCTGGATAAACTGGAGGAAGCTCGGGTGTGAGAGGCATTACAGCCACTGCCCATCCTTTCTCGTCTCCTCCCATGGCCACAACCGGCTGCCTGGGGTCCATATCTCACCATCCACATCCCATAATTCCTGCTTCTTCCACAGGGTTGTTCTGCTGTGGTCCGGCCTCTGTGAAAGCCATCAAGGAAGGGGATGTCCACCTGCCCTATGACACCCCTTTTGTGTATGCGCAAGTGAATGCTGATGAGGTCATTTGGCTTTTTGAAGGTGGCCAGGTCCAGGAAATCCTGGCCCATAATACCAGTTACATTGGGAAGGCGATCAGCACCAAGATGGTAGGGTCAGATGAGCGCCTGGACATCACCAGTTCCTACAAGTACCCAGAAGGTGCCTGGGCCTTGGATTTGGGAGGGAATGGGTGTAACCATTGGATGGCCCAGGTTAAAACAACACCACCTCTCCACCATGACAAACTCCTAGGGGACTATTTTAGGTCCTGGGCACTTGATCCCAAAATAGATTTGCCTAGATTTAGAATAAAAGAATATAGGATGCTCAATTAAATTTGAATTCCAGATAAATTAAGACAAATATATTATTATAAATATGTCCCAAATGATACATGTGACAGTTTAAATTTTTTCTAATACATTTATTTATTGTGTGTATGTGTGTAGGAACATGTACCATAGCGTGCGTGTGTGTGTGTGTGTGTGTGTGTGTGTGTGTGTGTGTGAGTGTGTGTGTCAGAGGACAACTTATAGGAGTTGGTTTTCTTTTTCCATCACAGGGACATTGAACTCATGTTGTCAAGCTTGACAGCAGATGTCTTTTTCACTAAGCCATCATGCCAGCCCTATGTGTGACATCTTTGTGCTAAAAAATAATTCACTATTTTTATCTGAAATTCAAATTAACTGGGTATAGTTTTTAGTGTAAGTGTATTCCAAATATTGCATGTAAGTATGAAAATATTAAAATAAAGATTATTTGCTTATCTTAAATTCAAATTTAAATGGAGGTCCTGCATTTTATCTAGTAACTATATCAGGGTCACACATCTGTCTCACTATTCCATCACAGTAGGAGTAGAAGCAAGGGGAGAGATGGACACTCAGGAGGGAGAGGGCTCCGGGCCTGTGGGAGGGAGCAGACAGCGCTGTGGAAGGCTTTGGTGGACTCTGGCCACCGAGAACTAAGCAAGGGACTGACGTGCTGTCAGTGGGTAAGCCTGGACCATCTTCTCTTGCCTCGGCTTCCTTATCAGTGAAATGAGACAGCTCTCCTCAAAGGGCTAAATGAGCCTGTGTGCAGCACACACTGGAAATATAGTAAGTGCTCTAGAGGAGTCCACAGTCTGGAGCGAGTTTGCATTTTGAGCCCAGATGTTGAGTTATTCCTAAGGGAAAGAGATAAAGTTCTATCTAAAAGACTTGCTGGCTGAGTGGTGGTGGCACAAGCCTTTAATCCCAGCACTCGGGAGGCAGAGCCAGGGGGATCTCTGTGAGTTCGAGGCCAGCCTGGTCTACAGAGCGAGATCCAGGAAAGGCACAATGCTACACAGAGAAACCCTGTCTCGAAAAACCAAAAAAAAAAAAAAGACTTGCATATGTGTTTTAGGAGAGACAATGCAGGCAGGGAAGAGAAGCCTCTGGGTTTGATGATGATGGGATGGTGATGGTGATGATGGTGGTGGTGATAATGGTGATATGATGGTGATGGTCATGATGATAACAGTACTGATGGCAAAGAACCACATTGAATCCTACACTCAGCAATCACATGATCTCAGCAATTCTGGGCAACCCAGTATCATCCCCGGGTTTCATAACACAGAGCTGAACACTGACAGACATAGCGACTGTACTCTGAGCAGCACCAACCCCATCTGAGCCATGATACTGCATGCCTCTCTGTGTGGCCGTTCACAGTGGCAGCTGGAAGTCCAGTCATTTCCCAAGAAGGTCATTGGTCCTCTCTACCCTGCCCCACTGATGTCTTTGTTCTGTATGGATCTGTTCTGCCAGGATCCTCTGAGGAGCGGTCTGTATTCATTAAGGCTTCCCGGAAGTTGCTGGAACCAAGAAGGGACTCTTCATCCCTCCTGGATCTCCTAGGGTCTGAGGGCTTTAAGGATAAGCCTGTGCAGCTGCAACTCCGCCTGCCTAGGGCACCCATGTGGGGCCAGGACCTGCTGCTCATGCTACATGTCCAGAGGGTGCCAGACAGAACCCATAGTCAGGACCCCATTGGACTGACTGTACGCTTTTGTGCACAGGCCCTGCTGCATGGGGGCAGCACTCGGAAACCCTTCTGGAGACATGTGGTACACATGAATATGGATCTTGAGAAGGGTGAGTATGTAGCAGGCATGAGAAGGAGCACCTATAGAGAAGAGAGTTTTGGGTCTGTGAATCAGGCTGGCCTGCTCTAGCCAAATCACAGAGAACCCCTCTCCCAGGATGCACATCTTCCTGGTCAGGAGAGATGCTGTTGCTGCACAGCTGGACGCCAGTGCAGTACTTGTGACGTCATCCTAACACATCAGACAACAATGACCTCTGAGTGCATGATTCCTTTCTAACCCATCTCTTGGACTCAAGGTGATGTTTTTGCCTCTGTTTAGAGCTACAGTGGCCGCTCCTGCTGCCCTACAGCAATTACAAGAACAAGCTGACAGATGAAAAGCTGATCCATGTGTCTGGCATCGCTGAGGTTGAAGAAACAGGGCGGTTCATTCTGGTCCTAAAAGATTTCTCTCTGGAGCCTCCCCACTTATCTATTGAGGTGAGGGCTCTGGACAGAGATGGGGGCCCAGAGGCTCTAAGATGTTCTCATGGGCTTGAGGGGGGTACCACGTCCTACTGTATAGTACAGTCTCTGGGGCTTTATTCTCAATCATAGGCAGCAGGCTGACAGGTGGTGGGCTCTGGTGCTCTGCATAAACAAAGGGTGGGGTGTCTCACGGAGGTCACATTTTGCAGAGGATGTTGAGGAAAGTTCTCTGTCGAGAACAGATGAAGGCATGTTACCGTGGAGGTGTATAAGTAAGGAGATCTCTTCACAAAGGTAGAGATAAAAAGGCAATGATTTGGGGGTGTGAAGTAGAGGAGACAGGTTTCAGGCAGACCTTATGGTCAAATTCAAAAGATGACTGATGATAAGATGTGTGGTGCCACAGGAAAGAAGAACAAGACGTGAACTTCAGATTTTGAGACCCACTGCTAGAGTGGCTTGGGTGTCTCTTACAGAGGAGGGCATTAAGAAAGGTCCACAGAGGTGGGTGGGTGTCCTCCCTGTCTCCTGTCACCTGAGCTGCCTTTCCCCAAAGCATTCTTCCCTACCTTTCCCTTCCTCTCCCCAAGACTTTTCCAGTGCCTACCCCAAGTCCAGCTCTGTACCTGGAAGCCTGGTTCACAGCATGCCTGGCACTAGCTAGCAGAACAATGGTTAGACGGCTCCATATTGATGGCAAGTCAGCTGGGCATTGCAGTGTTCACCTGGGCATACTTTGAGATTGTCAGGCCGGGTGATGCTGTATGCCTTCTGGGTGGAGCTCACAGCGGGGCAGAGTTGTAAGTATAGACACAAGCTCTGTTACCCAGAGCGGAGTCCTGGTTGCAATGGGATCCCCAAACAACATAGCACATGTCAAGGAGGCTGTGAATGGTTACCATGGCTGTAAGACCTGTGGGTGATTACTGTCACTGTGCTGGGTTCCAGAGTTATCTTCACCCACTTGATTTTGATACCCTTTTGGAGACTTGGTTCTTTTGTTTGAGTTCCAGGTAAGTTAGGGTGTGCTCTTCCAACCCTTTAATTCTCTGGCCAAGCTAGAACATGCCCCCAGTTGTGATCTGGGCAGACAGAGCTCATTTGGATTCAGTACTCATTTACTGATGCCCATCATCGCTGTCCTAGGCACTGACCTAGGCTCCAGGAGTGAGGCAGAAGCCCTGCCTCCAATTACAGGCTAAGGCTGTGCTGCCCTATGACACAGACCTCAAGAGCAAAGCACTGAAAACATCTGGGGGAAAATGAGTCCGTCCTGCTGATCTCGGAGAAGATACATCAGGATGGGAGAAAGCTCCTAGGCTGGGATCTAGACCCCTTGGTTAGGTCCTGACTGTCATTAATCCATCATGGGATCTCAGCTTCATCATTCTTTTCCAGTGGAATGATATCACCGGTGGCACATAGGTGGCACATATGACACTCCTTCTTAGTCCTCTGCATGGGTTAGACACCACTAGTCAATCATAAGTGACTGGGCTTGTGCTTGGGATCCTACTTAACACACGCTAGACACTGCTAACCCTTTGGGACCAGTACCTCAATGAAATCCAGCAGGCATCTTCAAATAGATGGTGGGAAGGGAAACACTATGTCCATTCATGACAGGTGGCAGCTTGCTAGAGTGTCCTGAACTTCTAAAACAGGTCAACATATGTGTTAGTTTGTTGTATGTGTTAGCCTCAGTTTAGAGTTGTCTCTACCACTAGGGGCGCCGAAGTTCTAGGTGGTCACAGGAGGAGTTACTGAGTGGGTGTGGCAGTGAGGCCTGGGGTACCTCTGTCTTCTCCCCACACAGGTGTTTGAAAGGGCTGAGGTGGGCAAGGCCCTGAACATCCACATCATCCTCACCAACACCCTAATGGTGGCTCTGAATAATTGCACCATGGTTCTGGAGGGAAGCGGTCTCATCGATGGGCAGCTAACAAAAGAGTGAGTAATGCTACCATTGGCCTCTTGCCGATCTTCCTCTGGTGCAGGTGTCTGAGGAGCTGTGCCTCATGGGACCACTGAATCCTTCTCAGTCTCCAGATGTCACCCTCTGGTCCCCACTTCCCTAATCTCAAAAAAGCTGGGGGTTTGGTGGTACTGAGGGGCGCTACTCACTAAGCAGGTCTTCCTGCCCCATTGCCCATACAAGCAGCCAATCCTGCAGGCTCCAACAGGTCGCTTTTGACTTTCAGCCTTGGGACTCTGATGGCCGGACACACCATCCAGATTCAGCTGGAGCTCTACCCCATCAAAGCTGGGCCCCACCAGCTACAAGTCCTCATCAGCAGTAGCGAGGTCAAGGAGATCAAAGGCTACAAGGACATCTTCATTGCTGCAGCCCCAGTCTCCTGAGCCTTCCTGATGCCCCCCAGTCCCCGTTACAGCCCCCCTCCCCATCCTCAGCATAGCCTTGCTGCTTTCTACTTCTGAGGGGGGTTTTCTTTATTCAGCCTCGGTTGTGGGGGCAAATGAAACTCTGTAGAACTGCTGTGCATCATGGGAAGGAGCAATAAACACGCATTAGCTCTCTCCTGTGCTAAGGAGCTGCTTACTGTTCCCGTTGGCCTGGGTGTCCACTGTGTGGCTGGGTGGGTGGGCACCCCTCTCTGCTCTTCCGGTCTTCTCTTTCTTCTGTTAAGGGCTTCATGTACAAACTAAGCCCACCGGTCTCCTTTCTAATGCCAGGTCTCTACACACATATGCCCTTAAGTGAGCCTAGAGGCAGAGGTGAGGCGGGAGCCTGAGAGGTAGCAAATGCAGGGCCAATTACCAGAAGCTGCTGGGCAGAATTTCCCTGTTTCCATCCTGAGAGCCCCC
Source organism: Onychomys torridus (assembly GCF_903995425.1). Taxonomy (NCBI): domain Eukaryota; kingdom Metazoa; phylum Chordata; class Mammalia; order Rodentia; family Cricetidae; genus Onychomys; species Onychomys torridus. The sequence continues at coordinate 95,432,417 of NC_050446.1, read as the reverse complement.
AGCATGCAGGGAGCCCCTTCTGGGCCAGCAGGTACTTGGCAAACATGGCCATCTTCTATCCTTTCTTGCTATCCTAACTCTCCACAGTCTCTTCTTTTACATCTTTGTTATTTTTAGGACAGAGGGAGCCAGTGTTTTGCATTCTCCACTGTAGTTATTAAAATCTCCTGTGCTTATCCTTGATAATACGGAAAGAACAGAAATCCGCCCCCCTCGCTCCCCATCTTTTACATGCTGTTACCACCCTCATGGACATTTTTTTTTATAAGTCCAGGAATCTGGGCCCTGCCCTCCTTTGGCTCCTCTCACTAAAGACCTCCCCATCCAGTTCTTTTGCTTATCTGCTCACCTTAGCTATTGTCTTTTTTTTTTTTTTTTTTTTTTTAATCTCAGGCTGGCCCCTAGGCCCGCGCCTCCCCAGCTCCACCCACACCCAGCTGCTTGGTGCAAGAGTAGGAGGCTGCGTGTCCTGCTCCACCCAGTGTGGCAGCTGTCCCCATGTCCCCATGAGCATCCCTGGGCATTTCTGTCGGTACTTCATGACTACTGAGTTCTGGGTGGCTCCTACCCTCTGGACAGGGTCACCTGTCCTGACTCGTTCTGAAATTAATACTTTGCTTCTCTTCCAAATGTCCTTCTCCATTTGGTCATTCCTGTCCTGGCTGCTTCCCTGGTATAGTCAGGCTTCCTTCCTGCTGTGCCTCCAAGGGGTGTGGGTGTATCCTAATCATTTCTGCTTCGTAGGCTTCCTCTCAGGTGACTTCCTTCTCCTCACCCAGAAAGTGGCTTTCAAAGTCATACTCAGTGGCATGTTTTGAAGGTTTTGTTTTTTGTTTTGTTTTGTTTTATTGCAACCCATCTGGTTTTGTTTCTTCTCCTTGGTCACATGAGCTAGGCCATCTCAAGGCTCCTTTCCAGTGGGTCATCCCCTAGGCCCAGAGTATGAGGTTCATCACACCGTGGTGTACCCAGAGTTTAGAATCTGGAGAGTTCATCTCCTTACTTCACAGCAACCCAGTAGAGTCAACCAAGGAGGCTAGGCAGGGACTCCTGTGGGCAAAGGTGGCAAAAGAAATGCCCAGACAGTGGAGCAAAGAGTTGGCACAAGTCATGCCAATAGCATAGCTCCAGACTTTGCTCTTCCTGTCCCGACAAGGTGCAGAGTCTGTCATACTCAAGACATTTGGGCCAAGAGGTTTGGGGTCCATGATACCTAGCAGCAATGTGTCAAATAACCCTAAGTGCTTGCTCTTGATTCCATGGAGAGACCTTAGATGCCCCAGATGCAAAGTGACAATGACAGCTGTAGGTTGCTGTAGAGGTCAAATGAGAAAGTGGACTCATTTGTTGTGGCAGGAATCTTAAAAGGTCTTATTAATGAAATCAAACCCGAGGCCAGTTATTGGGGTGAACACTGGAAGATCAGAGACACAGAACAAGCCACAGCTATCTCACCTTGCTAGTTCCTCAGGTGATCCTTTTTCCTCAGGCTGGAAGCTTCTGAGTCCTCCTCCACATGAATCTCAGCTGAACTGTGTTGCTCCAAAGCCTGAACGCTTAACCAACCAAATGCTTAACTAACTACATGCTTTTTCTCACTTAGTTCCTAGTCCTCACACCTTTCTCTTTCTGTCCCCACTCCCTGGGATTAAAGGTTGGGTTCCTGGGATTAAAGGCATGGGTCACCATGCTTAGCTGTTTCTAAAGTGGCCTTGAACTCAGAGATCCGATAGCTCTGCCTCCCAAGTGCTGGGATTAAAGGCGTGTGCCACCACCGCCCAACTTCTGCTATAGCTTACTCTTCCCATTTTCTAGCCACCATTTTTGGCTTTGTTCTAGTGGTTGTCTGTTCTCTGACCCAGATATGTTTATTTCGGGGAACACACAATATTTCAGGGAACACAATACCCACCACAAATCATGTTTTGTAAAATGTGAGACACCCCAATCCCTTAACTTTCTTGATGCCTCCATTTATGAGGGATGGCCAGGGGAGGAGGCAGAAAGTTCCCTTTGGATCTTCTGATTCTGGCTGACCGTTGTGGTCATTTGTAACATCCTCAGCACCATCTTCCTGGATTAGGGACCAGGGTGTTATACCAGGAGCTACACACAAGGAGACCAGGACTTTCTCAGGGCATACCAGAAATCTCTGGCAGGTCTGAAATCAGCTCCCAAGTCTCTGTGGGTCTTAGAAAGGTTTGGGGCTTCTCCAGACCACCCTGCTTGAACTGGCCTGTTCTTTGGAGGTAGCAGGTGAGTAATGTACTCGGGTTCCTCTCCTGAGGTCACAGCCCTGCTTCGGTCCAGATAGGAAAGTAAGATGACGTTCTCAGATCTTGCCCAGCCTCTCTGAACAAGGGGCATCCTGTCGTGATCAGAGCTACCTCCCTGCCTCCCTATACTTCCCCCACACCCTGTGACTAATGGTCTGTAGGAATAGAAGGCCAAACCTGTAAGTCACCTCCTTAGGCTCAGAGCCCAGGACTTATTCAGACACCAAGGTTCAGGCAAAAGAGTCACTGTTGGTTTCTTGGTCCCAAATGAGCTTTGTGACCTTGTGATTCTGTTCTCTCTCTTTCTTTCTTTCTTTCTTTCTTTCTTTCTTTCTTTCTTTCTTTCTTCCTTTCTTTCTTCCTTCCTTCCTTCCTTCCTTCCTTCCTTCCTTCCTACCTTCTCTTATTTTTATTTTTAAAGTCGTATGTGTAAGGGGTGTTGCCTGCATGTATGTCTGTGTACTACGTGCATGCCTAGTGCCTGCAAAGGCCAGAAGAGGACATCAGCTCTCTTGGAACTAGAATTCCAGATGGTTGTGAGGCACCAAGTGGCTGTTGGGAACCAAACCTGGGTACTCTGGAAGAGCAGCCAGTGCTCTTTAATTGCCCCCCTCTCCAGCCTTCCCCCTTTTTCTTTTATTGATTTCTTTCTTTTTTTAGAAGGGCACATAGCAAGACTTATTGGGAAGCAAATGAACAGCTCTCTGCATCAGGGAGGAGTCTTGCAAAGGAGTTGCTCTCTGTGGTACTTTCACCTCCCTCTCCTGTCCCGTGGCTGCTGTACACCAGTCTCAGAGTGGTCCTGACCATGACAAGCCCTCTGGGGAGGAGAGAAGTGGATGCCCTGTCCTCTGCTCCAGGTTATAACTGTCCTGGCAGGAATGAAGATATCATCGTTAAAGACACTTGTGTCCTTCCCTTTGGTTATCAGATTTTAGAAACAGTGAATCCGAGGAATTGGACTGTCTCCAGGAATCTTATGCCAGGAGAAAGAAAAGGCTGAACCAGCCAGTGAGGAAGATGTCACACAGTTCTGACAACCTCCTGGAGAGACTCAGAGTGGAGACAATGGGACAACACCTCGCCTGGGACTGCTGAGCATGCATACTCACCTTAAAACATCAGCCGAGCAAGGGCAACAACAAAAGACAGCTAAAGCAGAGAGGGGGCACAACAGAGTGAGGGGGCAGAGCACAGGTCTCACCCCTACACAAAGAGCGAGGGGCAACTAAGGAATGCTAAGAGAGGGGGAAGCAGTCTTCCCCAGGGAAGAGCACACCAGTTGGCTATCCAATACCAAATGGTGAGTTCTGAAAACATACATACACCTTTTAGATACTGCACTAAACACTTAGAGTTACAACACTCGGGAGTTCTGCTGCATTCCAAGGCTAGCCTGGTAGTTCTTTGCAAGGGGCTTTGGGAAAACAAATGTCTTGATTTCCTCATTTGCTATAAAAGACCAGCAAGAACTCCTAATTCACAGGGGACTGAGAGGTGGCTCAACAGTTAAGATCACTTGCTGCTATTCCAGAAGACCCTGGTTTGGTTCCCAGCACCCTCACAGTGGCTCACAACCAGCTGTAACTCCAGATCCAGGTGGTCTGGAACCCTCTCTTGGCCTGCATAGATACTTCATATGTGTGGTACACAGATATACATGTAGGCAAAACATTCATGCACATTAAAATAGATAAATCTTTGGACTGAACATAGTGGTATATGTCCAGTCTGTAATTCTAGCTTGGGAAGCAGAGGCAGGAGGATCTCTGTGAGTTTGAAGCCCAGCCTGGTCGACATAGTAAGTAAGGAGTCAGCTAGGGTTACATAGTAGGACCTTTTCTCAAGTCAGCCATTCAATCAACCAACCAATCAATCTAAGAAACACCCTCCAGGGGTTGGGGATTTAGCTCAGTGGTAGAGCGCTTGCCTAGCAAGCACAAGGCCCTGGGTTCGGTCCTCAGCTCTGGAAAAAAAAAAAAAAAAAGAAAAGAAAACACCTTCCTGATTCATAGAGCTGCGAGGCTAAGAGGGATAATGCACACAAGAATTTAAAATAATATCTAGTACTAAAAAATGATTGCCTTAGTGGTAGTAGTACTACTATTGTCTACTGTCATTATTAATCACTGGTAATAGTGTTAATAATTATGATATGGAGAAATGTTTTGGGTTAGGGATGACAAGGGGATTAAGCCCCTAACTCCCAATTTGATGTAGAATGTTGGGAAGGCTTCCTAGCAGGATAATGCTCTAAATTGGAGACAAGTAGACAGATAGAGAGCATTTCAGAAAAAGAGATCATTCAGGGGAGAGGGGAATGGTGGAGAGAGAGAGAGAGAGAGAGAGAGCAGGGGCTGGAGAGAAAGGGAAAGGGGAATTTCTTAAGTGAGAAGGGCCTGCACGTGTACTGAGTTGTAGAAGGTCCCTCAAGATAAGAACAGGCAAGGGTTCCTGGCCTTAGAGAGAGTAGATGAGAATGGTGTCAGGGAGCCTGGGGATGGAAGTGGATGGAACGGAGGTGAAGAACGGGTGAGAAACAAGGCAGTAGACTAGAGGATTGAGCAGATGAAATTGGGAGAAAAGGCCAGAGCTACAGGAGCGCCTCAGCAGTAGGGTGTTCGCTTAGCATGCATGAGGCCCTGGGTCCATTCCCCAGCACAGCAACAAACCAACAACCTCAGAGCTGTATGTGTGCATCTGCACACTATGAAAGCTGTTAGAGGATTGAAATCACCGGAGAGACAATGACACGCGTGGACAGGATCCTCAGAGGACCCAGAATCAGGGGACACAGGAAGAGGTAATTCATGGTGGGAGACAGAGTGGGTGAGTTTCCCACCTACCCTTCACAGGCTCCTTCTCCAGCCTTCTCCCTCTCTGGAGAACCTTGGGTATTGCTGGGCAATTGCTCTACCATAAAGCCACATTATCATCTTATCTTTTCCTCTTTCTTTCTTTCTTTCTTTCTTTCTTTCTTTCTTTCTTTCTTTCTTTCTTTCTTTCTTTCTTTCTTTCTTTGAGCTGAGGATCGAACCCAGGGCCTTGTGCTTGCTAGGCAAGCGCTCTATCACTGAGCTAAACCCCCAAACCCCTTCTTTTTCTTTTCATGTGTATGTATGAGAGCCTGCATGCTTCTCTGTGCACCATGTGCATGACTGGCATCTGCAGGAGACCAGAAGAGGGCATCAGAGTCCCTGGAACTAGCACTAAAGATAGTTGTGAGTCTCCCATGTAGTGCTGGAACTCAGACACAGGTCCTTTGGAAGAATAGCCCATGCTCTTAACCACTGGGCCTTCTTTCCAGCGCTACCTCTGCTAGTTTTACTTGAGATTCACTGTGGGCCTGGAAGGTCTCACTTAAAACAGTACCATTGCCAGAAAAAAAAAAAAAAAAAAAAAGGTCATATTAAGGATGATCTGGAGTAAGTTCTGTTTGCACTTAAACTGCAGAGAGAGGGGTCAAGTACAAGCGCTTGCTGAGGCTCTCTTAGGTGTGAGGAATAGTTTAGAACCCTGACACCCCTTCCTGTAGAAATACAGTTCCCTCCATCCCCATGAAGACCTCATCCATTCGCCAGTTTCTCCTGGCTCCCTTACATGGCCCTATTGCCTAAGAGCTATCCAGGCCCAATAGCACAAAGGCCCTGATGGTTCCACAGCCTCCACACCTCCTCTCAGCTGAGCAACACTGCCAAGAAAAACCAGAGGGCGAGTGAGAAAACCAGTTGTGATCTGCCCTTGTCAGAGGTGGCAGCCCAGCAGCCGGCCCCACCTCCTGTGTCTCTTGGAGCCTTGGGATGGAAGGGGAAGCAGACATTCCAGGATCAGTTTCCTGAAGCTCCAGTCCATCCAGCCGTCAGTGGGGGAGCAGCCCTGGAGCCACCAGCAGCCACCATGGCCCAAGGTAGGGAAGTCCCAGTGAGTGGCTAGAAAATGGGGACAATGAAAACCCAGAGACATCGAGGGCAGCAGGGTGGTTCAGAGGGAGAAAGGAGTGAGTCCAGAGCTGATCTAGGAAGGAAGCCAAGAACCTCAGGATTCATTGGTCCCCTGAGAACCAGGAGTGGAAGTAAACAGGCTGCCGCTGTGGCCGCCTCCTCAACAGGTGGGATGGGCAGGGCAAGGGATTAGGGCACTGGGATTCCTATCCTCTGACACTAGCTAACTTTTTCACACTGGCCAACTCACTTCTCTAGTTTCTGCTTTCCATGCCTGAAAACCAGAAGGATTTGAACCGTAGTCTTGAAGGTTCCTTACAGTGTTGAAGCTCTCTGAACTCCATATCTTCTCTTCTCCCTTAACTTCGGAAGTCATCATCATCACCTTCTGTCTACATCATCCTCTCTTCTCTAGATAAAAAGCCACTCTGAAGAGGAAATGATTAGATGATGCCATCTAACTTACTCTATACATGTGACATCTTCACCTTTATTTACTATACAATAGTAAATATAATACAATAAAATTTTACTGTTTCCTTCATTTTTATGTAAAATGTGTATACTTTTTAATTACAGAGGAAGAGTATGAAGATCTAGTTGGAGTAAAACAAAACAATAATTTCAGATAAACCCCTAAGTACCCCAGACTCATCTTGAGTAACCATTGTTTCCAGTCTTTGGTCTAGACATTAGTATTCATATATATGTTGAATGTAATCAATTGGATCAATATGTGTCGCTATAAATCCAGATACTATCAGACTATAAATTTCAACTTAATATTTTTCCATCAACTTCATGTCTTAGAGCTCTGTCCAGGCCAGTAGTGTGTATAGACCTACGTTAATATTTCCCATCTTGTGTTCTACAGTGTATGATTTAGTCATCTCATCCTCTTCTAATGGACACTTAAGTCGTTCCCTTTTCAAAGACAGACAAGCAATCTTACAGTCAGCATTCTTCTGCACTCTGCTGGCTACTCATGAAGGAGTGTCTCTCTAGGACAGACATCGAGATCACTTACGTTCTAAGTTCTTCCTATCACCCCCTCGTTTTCTCCTTAGTTCAAGAAGAGATACTCTAATGGAAAATGAACCTCCTATTTTAATATAGATAAGCACAATACAGTATATTAAAACAATAGGATATTGTTTGGCCATGAAAAGGAAAGCAAAGCACAGCACTTGGGTGCAGAGGCATCCATGTGTCATAGGCAGAGGGTGACATGGCCTCGGTGTCTCTGGAGGATAGGATAGATTGGAAGTGCTTCCTGTTGGGCAGGTGCTGCCCTGCCTGTTGGGTAGCCTTAGTCTCACACAGACCTGAGCCAGTCAGCTGGTCTCCTAAAGGAAGAGCTGCTTCTTTTTCTTTTCTTTTCTTTTTTTTTTTTTTTTTTTTGAGACAGGGTTACTCTGTGTAGCCCTGGCTGTCCTGGAACTCACTTTGTAGACCAGGCTGGCCTCGAACTCACAGAGATCCACCTGCTTCTGCCTCCTGAGTGCTGGGGATAAAGGCATGCACCACGATGGCCCCACTTCCTTTTTTTTTTTTTTTTTTAATTAGGAAAAAGTCAAGTTCCTTCCCAGGTGGCAGAGTTAGAATGTTCTTTCTGAATATGAGTGGAAGCCAGAAATGGACAGCAGCTGTTGGGCAAAGAAAGAACTCCTGACTTGAGTCACAAATGTTTAACACGAGACGAAACTCTCCATCTATCAAAAGCTCTGTTTTTCACCACCCAGGTGTGGATGACATGATGTTTCATCTATCCAAGGTTGTGGATATAGTGCTGAGAGAGTCTCAAACTTGAAATAAGTGCAAGTGGACAGAGATAGGATAGAGAACTCTTCAAATGGTGAACATGTCCATGGACCTGTATGTGCTGGTGGTTGTCTGCTGCTTCTTCAACAACAACAATAGTAAATGGACTAGCTAATGAAAAAGATGTATGTTAACATACATACATAAACAAAATAACCTAGAGAGATTTAGAAGATAAAGAGGGAGCTGGGTGTGGCGGCACATGCCTGTAATACTAGCATCTTGGAAAGCTGAGACAAGGTGATACATGTGAGTTCCAGGCCAGCCTGGCGGGTTTCAGGCTAACCTGAGTGATTGTGATCCTGTGTGATTGTGGTCTGACTCTATAAAACAAGAGATAAGGATTAATTTTTGAGTCACATTTGCTTCTAACTCCTTTATTGAAACATAATAAAGGCCATTCATTTGAAGTATACAGTTAAGTGTATTCAAACAGTTATGAAAGTGTCACTACAATCTAGTCTCAAAACACTCTCATCACCTCAAAAAGAAGCAGTCAGAGCCAGGTGTGGTGGTGCACACTTTCAATCCCAGCACTGGGGAAGCAGAGGCAGAAGGATCTCTGTGAGTTAGAAGCCAGCCTGGTCTACAGAGTGAATTCCAGGACAACCAGGACTATGTCCAGAGAGTCTGGTAATGAGAATAAGAATAAGGATAAGTATAAGGAGGAGAAGAAGAAGAAAAGGAGGAGAGGAGGAAGAGGCCAAAGAGGAAGAGGAAGGGGAAGAAGAGAAAGTGGAACAAGAGGAAAAGGAGGAAGAAGAAACATTTAGGTCCCATTCCACCTTTCTCTAGTCCCTGGCACTCCCTAATCTACGTTCAATCTCTATGGACTTGGCTATTCAGACATTTCATAGAAATGGCATCATACAAAACGTGTCTTCTTGCGTCTGACTCCTTTCACTGGCCGTAATTTTTCAAGGTCCATTCACGCTGTAATGTGCTCAGTTGACACAAGTCCATTATTTTAACATGCTACATTTCTCTCTATTCATCGGCTCATAGGTAGTTATGCTGTTTGAACTTTTCAGTTATTTCTGTATAATGTTGCTGTCAGCAGCCACATGTGGGCTCAGTGTGAGTATTTACTGTTTGGTGGTTTACAATTCTAAGGTGCCTCTAGAGTTCTCCAAAGTGCTGTACCATTTTATAAACCCACCAGCAAGGTCTGAGTGCCCCATAGCACTGCATTCTACCAACACTTGCTATGGTCTGTTTTCTTACCATAGCATCCTTATGGATGTGAAGTAACAGTGCATGTGTATTTACCTAATGACCCGAGCATCCTTTCATATGCTCGTTGTCTTTTTTTCTTGTTTAGAGAAAGATCTATTCAAATCAGTTACCTACACTGGGAACATGCCATCATGTGTATGTAGGGGTCATAGGACAATCTTGTGGGGTTCTTGCCTTCTACCATGTGGGTTCCAGGGATTGAACTTAGGTTGTCAGCCTTATTCAGCAAGTCCTTTACCTACTGAGCCATCTCCAATAGCTCCAGTTACCCAGTTTTTCATTTAGGCTCCTTGTTTTTGTGTTGTAGGGTTGATCTATTCATCCATTTGGTCACAAACACCTTATTAGATACACAATTTACAAATACATCCTCACATTCTGTGGATTATATTTTCACATAATTTTTTGTTTGTTTGTTTGTTTTGAGACAGGGTTTCTCTGTAGCTTTGGAGGCTGTCCTGGAACTCGCTTTGTAGACCAGGCTGGCTTCGAACTCACAGAGATCCACCTGTCTCTGCCTCCCGAGTACTGGCATTACAGGCTTGCACCACCACTGCCCAGCCACATTCTTTATTAAACAGAAATGGCATTAGCTTTGGTGAGACCCGATTTACTTGGGTTTCTCCACTGATTTTGCTTCTCCTGTCATATATAATAGGCATTGCCTACTTCAAGATGAGGAGGATATACCTGTTTTCTCCTATGTGTTTAACCTCTCATGTTCAGATCTTTTTTTCCCATTTTGAGTTAATTTTTGGATATCATGTGAAGTGGGCAACCAACTTCGTTCTTTTTTTATTAATTTTTATTATATAGTTTATATGTGTTATGCTTTGTCTGAAAATTTGTACGTGCACCATATGCACAGGTGGTGCCCAGAGAAGTCAGAAAAAGATATCAGATCTCCTGGACCTGGAGCTAAAGGCAGTTGTGAGTGGCCATGAAGGTTCTGGGAACTGAACCTGGGTCCTCTGTAAGAGTAGCTTGTGATCTTACCTGCTGAGCTACTGCTTCAGCCCAGACACCATTTTTCACATATGGATATCCATTTATCCCAGCACCATTTTTTGAAGAAAAATTTTCTATATTTGATTGTCTTGGCATTTTGTTCAAGAATAAAGGGTATTGAATTTTTGTTTTGTTTCATTTTTGTTTGTTTGTTTGTTTGTTTGTTTTTTGAGACAGGGCTTCTCTGTGCAGCTTTGGAGCCTTTCCTGGAACTTACTCTGTAGCCCAGGCTGGCCTCGAACTCACAGAGATTCACCTGCCTCTGCCTCCCAAGTGCTGGGAAGTTGTGTGCCACCACCACCACCACCACCACCCCCACCCACCCACCCCCCACCCCCGGCTTAATGGCGTTGGATTTTGCCATATTGTTTGGTAGATTTCTTCTTTTTTTAAATTGAAACACAACCAAAATAAAGTAGGTGGGTCTCTGTCCTTCTCAGCCTACATCTAGTGTTGTTATGTCCCTCTCAAATTCATGGCCTCTTCTTACGTTGTTACTGTTGAACACACAGATGCAAAACCTACTGAGTGAATTTGGCACTACCCCATATACAATGTGAGACCTCTTTTCTAAGACTCTTGGGTCTGTGTCTGTACTAATATCATCCCAAAATTGCTTTGATTACTAGCTTTATAGTAAAGTATAGAAGTACAAGCTCTTTGTTTAAGATTGCCTTAGAGCTGAACACAGGGCATGACTATAATCTCAACACACTGGAGGCTGAGGCAGGAAGACTGTCATAAGTTCTGAGTTACACAGCAAGATAACTATATGTCATCTTTCCCCTCAAAAAAGAAACAAAAAGATTGCTTTGATTACTATGGATCCTTTCTTCTTCCCTATTTATTTTATGATCCACTTGTCAATTTCTGCAAAATGGCAGTTGTGCTTGAAAGTTCTGACTAAATTTTTTTGAGAATTTTGTATGCCTCCAGCTCCTCCCATGCTCCTCATCCCTCCCTCTCAAATCCATGACCTCTTCATTAGTTGTTATTGTCACACATGCAGCAATGTATGTATAAACCTCCTGAATGTATTTAGTGTTGCTCGTATATACATGTGTTTAGGGCTGAATACTTGGGATAGGTTAAGCAACCATGGAGCTCATCCCTGAAGACAAATGATATTCTCTCTCTCTCTCTCTCTCTCTCTCAGCAGCCATTGATTGACTGTACATGTTCGTCTTAGGATAGAACCTTGTGAAATTTCCCTCATCCACACTGTCATGTCAATGCATTATGTAGGTCTTGTTTAGGCAACTGAATGTTGAGATTTCATGACTCCAGCTTCTCTGTCATATTTACAGGACACAATCTTGCAGCAGACATCCTGGTCCTTTGGCTCTTACAATCTCTTGTCTCATGATTTCCCCTGAGACTTAGGTAGGAGTTGCATTGCAGGTATATCAAATGACGTGGGCACTTGGGTCTTTGGTCAGTATTGTGTTCAATCTAGAGCCATTAGAATGATCCTGTCATTAATTGCCATTAGAATGATCCTGTCATTAATTGCCATTTGAATGATACCATCTTCTAACCCATGAATGTGGGATATTTTTTCCATGATTTAAGTGAATTTATTTAGATATCTTGTGGAAAAAGTTTTGCATTCTGTTGGGAGTGCATTACTAATTATTTTAGTCTTTTGCTACTATAAATAGAATTACTTTTACATTTTCTCAGATTATTCATTGTGGTGTATGAAAGTACAGTTGAATTTGCATATTGATATTGCATCCATCCTGAAGTCTTTCTGTAGTTGTTAATTCTAGTTTGAGCGCATTATTATTCTTATGTCATGTGTGAATACAGATGACTCTACTTATTTCCAATCTGATGTCTTTGATCTCTTTTCCTTGCCCACTGGCCCTGGCTGGAACCTCCAGTACGCTCTGTCTTTAATGAGACAAGAGCAGGCAAGAACACTCATCTTTATTTTGCTCCTTATCTTAACAGGAAAGCATCCAGTGTTTCACTATTAAATAGGATTAGCTGTGGATTTTTATAGAGACCATTTATCATGATAAGGGACTCCCTCCTTAGTTTGTTGAACTTTTTTTTAACATGAAAGGGTGTTAGTTAGACTTTGCCAAATGATTAGGTTAATTTATTTTTTTAATCAAAGCACAGCCAAGATAAAGCAGGTAGGTTTCTATCCTTCTCAGCTTACATCTAGTGTTGGAACGTAGACAAAAAAGTAGCTAAGAGCTGGGTGTGGTGGCACATACCTGCCATCCCAGAACTCCAGGGACTGAGTGAGGAGGATGAAGCATGTGCAGCTAGCCTGAGCTATAGAAGGGGACACAGCAAGAAATAAAGACTGAGTACCTATGTTGAGGCTGACAAGAGTAGATGAGCATATGAGCACGAAACATGCATTCAGTGTGAACAGTTAAGATTAAGAGTAATTCAGCTCAGTACTGTAGAGCAGTGGGAAGGAGAGTGGCCAACTGGGGCAGGTTTCATGAGGGAGGTCCTGGAGGACAGATAGGTCTAGCAAGTCTCTCTCCATACTGCCAGTTCCCAAATGATGATATGGAGACTTCTTATTAATTTTGAAAGCTTGACCTTAGCTCAGGCTTGTCCTACTAGCTCTTATAACTTAAATTACCTATTTACTATAATCTACATTCTGTCATGTGGCTTGTTACCTCATCTCTCTGTACTATTCATGCTTTCTCTGCATCTGGCTGGCGACCCTGCCTTCTTTTTCCCAGAGTTCTCTCTCTCTCTCTTTCTGCCCAGAAGTGCCACCTATACCTCCTGCCTAGCTATTGGCCATTCAGCTTTTATTACACCAATCACAGCAATACATTTTCCAACAGTGTACAAATATTCCACAACAGGTAGGATTTGGCTGAGTAGTGAAGGATAATCTAGTTTGTTCTCTGTTGCTCTGATAAATCACTGACTACAAGCAATTTAGGGGAGGACAGGGCTTATTTGACTTAACAGATTATAGTCCGTCACTGAGGAAGGTCAAGGCAAGCACCTGGAGGCTGGAACTGAAGCAGAGCCCATGGAGGAGTCTGCTTGCTGCCTTGCTTCCCCTGGCTTGCTCAGCCTGCTTTCTTATACCACCTAGGACCATCTGCCCAGAGATGGTACCACCCATGGTGGACTGGGCCTTTCCATCTCAATCAGCAATCAAGAAAAGGCCCCTCCCCCAGACATGTCCACAGGCCAATCTGATGGAGGCAATTCAATTAAGATTCCCTCTTCCCAGGTATGTCTAGGTTTGTGTCATGTTGTGTGCTGCCTTAAGGCTATAGCAGGAACAGAATGTGCAGACAGCCTGCCTGGAGTGAAGGATGCCCCTGGGGTTGGTGAGAATTGAGAATGCAATCAGAAGTTAATGCTGGATACATAGGGCCATGTGTTGGGTGAATGAATGAGTGTTCTATGTACCATGGACTGTAGACTGTCTTAGAATGTTTAAAGCAAAACGAGATGGTAAGATCCAACTGTTTTGAGGGAAAGTGGATGGTGTGTTAAGGGGAGAGATGCTAGAGGCAGGAGAGTTATTGGAGCCTATTATAGTCACCAAGGGTGAGACAAGGACAGTAGAACATTATAGGCACTTGGAAAGGGATAATCAACCTCAGTGAAACTGTAAGGGAATGACTGAAAGGACTCAGCTACATGTGAATTGACACAGATTGAGGAGGATGTGGGTGAGCCTATTGTAATTTAAGCTTTGTAAACCACCCTCAGGTGACTGGGAACCATGCAAGACCATGGTCAAACAAGAAGTCAGATACAGCCCTTCTGGGAGAGGCATACTAGAGAACAGTGTGTTTAATCTGTGTATTAGCAGAAGATCCTGAAGGCTGGGGGTGTCCTTCCTGACTTTGAGTATCCAAATATCCAGGGCACTGGATCCATGGCATTGGTGGTGGTAGAGGGCCAGCTAATTGCCCAAAGTGGAGCAGCTGTGCTAGGGGCAGGCGACCAGGAGCTTGCCCTCTGGTTTGCAGGTTGGTGCAAGGACAAGAGGGACTGTTGACTTGAAGCCCAGAAGGTGGGGATCAAGCTGGGCGGTGGTGTCAGACACCTTTAATCCCAGCACTCGGGAGGCAGAGCCAGGTGGATCTCTGTGAGTTCGAGGCCAGCTTGGGCTACAGAGAGAGTTCCAGGAAAGGCTCCAAAGCTACACAGAGAAACCCTGTCTGGAAAAAAAAAAAAAAAAAAAAAAAAGAAAAAAAAGAAAGTGGGGATCAGGATGTATCTGAAGGCATGCTGGGCTGATGGGAGCATCAAAGCTGGTCAGGTTTACACAAGAGGCCAGTCAGAAAGACCATGTACCTCCAGAAGTGTGCAGGGAAGTGACAGAGGGTGGAGGAAGTAGGAGAGGAAGAAAGAAAGGAAGAAGAAAGGGAGAGGAATGTGGAGCATGACATCTCCATAGTCCTTAGACCAGAGGAATGTGGAGCACGGCATCTCCATAGACTTAGACCAGACTTATGGCTGTAGTGCTATTGACTCCATTAACCGACACGGAAACTCAAGTGCAATCGCAAATCACTTCCTTCAGCCTACACAGCTGGTAAGTGATGAGCAGAACTGGACTGGGCTTCACAACCCTGGTTTTTGTCTGTCCCAGGCTGCCCCATCACAGGGCTAGAGGTGGCCTTCACAGACCTGCAGAGCTCCCGGAACAACGTGAGGCACCGCACAGAGGAGATCAGTGTCGACCGCCTTATCATCCGCCGTGGGCAGGCCTTCAGCATCACCCTCTATTTTAAGAACCGGGGCTTCCAGCCGGGCATGGACAGTATCATCTTTGTGACTGAGACTGGTGAGGACCTGGCCCACAGGTTGTGTGTGTGTGTGTGTGTGTGTGTGTGTGTGTGTGTGTGCGTGCGCGCGCAGTGAAATGTGTGTGTGTAAAGTGGAGTGTATGTGTGGGGTATATGCGTGTGTATGTATATGCATGTGAAGTGGAGCATGTGTGTGTATGTGTATAAAGTGAAGCGTGTGTGTGTTGTGTGTAAGTGGAGCATATATGTGTGTGTACACATATGTGTGTGTGAAGTGGAGCATGTGTGTGTGTGTGTGTGTGCATGCATGCTCATTGAGCAGGATCTTAGAGGAATGGAAGATCACCATAAAGAGCTTTGGTTATCTTCTCTCCTAGGACCCTTGCCAGACCTGGCCAAAGGGACACGGGCAGTGTTTAGCCTCACAGGCAGTGGTGGCCCAAGCCCCTGGATTGCTTCCCTGGAGGCCAATAGGGCCACCTCCCTGGAAGTGAGCCTGTGCGCCCCTCCCATGGCCGCCGTGGGTCGATACCTCCTGAAAATTCGCATTGACTCCTACCAGGGTTCCGTCACAGCATACCAGCTCGGGGAGTTCATCCTGCTCTTCAATCCCTGGTGCCCAGGTGAGGCAGGTACCCACTTGGGCTCCTTTACTTCCCTCAGTGCTACCAGGGATCCAGACTCAAAGGTTTCCAGCCCATGGTCCTTGGCCACTACAAGCACACTATCCCCTTGAATTCAGTACCTGATCTCCAACAACCAGAAGAGACCTAGATGTTTATTTACTTATTTGGAATTTTAAAATTATGTCTGGACTTAAATAGTAAACTATTACTAAGTTTAACCAACCATTAACATCTACCTTCATTATCTGCTTTTAAGTTCATTTGGATTTTTTTCATTTAAAAAGTAATATATGTACACTATTTGGATATTTGGAGAAAGAAGCAAACGATAAAAGAGGGAAAATGAGGAGCTAGAGGGAGAAAAGGAGAAGGGGAAGGAGGAAGGGAGGCAGGAAAGGAAAGGAAGTTCTAGATGGGGAAGACCTGCCAAGCTCCAAGTTCCATTCCCTCAGTGGAAACCTTATTCCTCTTCTTGGTGTAGCCTTATAGAGCTGCCTTACGCTTAAACATGCGCACATTTTGTGTGTATTTATCTATATGTATTTGATTGTTGTATCTATATATATGTTGTTGATTCTATGACACACATCTGGGTGTGATTACACATATCAGTCTCCAGTTTGCATTACTCTTTGAAATACACACCTGTGCCAGTACTTGGGGAGGCTGAAGCAAGAGGAGCACTGTGAGTTTGAGGCCAGTCTGGACCACATAGTGAGTTCCTTACCAGACTTGGCTACTGAATAAGACCCTGTCAAAATATGTATACCGACTTTGGACAGTTTCCTATCAGAATACCTTTCTTAACAGTTACGTTATTCCAAGCATTTTTAACTAGTCCCCATTTCTGAAGACTGGTTTTGGCTGTTTCTCTTGAATAAGGCCATGGTAAAGATCCCCACACTGTCTCCTCTCTAAATCTAAGCAAGGTGGATATGTAGGCAGCTATGAGAAAGTGGTGTGGGTAGAAGGCAGCACAGGCTAGGCGGAGCAACTGGAGTCCTGAGCGTAGGGAGGAGGCTGGTGAGCTCAAGCAGAGGCCAGATCAGCCAGGCCTTGCCTCAGGCTTGAACAGGGAGCCCTGCTGCTTGGCCTCTTGTTCCACTTTCCTCTCCCTTTGTACACTGGTGAGGATGCTGGGCTGTGCGCGTCAGCACACAGTGAGTGTGACGCTGTACCAACTCCTGCTCCTTTGTCATTGATTTCTCAGGGTTGTCATCCATCTGATGGATGAAGGTGCCTGCCCCGGATCAAGGAGGGCAGGCTGTCTGTCTCCATGCATGTATATCTCTGTATCTCTACATCTTTCTCTCTGTAACACACACACACACACACACACACACACACACACACACACACACACACTTTTTGGCCTCCAAGGCTGGGCTTTAGATTTGAACATGGGAACACAGGATTTTTCGGAGTGTCAGAAGGACCACATGACTTCTCTCCTGAGCTTGTACCCACATCCCAGAGAAAACAAACATTAGGGTAGAAGCAGTTATCGGGTACCATCAAGCCACCACATCACTGGACTAGGGATGTTTGGCTGGGAGGCCCCACCCTACACTTCAGGGATGTTTGTGACCTCCATCATGAACCTACAACTGCTCGCCACACTGGTCCAAACCCTGGAGAGAACCCACCTGAGCATGGGATCCTTCTGTACCAACCTCTCTTAGATTCTCACCTCAGGGTCTGCTGGGCCTTCCAGATAGGTCCAGGACACCTGCCCCCATTGTCTTTGATTTGCTTATGTTTAAGTTTTTTTTTTTAAGGTAATACTTAGGTCATAAAAATTACTAGTGTCTAAATATCAATCAGTAAGACAGAAAAACATAAGCACTCACTGTAGGATAAGCTTCAGAATCCTTTACTCATATATACATATATTATTAATAGAAGTTAATTCATGCTATACTCTTCATTTTACAGTGTTTGAACTTACTATACCACATGTAGAGATCCATATACATCTATACACTTTACCACTTTGCATTAATACTGTACAGAATTCTGTGCTGGAGAAACCCTGAAGCTGGTAAGCCAGTCCTTTCAAACGGCATGTTGGTTATTTCCACCACAAACACAGTGCGCAGATGAGCAGCTTAGAGTCTAAAACTTGGTGCACAACTGAAATGCTCAGATGAGATCCTGGTGGCGAGGATGATAAGGTCAATGCCAATCTTCACACTCGATTTGCTCCTCTGCAACTAGACTAAGTTGAGTGAAGCAGAAAGCTCAGAGGATGAGTTGCTTGGCTCTGGGCACAAATTCCAGATCTGTAATTAAACGTGGTTTGGAAAGCTGTTTTCACTCTGAGCTCATTTCCTTGACTTCAACATGGGATCAAGCCCCACTGGGTGACTTATAGTAATATACACTCACCAAAGGTAAATGTGTATTATTTTACCTCGTGTTCATATTGAGCTGTGTTGAGAGTGTGGTGTCCCAGACTCACTGTACGCCCATCGGGACATCTCTAGGTGCCTTCTCCAGATCTCAGGTTCTGTAGAACTGTGGGGACAGGAATGGACAAGGTGACTTTTCTATTTTGAATCCTCTCACTTTGATCCCCAGGGGATGCAGTCTACTTGGAGAGTGAGCCCCAGAGGCAGGAGTATGTCATGAACGATTATGGCTTCATCTACCAAGGGAGCAAGAGCTGGATCCGCCCATGTCCCTGGAACTATGGGCAGGTGAGTTGCAGACCACACAAGCCCCAAACTCATAGGGAAAGAGAAGCCAGCACAGGGCAAACCTCTGATGCTAGCCAAAGAGCGTGTCTGAGGAGAATCTTGGGTTGCTAAGGAAGCAGCCCTGGGAAGGAGTGGGGAGTGTTCTTTGCTGGTCCTATCTGACATGAATGGGATTTGAGAGCAAGGGCAGATAAAGGCAGGCCAGCCATAGATTTGACTGAGGATGGGGGTGGAGGTGAGGCACAGTCACAATGGAAATTGTTGCACCTGACGTTTTGTTCTGTAAGCTGGGATTGCAGTGAGGTCTCACCTTACTCTCTCACTTTGTCCTGCCACCCCCTGGTGTTGATCTGTCACACGGACACATACACAGTATGTGTGTGCCCCTGAACATCTCTCCCAGAAACATCCATGCATCTTCCCTGACCCTATGCCAATGCTTTTATTTATTTATTTATTTATTTATTTGGTTGGTTGGTTGGTTGGTTGGTTGGTTGGTTGGTTTTTCGAGACAGGGTTTCCCTGTGTAGCTTTGTGCCTTTCCTGGAACTCACTTGGTAGCCCAGGCTGGCCTTGAACTCACAGAGATCTGCCTACCTCTGCCTCCCGAGTGCTGGGATTAAAGGCGTGCGCCACCGCCTGGCCAATGCTGTTTTATTTGTTTGTTTTGATAATGGGCTTTTTCATTATAGGCAATATGTAATTGTTAAAAAGGAAACTTGGCATGGTAATTCCATGAGAAGCTGAGGCAAGAGGATTTGAAGTTTGAGGTCAGCCTGGGATGCACAGAAAAACCCTTTTGGGAAACAGAGCTGAGAATGCATCTCAGTTGGTGGAACACTTACTTGACATGTACAAAGCCCTGGGTTTGATCCCCAGCACCGCATAAACAGGGTGTTGTGGTGTACCCCAGTAATCCCAGAACTCAGGAAGTAGAGGCAGGAGGATCAGAAGTTCAGGTCATCCTTGGCTACATACACTATGCCGCAGAAGACCCTGTCTGAAAAACAAACAAATTTTTAAAAATTACAAAACCTTTGAAAAACATTACAAAAATGGACACCCAGAACATGAAGTTTATCGAAAGCACTGCTACTAACTTGATTCCTCTTGACTTTATTTTCTACACATCATCTAATGACCTTGCATGAAAACATTATACTCACCACAATGCTTGACAACCCTTGTCTATCTGAAAACCTACCTCTTGGTTAAAGTTTAGCCCCAGCAAGTACTCCAGGAAGTCCAAGATCAGGGAGTGGGGATGGGGAGCTCCTCTAAACTGAGCCTAGTGCTAGGTACACTAGGGAGGGAGAGAATCAGCCCTGGGCCACTCAGAAGAGGCGACAGCCGGGACAATATGGGGGTCCTCCTGGAGCCCTGGATCACTTGGATAAAAGCTCCTCACCAGGTCTTACCTGAATAAAACTCCAAATACCCATGACCTTCCAGGCTCACCCATGGCCAAGGTAGCTACAGCCCAGAGGAAATAGAGCAGTCTCAACGGGTCCCAACTCCTCACACAGTGTGGGCATTTAGGGGTGTTGTCATCAGTGAGAAGCAGAAGTGGGGTGTTGCTGCTTGGGGGGCTCTGGCTCCCTCCCTTTCTGTTTCTCTTCTTCAGTAAGCACATACTGAATATCTGTTCAGTACCAGGCAGAGGTGAGTGTTAGAGATGTGAAAGCAAGGGAGCATTGTCCCCAAAGGACACGTCAGCAGTTGCTTAGCATACAGCGGGATTGTGAGACTGACAGACAGGGGCAGAAAGTTCTGGGAACCAGGAGGAAGGCGATCCTGAGAAAGCTCCCCAGGAGAGAAGGTGCCATGCTGGAGCTGCATTAGTCAAGTGAAGGCCAAGGGCAGACATGTGCAAAGGTGAATGGGCAGGAAAGCTTCCATCATTGTAGAGATTACAAGGAATTTGGTACAGCTGGAACAAAGCTGCCAGAGATGGGAGTTTGTGAGGTCAGAGGCTGGAGAATTAGAAGGGGTCCTGTCTTAAGACACTATTGCTAGAGAGATGTAAGCAAACATCTACTCATCCCAGATGGGGAACCAAAGTCTAACAGTAAACCAAAGAGTTTTATTGGGGTTACTTATGAGTGATGAGTTACTTAGAGGAGCAGAAATGACTAAAAGACCACAATATCACCAAAAGTCCACTCCAGCATGGGTGACAGACCACAAAAGCTGGAAACCTGGAGCTTGCTGCCCATCCTGCAGGCAGCTGGACAGGTTAGAGTGTCTTTCCAGGTAGCTTTGTTGGTCTGAGACTCTTCCAGGCAGTTTGGCTGATCTGTCTCTTTCTAGGCGGTTCAGCTGGTGTAAGAGTGTCTATCAGTAGTCCTTATTGCTTATAAGGCTTAGGGAGTGAGGGACCTCGTGAATCTGGTCAGTTTCAGGGACTTCCTGAAGCCTTGAGTTGTTTACTTCCTAAGCGTCTCTGCAGGATCTAATGTTTCCCATTTAACATCCTGTGTCATAGCAAGCTTTCCTTTATGGTGGAAGGTTAAGGTTTTAATCTCAGAGGAAACAGCTATACAACAGAGCCAGATCTGAGAGGACTTGACGGGCACCTCACGGAGGCTTTGGCCTTGATTCTTTAAGTTATAGGGCCCTTTGAACATTGTAAACTAGAAAAGTGACTTCCCTTAAGCAGGTAGGCCAGGGAAGCCTAATTCTACTTATTGACCATAGCTCCATGAGAATAAGTGCATTTGTTTATATTCATTGACAAAGATATGTGAAGTCTTTTCTATGTACCAACAAGCTCTGTGCCAGGTTGGGGGTCAAGTGTTATAAAGAGAACTGGGTTGACAGATCATACACTCAGGCAGGAAGGATAGGCCTCAAGTACATTGTATAACCAAGTTTGACAACCAGAGGGAACACACCAATGGGGGACAGTGTTCCAGAACCCACATGTGATTGGTCAGTCCAGAGCCCCAGAGCTGTGAGTTTCAAGGCAGGTTGGTGTTGTCCCATCAATATACTGCCAATGATAAGCTGGGTCACTATGTAACTGTGGAAGGAAAGGAAACATGGTTTCATTAAGAACATCTTAGAGGCCCCAGAATTGTGGGGATGGAAGGGGAAGAGACAGATAGACTTTCCAATGAGGCAAATTCATTTGAAAAACAACAACAACAACAACAACTCAGTGGCAACAGTCACTTCAAATGAATGGTGAGACATTTGGCTTGCAGGACATACAAGTGGGTTGTGATACCATAGCTTTGAAACGGTAAACCTTCCTGGGAGGCTGTTCATGGCTTTTTTGATTGACAGCTACCTTGCAAATGGGTTTTATTCTACAGACACTCTACTGGGGACCTGAATGGTATAGGTTGTGTATTTCTTTATTTGTCCACACACACACCAAGTGCCTCCTTTCTCTTCATACCCTGCAGTTTGAAGAGAATATCATTGACATCTGCTTGGAGCTGCTGGAGAAGAGTCTCAACTTCCAGGTTGATCCATCCACAGACTGTGCCCTGCGGGGAAGCCCTGTCTACACCAGTAGAGTTGTGTGTGCCATGGTGAGGTTCCTGGTGTGTCCTGCCCAGGGAGGAAGGAAGCTGTGGAAGGGGACTCTGGCCTTCTCACGGCTGTTCCCTGCAATAGGAGACAGGGACCCTCTGAGATCAAAACCATTTTGATTGGGACTGACAGCAGATTATGGGAAATAAGTTATCTCAACTAAACCCTGAAATAGCTGGTATGGGCCATTGCTCTATTAATCTAAGTTACATGTTTTTGGGGAAAAGCTGAGTTTGAGAATGATCTCATTGCTTCTAGATTTCTTTGGTTCCAATGTGTTTTTACTCTGCTCAGAGCCAAGCTCCTGCTTCACAGGAGATTGAAATAGAATACTGAATTGATACAAGCCTACTCTCCCCGGCAGGTCTGGAAGGTGCCAGATAAAGAGAGGTCAAAGGTCTCCTGTGCATCTCAGGCTGGTGGTCCTTCCCATCAGCATCCCTCACGTCACATCCTGTGGCGGGAATAGGTGTTTCTAATACTGTTTCTCTACATGGCTTCTCTTTAGATAAACAGCAATGATGACAGTGGGGTGCTCAATGGCAACTGGAGTGAGAATTACGTGGATGGTGTCAACCCTGCAGAGTGGACGGGCAGTGTAGCCATCCTAAAGCAGTGGCATGCCACGGGCTGCCAACCAGTGCGCTATGGGCAATGCTGGGTCTTTGCTGCTGTCATGTGCACAGGTAGGCGGTGACACGGGCCCCAGGGGACACTAGAGCTCTTGGAGCCATTTTCTCGGTCTCACAGTTCCCATTGGACGACATTTGGAAGGCAGCTGTTTCCTGAGCAAAGATCTCATCACTGAGCTCACCGGTTTGGGCTTATAGCAGACAGAGGTTTTGAAGTAGAAACCACACACAGCAGCCTAACAAAAGGTTCCCACGAGAATGGGAATGGTCCAGGTCCAAGAGAGACTTGAGATGAAATACTAAATGACTAAATAGCACAAAAAGCAAATTGGGCCGTTTCTGGCTTAATGAATTTGTGCACACAGAAGGGAAGTGAGCGCCTGACCTTTAGGGCTAGAACAGCAAGGCAACCAAGTAGAATGACCTTGATTTTGGTGTTGCCACAGGCTCAGAAGGAATTAGGGGTCTAACTTGGGACAGGGAGTTAGGGAATGGGGAAGAAATAGAAGATGGATTTTTAGATAAGAACTAAAAATCACATTGACAGAAGAGAATTTAAAAGGTAAATGTGAAGAAGGATAGAAGGCTTGTATGTGGCAAGAGGGCAAAGTAGAAATAGATGGGGAGGAAATTTTAAAAGAAGTAACATCTGGGCTGGGCAATGGTGGTGCGCGTCTTTAATCCCAGCACTCCGGAGACAGAAACAGGCGGATCTCTGTGAGTTCGAGGCCAGCCTGGGCTACCAAGAAGTTGCAGGAGAGTCAGGGCTGTTACAGAGAAACCCTGTCTTGAACCAGAGCCATTCTCTGCTCTGATTCCCACCCCAGCTCTGCCCACTCTCAGCCTCTTGTATGTAGGCCCATGTCCCTGAGTCGGTATCCATCAGTTAGTCATCATTCTGCCAGCTAGGGAGAGAGGCCAAGTCAGGCTTCCACTCACAGGACTCTAGTAGGATGCAGGGAGGCCAGAGCTGCTAGTGACTTGGTGTTTATTGAAGGTTTAGGCCTTCTAGGTAGAAATTCCCTGTGATGGGTATGTATGCTAGGCCGGACCCCAAACAGAATGTGAAGGCCAGAGAGGGTGGTGAGTGCAGCATCAGGCCTCAGTCCAAGAGCATGAGGAGATCTCTGTCAACACTGACAGACTATGACAGCGTCTTTAGTGTGGGCTGCTGCTGCAGCCTTTATTTAGTGCCTGCCTCTTCTGCCGCTGCAGATCCTGGTCTTGAGTTGGATGCTTTGATGGCCCAGTGATAAGACATAAGGAATTCAACAGCGTTGATGCCAAAAGATGAGGTGATTAGGGTGATGTGGGGGATCTGAATCATCCAGAAGGCCAATGTAAGACTGCTGGGCAGAAAACCAGGCAGGTTGACTTAAAACTCCAATCCCAGCACTTAGGAGGAGGCAGGAGGATCATTGTGCATTCAAGTTCAGCCTGGGCTACACACACACACACACACACACACACACACACACACACACACACACACACACACACACACACACACAAGACAGAAGGGCAGAATGGATCTTGTGTAAGATAAAGGGGGAACCTTCCAGTGTGGAAAAACTGAGTTTGTGTGTAGAGGTAGAGAGCTGGGTTTGGGAGTGGCTGTCTGGAACAGGTGATGAAAGAGGTGGAGACAGTGGATGGAGGTTATGCAATGGCAGCAGGACAATTAAAATGTTTATGAGAATCGTGGCCCTTCAGTGACCTTGCAAACAAAGAGTTAGGAAATGATCAAATGTGGCCCACTCCAGCTAGAGCCCAATCAGCTTCCTCCCAGGGCCGCCTTGTCGTATGTTAGTAAACATACAGTCTGAGGAGCCCATCTATTCACTCAGCACCACATAGTGGAGTCTTTCCGTGCTAGGTGCCATGTTCCATCTGTTCTTGGATACAAAGATGGAAAAGACCTAACCACTGTTTCCTCACCAAAGTGACAGATAAAGGTTTAGCCAAAGTAATTATGCCAACACAACTGCCACTCAACATCTTAAACAATTATACCATTATTATTCCATGGCTGTTACAGTGATAACGGGCATTTCCTTTGTGCCAGGCACTGTGTTAAAACCTTGGCAAAGGAGAGTAATAGAGAAGCATGTGAACTCTGGAAGCAGATTCTGGGATTTCTGCAGTCCCTTTATCCCTGGAGATTACAGTCTAAGACCCCCCAAAGGTGCCTGAAACTCTGCTAGTACCAAAGCCTATCTATGCTGTATGCTTTCTTATAAATATTTACCTATGGTAAAGTTTAGTTTACTAATTGGGCACAACAAGAAATTGGTAACAATAACTAAAATAACTCAGGATAGTTAGACCATTATACCATAATAAGGTAGCCGGCACTATTACTCTTGAACTTTGGACAATTATTAAATAAAATATGGGCTTCTTGAACCTAGCACAACAATATCACAGCAGGGGATCAATAACCTGGAAGTGACTAGCAGGCAGGTAGTGTATAGAGCATGGACACTCTGGACAGAGGAATGATGGTTCCACCATGTGAGATTCCACCATGTGCTCAAAACAATACAGGATTTAAAAACCAAAGAAATGTCTATTTCTACAATGTCCATTTAATACTTTTGTGACTGACTGGAAGTAACTGAAACCACAGAAACTGAAATATATATTATTGAATATATTCAAATATATGTGTATGAAATTGAACCATGAGTATAAATACCAACACTGCTATCAACTATCTGGGTAACTCCAGGCATGTCACTTATGGCTCAGTTTATTCAGATACGTGGTGAGGAAATTAGTGGTTCCTGAGGCCTAGGTTTATTCTCCATAGATGCCATTTTGGAAATGAGTTAATAAGACATTCTCTGAGAAAGTATGCAAATTACCATGTGAGAGTCCCAGAAAGGCCCTATGCTTCACCCAAGGCATCTGTTCCTTCCATTGACTGGGGCTCTTGTTTCATTCACTTAGTGTTTATTTGTGGATATTGATGTGTGACGTATATCATGTACTTACCTATACTCGCCCTCCTTCCCTCTCCTGTCCTTCCTTCCTGCTGTCCTCTTTCTCTTCCTGAAGAGTCACTCACTCTTCTCTTTCCCTGTTGTGTGCCTGTGGGTTTATGTGTGGTGTGCTTGTGTGTGTGCACCCGCTCGCGTGCGTGAGCGTCTGTGTTAAGCTCCACATAGAAGAGAAAGCATACAATATTTGTCTTCCTGGGGCTGGTTTACTTCCAGTTCTGTCCATTTGCCCAAAAATGTCAATTTCTTTATCTGCCAAGAGTTACTGAAGGGACTGTGTAAGTTCACCCACGAACAGCGACTAGCTAGAGCGAGTGTTCACTATTAGCCAGGGGTGTCTTGGTTGATCCCCCAAATAACCTACTGTTTTTTTCATCTTCTCCATCGGCCAAATGAAATGGAGTGTCCAAGCTAGTCTCATCCTCCAGTCTACCGGCACGGTAGGCCACGATCTAACTCCAGGCTGTACTGTCCAGGCGCATGGCTGGCGGTTGCCATTTGCCCCACACCCACTGTGCTTCCCACTCCCACTGGATACCTTTCGAAGTTTCTGATCCTCCCCACCACCTGTGAAGTAGATATCATTATAGCTCATGACCATGTGACTCTTGAATGAGTCAGAAATACTTTCTTTTGTTTTGCTTGAGACAGGGTGTCTTTATGTAGCACAGGCTGTCTTGGAGCTTGCTATGTACCCCGGGCTGGCCTCGAACTCGAAGAGATATGCCTGTCTCTGCCTCTCAAGTGCTGAGATTAAAAAGGTGTACACCACCATGCCAGGCCTAAAAATTCATTCTTAAGCTGGGGATGTAGCTCTTTGGCAGAATCTTAGTTTAGCATGTTTGAAGCCCTAGCTTGATTGACAGTACAACCAAACCAGAGTGCATTCTCCTGTCTACAGCCCCCAGCCCAGGGTTGTCTTTTTGACATAATATTTATCAAACATAATGACTTTAACTGCCTGTAGAAAAATTACAGAAGGAGGCTTTGTTTTCATCAAAGATATATGCATGTATTGTGCAGGGAGTTTTCTTTGGCATCTGTTTGTAGGTGGTTACTTGGTAATGAAAAAGAAATTCCTGGCCCACCCTTCTGAGCTCAGGGCCAGCCTCCAGAGAGCTCTAGGGCATTGAGCTCTTCCTCTTTAGGCCTCTATTCTAGAGAAGATTCGAACCCTCAGCCCTTGAGTGGGGTCTGAGAAGTAGCTTGGATGCCTTGCACTATAGTAGGGGACCAGAAGGGACAGTGGGTTCTGCTGCTGAAAACGCTCCCCAGAAGTCAGGTGGTTATGTGGTTCCATACTAGACCCACTAGTGGGTAGCTGTGTTTTGTTTTGTGCTATTGTTGGTGTTTTTGAGACTCACTCTGTAGCCCACGCTTTCCTCAGACTCCTCCTCCTCTTCCTTCTGTCTCCCAGGTGCTAGGCTTACATATCTGCCACCTGCTTGGCTTCAGCAGGCTTTCTTTCTGAGATGATGATGATGAAATGTTCTAGAATGAACGAGCTTAGATTGTGACACAGTTTGTCCAAATAGCACAAACCAGTGAACTGTCCATTTGAAAAAGGTGAACTGTAGGATGTGAGTTACACCTTAAGGGCTGGGGAGATGGCTCAGCCGTTTAAAGGCTAGGCTCACAACCAAAAATATAACAGTTACCCCTTAAGTATAAATGAGTTACCCCTTAAGTAAGAAAGCTGCTTGAGGAAAATCCAGGCATCCTGGAAATAAGCCCGCCTTGCTTTTTACCGTACCCATAGGAGCTTGGGGTGGATGGGACAGCTGCGGCATGGGCAGAAAGGCACTAATATGGAACTGGTGTGTAGAGTTTGTTCCTTCCTATTTAAAAAAAAAAAAAATGGAGCCCTAAGCCTTGGGAGCCTTATTGAGAAGATGATGCAGGAACTGATGTGAGAGCTGTGGGCTGGTCCTCCCCTCAACCACAGCAACCCCACTGTGTGTCTTTTATTGACTGGATTCCACCTTGAGAAGACTTGGGGCAGTGTCTTCCAGTTAGAGCTTTTGAACCCCTTCCAGCTCAAAGCTTTTGAAGATGTCTTCTCACTGAGCTGTGTTTGGATCTCTACAAAGCATCTCATCGTACTTTCAATACATCTCTTGTCCTCATGCTTTCTACTGAGCTCTCCAAAAAGGAGCCTCATCCAAGGGCCTGATGCTTTATTTTCCCCCAACCTTTCTTTGGATCTCAGTCCGAACTTGCACAGTGCCCTGGCTGGAATGCTTATCTCCCGTTATTTTCCACTGATTTACGAGCAGGGAGATTGCATGGAATGTTCCCTCATGGGGTTGTTGGTCAACATATGACACCTCTTTGGAAAGAAGTCTGGCACAGAGCTTTCCACAAGCATTAGCTGTCATCATTGGGATTCTGTTTTAGGCTTTGCTCCTTGGGCTCCTGGGGTTTGGCGGCGGCAAGATCTCTCCATCCATTCCCAACAGTCCTGTATCCTCTCCATCACTCTCCCCACTTTATCCTTCCTCTCTTTCTTGGGTTATTTAGGGTTGCGACTGATCACATTCCTTACTCTGCAGTATTACCATAATTGGTCTGCTTCCACCCTAAAAACCATCAGTTACTCTTCTTCTTTTATCCAGTACCTCACTTTCATGCAGTGCCTACCCACAAAACACTTTAATTTGTTTAATTTGTAGCACTGTAGTGGAAAATGTTCTCATAAAAAAAAAAATTATTGTCAATGTCCATTTTTTCTTAAATTTTTTTTTAGATTTTATTTTATGTGTATAAATGTTTTTCCTGCATGTATGTTTGTGCACCGTGTGCGTGCCTAGTGCCTACAGAAGTCAAAATGGCGTCAGATTCCTTGGAACTGGAGTTACCATGGTTGTGAGCCACCATGTGGGTGCTGGGAACTGAACCCAGATCCTCTGCAAAAGCAGCAAGTGTTCTTGACCACTGAGCTGTCTTTCCAGCCCCCTATCCATGTACAACTTTTATTCAATGTGATTTTTGTGTCACGTGTTGTATTTTATCATTTGGAACCCAAAAGCATCTAGACAGAAGTGGAAAGGTGACCGAGGTCATCACACTTAAATGTAATCACTTTGACTGCAGAGAAGCTTTGATTGTAGCTCTCAGTTTCAGGCCTGGAGTGTGCTGTAATATTGTGGGAACTCTGAAGCACCTTCCTAACTGAATATCTATCTTGGCCAAATTGCCATTGCCTGAGTATGCAGGCATGTGTGTGTATGCACACAAAATGCCCACATGGGTCTCTCTTTTGTGAGATTCAAATCCCACAAATGTGTCATGTCGGATTGTGAGTTGCCAGAAGTCTGTAGACAACCTGGTCCACAAGCTAAGGCAATTTATTTAACTGAAAGTGAATGGGCATGTTTTGTTCCCGGCACTGCGCTCGGAATGAAGAGATACAAGTGAAGCACCTGCTGGAAGCCTCACTTTGAGGTTATTTGTAATCTGGCCAACAAGATAAAATAGAGATGTTAAATTACAGAGCACTTAATCTAGTGCTAACACGAGTAGGTGGCTGGAATTCTGTTGACAGCATAATCAGGAGGCTAATGTGACCTAGAGCAGTCAGAGAAACTTCAAAGGTGTATTGAGATCACAGGCGGCTGGGAGGCAAGTGGTAAGGGCGGAGCTTGTGGTTAGAGCAAGGAAGGGACTGGGGAAACCTGAGCCCAGGTCCCGACCGACTCCTCTTCCCCCCCCCCCCCCCCACCCCTCCACCCCCCAACTTCCCTCCCGGATTTTACCTCTCCAAGCTTCTCCAAGCTTCAGGTGTGGCCTCCTGTGTTTCATGCTCTCTATAAGCAACCCTCCTTGCCAGAATGGTGGGTCCCAACTATAACACCAACACTCAGGAGGCTGAGGCAGGAGGATAGCCAGAGGCCTAAAGTCAACCTGGGCTACAAGTGGGATTCTGCCTCAAAAAACAACTTCCCTACCTCAACAAAAATAAAATAAGAAGGCAGGTAGCTTAGTGGTAGAGCACGTGCCTAGCGGGGGTGAAGCCCCAGGTTCAATCCTTAGCACCACAGGAAGAAGAGAAGCCCTTGCCCAGGACTCCTGATGTGAATCTTGTGCCTGTATGGAGACCTCACTGTTACTAAACACACCTATAGCTGAGCTGTCTTTACGTCTTTCCCATAAACCTCTTTAGTCAAGGACAACATCTTCACTGTAGGTATTGGCCATGAGGTCAAGTGCAGTATAAGCGTTATCTCACTTACTCCTCTCCAGGACCCTATGCTTTTCTCACTTTTAAAGGTGAGAGACTTACTTAGGCTTAGAGAGGTGAGGTCACCTGGCAAGGAGAGGAAAGACAGGCCAGGACTTAGGCCCATAAAAGAAGGAGCATGTCTACAGCTCAGTGGCACAGCACTTGTCTCTAGCATGTAGGAAGCCCTGAGCTCAAGCCCTAGCTACAAGAAGAGGAGGAGGCCGGGTGGTGGTGGCGCATGCCTTTAATGCCAGCACTCAGGAGGCAGAGGCAGGCGGATCTCTGTGAGTTCGAGGCCAGCCTGGTCTCCAGAGTGAGTTCCAGGGAAAGCTCCAAAGCTACACCGAGAAACCCTGTCTCGAAAAAAAAAAAAAGAAGGACAACTCTGGGTTGTCTCCAGCACATTTGGATTTGGGGACAGCTCCCTGTAAACCCACCCTAATGAGCCTAAACTAAGATCTGTAGGCACTAAAAGGTCCAAACTGAAGTGTGAACCTGTCTAAAATGACAGCAGCACGTGTGGTAAACCTTTGCAAACATTTGGTATTTTACTGAGGAGGAGGAGGAGGAGGAGGAGGAGGAGGAGGAGGAGGAGGAGGAGGAGGAGGAGGCGGAGAAACTGTTCTTGTCCCTCTCTTCTTTCTGTCCCACTGCAATAACCTACCCCCTTCTCAGTCCTCTCATAGGCCATGACAAGTTCAAGCAAGAATGGATCCGTGTAAATCCATCACTGTGCTCTATAGACAGGCTAGTTTGGTACCCAGGGTATATGTATATCCACTATGACAGTGTGTGTTGAAGTCAGAAATCATTAGAGTGTGCATCATCCATCCATCCGTCCGTCTGTCCGTCCGTCCATCCATCCATCCATCCATGCAGCAAGTATCGGCACGTCAGGCCTTGCCCTGTATTGTTAATGGCCATGCAATGGTAAAGATGAGTAACATAATCTTTGCCCTTAGGAAGGCAGACTCATCAACAACCCATTACAGAGCGTGTGCGAGGGTGGGAAGGGCCCATCAGGCCACAGCTATCAGGAGTTGACACCAGTACTGGCACTTTGGGTGGCCATTGCTAGACTGGAAAAGGGAGGAGGCTGCTTTCTGCTCTCTGCCTACTGCCCTGCCTTGGCATGCTCTCTTGCTGCCGTGAGTGGCATCCACCTTCCTGACTACACTTTTAGCATACATGTGCCCACACAGGGCTCCTCCATTCTTGCCACATTTCTATCTCATGTTTCTTCCCTCACCTCTTCTCTGAGGGTGTCCTGTGTAACCCCCACCTTCCACCCACTTATCAGGTCTGCCCACCGCTTGACCTAGTTTATTTTGGCTATATTCAGATATGCCACTCAAGGGAGTGTTCAAGACTTACTTTTGGGCTTCTCTCCTCCCCAAATGAGGTCACATCTAGGGGTGTCCCCTTCCCTGACCTAGAGAGGCATGTGTCATACTACTAAGAAGGGGCCTAGTGGAGACTGCTAGCTCAGACCCATACTCTGAAGTCTCAGCTACTTCAGAGGCAGAATAATCACAAGTTCAAGGCTTGCCTGGGCTACAGAGCAAGTTCAAGGTCAGCTTGAGTAATTTAACAAGACACTGCCTCAAGATTTAAAACAGAAGAAGCCTGACTGTAGCTCAGTGAAAAAGCACTCACCTAGCACCTGCAAGATCTTGAGTTCAGTCCTCGGCACCACAAAACAGAATAAGGAAGGTTGGGCTTGGTGGCACATATCCATAAACTAGCCTGGGCTGTGTAATGAGATCCTGTCTAGAGAAAAAAAAGCCTAAACTAAAATCTGTTTAAAAATCAAATATTCCACCCGGAGAGATGGCTCAGAGGTTAAGAGCACGGACTGCTCTTCCAGAGGTCCTGAGTTCAATTTCCAGCAACCACATGGTGGCTCATAACCATCTGTAATGAGATCTGGCACCCTCTTCTGTAGACTAAATAAATAAATCTTTTTAAAAAATTTAAAAAATCAAATATTCCAACTCTAACAATATTTGTTTTTTGTTTTTTCGCTCACTCATTTGGCCTCTTGGAGTCAGTCCCACAGAATAAGAAGGGATTGCTCTGCAAAGATATCAGTCACCATTATTTACTGTAGGAAAAATACTGGAAGCCTACTAACTTTCTAAGAATAAGTACCACTAAAAATATAGTATAGAAGTACAGCAAATAGAAAATAACATGGGAAGATGCTTGAGATGTGCAGAACACTTGATGGTTTGAAGTGAGTATGCTACCGATGGGTAGACTTGGCACCGAGCACAAGCTTGGGAATAAAATAAAACCGCAGCTTGAGTGAGAGCCCTGTGTCCTGCCTGCTGTGTGTCGTCTGGTCAAGGTGGCTCATCGTTCTTAGCCTCCGTCATCAGAATGGAATAGTAATAGCAGATACTCCCAGAGCTCTCTTGAGAACAGTGAAGGGGAAAGAGGCAGCCTGGAGCTTTGCAGCTGGATACTAGCAATTGTCATTAGTCTTGAGCTAGGCCGATCAGCACCACTGGGCACCAGGAGACAGGCATCCTTGGAGCAATTAGTGGTGAGCTGGGATGAGGGTTCACTCACTTGAAAGAGCATGGAATGGGGTTGCAACAGAAAACAAGAAAAGAAGTTAGCTGGTCAAGGAAACAGATACCCCTGGGGAATAAAGACAACATTCTGCCTCTTTCCAGGGATTTTTTGACCAGGTACACACTCACTTTTCTAAGCTTGTGTTACATGGCTGTCTTCCTTTTCCTGGAGAGGTTTCTGACATAATATTGCCAAGAATAAAATAGAACTCTAAGCCACAGGAACCTTTGTCTGACAATTTGATGGTCTCAGCAATAATCCTAATGACAGGAAGAAACAGAATCCAGCCTTTTGTTTGAAGATGGGAGACTTGAGGCTGAGTCAGGTCTCCCAGTCTTGCCAACAGAGAGGTGTGCCTGCCCCACCCTGCTGGCTTAAACAGCAGATATGATAACTTGCTAGACTCTCTTGGCTCCAGCAAAGCCTGTCCGATCAGCCAGTATCCTAACCTCTGCAACAGTCATCCCATGAGCTCAGAAAATGGAGAGAGGGAAGGAATTGCCGTCAGCGTAGCATCTCAAACAGTCCCTGTCTGGTCCTGCAGATCCCAAATGGACGCTTTCACTAGGTTCAGGATCTACAGCACACTGGTGGTTTCTCTGTCTTTCTGCAGTGATGAGGTGCCTGGGGATCCCCACCCGTGTGATCACCAACTTTGACTCCGGCCATGACACAGATGGGAACCTGATCATAGATGAGTATTATGACAACACGGGCCGGATCTTGGAGAATATGAAGAAGGATACCGTCTGGTGAGAGACAACCTCTCAGTCTATTTCTTGAACCACAGATCTGAGGCAAAAACCACAGCAGAAAGTAGGGCCGGACTGTGCTCCTAGCCTCTGCCCCCATCCTCCTGCTTCCTATCCTGGGGCTAAGAGACAGCAGAACAGAAAACAGCTATGTTTAGACTCCTCACATCATCAAAGCTGTTAGACTGGGGTTGAGGTCCCCCTTTGTCACCTCCTTCTTCTGAAGCCTAAGGGTCTGACCACAGAGGCCTGACATCTCACTTGTGGGCATGGCAAAGACTAGGGCTGCCTCTGTGGGACACACACACACACACACACACACACACACACAGGAAGGGAGCCATGATGAGACCCCCTTGCTGTAGCTGGTTCCCTTGCTTATCCTGGTCGGTCTAGAAAGGAGACAAGTGGGCTAACCCCTGCCTTGGATGTGTTTAACACTGACTCCCCTGGCTTCTTCCTCAGGAATTTCCATGTGTGGAATGAGTGCTGGATGGCACGAAGGGACCTCCCTCCTGGACATGGAGGTTGGCAGGTGCTGGATGCTACCCCTCAGGAAACCAGCAATGGTGAGTTCAGCTCTCCAGAGAGAAATCAGGAGCCACTCCCACAGACCTGCCCCTAGACCCTTCCCTGTCCACCACATACTGCCCACCAGAGCTTTCCTCCCCATCTTCCCTCAGGTCTCTACTGCTGTGGTCCTGCTTCAGTCAAAGCCATCAAAGAGGGAGAAGTCGATCTAAACTACGACACGCGCTTTGCATTTTCTATGGTGAATGCTGACTGCATGTCCTGGCTTGTCTATGGAGGAAAGGAGCAGAAAATTCACCAGGACACGGCTACTGTTGGGAATTTTATTAGTACTAAGAGCATCCAGAGTGATGAGCGGGATGACATCACAGAGAGCTACAAGTACGAAGAAGGTACAGCCGAGCAACCTTCCCAAGAGCTCAAGTTCAGGGAGTTGGAGGACGTGTGCAGGGCAAGACCCAGGTCCACTGTCTCCTCAGTCCCTCAGTTGCAAGGATTCAGTCAGGATGTCTCCACTACCTTACTTCCCCTAACTGCCATTACCTCATGTCCCATGGACCAGAGACCTCCCTCCAATATGTTCACCTCTCCTGATGGTCATTTATAGACATCCTGCCAATAGAACATGAGTTCTCCCAGCTTCCCTCAAAATGCAGCCTGCAGCTGAAGATGGCAACCAGCTTAGTAAACCCTCTTCTATTGGCTGATTCCTTTCATCTGACTCATCACTTAGTTCATTGTATTTGGTTGAGTTTAGGAGACAGGCCAGAGTACCAGCCAGCACTCACACTTGTTAAGGTCAGTGTTCACCCTCATACTCATCCATTGGGCCAGCAAGGGCCAGAGGGTGATGCTGAGGTGATAGTCCTGTCGGGGGTTAGCAAAGCCAACGGAGAGACCGTGCCAATCAGGTGTAGATGAACTCCTAGAACAGCTACCTGCTAGGTTAACTTCTAGGAAGACAAGCAAAGATATCCAGCCCTGAGGACTAGAATCGGGGTCGTCACTGCTGAGTCATTGACACAGCCTCTGTGTGTATTTTTGAAGCCAGGTAGTGTAATACCTCCTACTTTGTATTTTTATTCAAGATGAATTTACCTACTCTAGGTATTTTATATTCATGTCAAGTGTGTGTGTGTGTGTGTGTGTGTGTGTGTGTGTGTGTGTGTGTGTGTATTCCTAGCTCAGTGAAAAATTCCATTAGTATTTCGACCGGAATTCCAATGACTATATAGACAGACCATTTGGGGTTATATGAACATTTTTGGCCATTTACTTCATTTCTACTATTTCACAGTTGTAACAAACAAATCAAAGTACAAACAAGGTTTATTTTACATTAATATAGTAACTGGAGTTTTGTCAGATTAATAGGCAATTCTGTTTAAATAACCATCTCCTCTTTTTGAACTTAGTACACAAACAAACAACAGTGAATTCTGATGCATCCAGGGGGGCGTGAAGCATACAGAGGTAGGGTAGGTGGAGGTTACAGTCACACACTGTTGGGGCCCTCATTCCCAGACCATAGGACCTGATGGGACAGACATGTATTCTATTGCTCCCCAGGAGAAGCCCCTTGTGCAAGGGAGAGGAGAGGGAAATAATTTTCAGAAATTAGCAGGGCTCCCAGCCACAGTGGCCTCACCTCTGATGCCACCAACCCCTGAAATCTTAGGGCACAACTCCCAAAGCTTGAGGCCAAGGAAGGAGAAAGGAAGAACAAGGGTAGCCGTGTAAGTGTGGCGAGGTCAGTGACTGACTGGTAGTCTGCTGGGACAGTGGCCTTCCAGGGACACACACAGCAGGCAGAGTGAATGAGAGTATGGTCTGGCCTGGCACTTGGGAAGAAACGTGACTAGTCTGATGAGCCCATGAAGTAGAGTGCAAATCCATCTCTCCAGCCCTGATTAAATTCATTCTTAAGTGTTGTTTTTTCTTGAGGGGCTAAATAAAAATTAGACTGCTT
Organism: Onychomys torridus; assembly: GCF_903995425.1. NCBI lineage: Eukaryota > Metazoa > Chordata > Mammalia > Rodentia > Cricetidae > Onychomys > Onychomys torridus. Next base: position 95,396,822 of record NC_050446.1, on the reverse strand, counting down.
TCTTAATTTCTATTCTGACAATGCACTACTATCGTATAGCAATGCAATTGATTTTGTAAAGATTTTTTAAAATTTTTTTTTCTTTCTGGAGCTAAGGACCAAACCCAGGGCCTTGTGCTTGCTAGGCAAGCACTCTACTGCTGAGCTAAACATCCAACCCTGATTTATTTTATTTCTATTTATGTGTATGTATGTGCATGTGTGGGTGGGTACTCTCAGAGGCCAGAAGAAAGTGTTCCATCCCTTAGAGCTGGAGTTAGAGGTGGTTGTGACCCCCTGATGTGGTGCAGGAAACTGAACCATGATCCTCTGTTAGAGCCCTTAACTGCTGAATCGTCTCTCCAGTCCCCTGAACAGGATTTTGGTAGGTTGGTTTAGCATCTTGTAGTTTTGTTGGTGGACGTGCTGAGGATAGACTGTTCAGATAAGGTTTACCTCCTGGGTCAGCCTGGCCCATGCTGATCCTGTGTCCTATCTACCCTTCTAGGTTCCCTTCAAGAGAGACAGGTGTTTCAAAAGGCTCTACAGAAGCTAAAGGCTGGAAGGTCTCAAGGGTCACACCAAGGAGACTCAAATCCCTTCAGCTCCATGCCACCAAGGCAAGATGGTTCTAGGAGCCTAGATACGCCTTCCCTTCGACCCAGCGATGTCATCCAGGTCTCTCTGAAGTTTGAGCTGCTTGACCCACCTAACATGGGACAAGACATAAACTTTGTCCTGTTGGCTGTCAACATGTCACCTCAGTTCAAGGACCTCAAACTCAATTTGAGTGCCCAATCTCTGTTGCACGATGGCAGCCCCCTGGCCCCGTTCTGGCAGGATGTAGCATACATCACACTGTTCCCTGAAGAAGGTACTTGCTTACTTCTCGCAGCCCTCTCTCTTCTTTCCCCCTTTTCTACTTCTCTCTCTCCCCTTCCTTCTTCCTGCTGACCCCTAAGGAAAGGAGCCCACTTATTGGTGAAAACCTGAGCTTTGGAGTCATCTAGACTTAGGATCTAGAAATGATTCTGGACAACCTATACTGCTTTTTTGTTTTGTTTTGGTTTTTTTTTTTTTCTTTTTGAGACAGGATTTCTCCCCGACTGTCCTGGAACTCACTCTGTAGACCAGGCTGGCCTCGAACTCTCAGAGATCCACCTGCCTCTGCCTCCTGAGTGCTGGGGTTAACAGTGTACACCACCACTGTCTGGCTTATATTGCTTTTCTTAACTGCAGTTTTCCCATCTGAAAGGTTAGTTTCTGCTTCAGCAAAACTTGGTGTACTTTGGCTCCCTCTTCTCTGTAGAACCATTGGATCCAACTGAGGCCCAGCTGTCTTCCTCAGCCATCCTCACTTCTTCCTTCTTGTCTTCTCTCCCTAGAAAAGACCTACCCTTGCAAAATCCTCTACTCTCAGTACAGCCAGTATCTGTCAACGGACAAGCTGATCCGCATCAGTGCCCTAGGTGAAGAGAAGAGCAGTCCTGAGAAAATCCTGGTGAACAAGATCATCACCCTGACTTTCCCAGGCATCATGATTAATGTAGGCAAAAGTGGGCCCTTACAAATGGTCTTGGGTCCCTGAGCTCTGGATAGGAGGCAGCCAGGCCTGTTCAGGAGGATGTCTCTTCTTTACTTACTCTGGTACCCCCAGAAGAGAACAGTTTATAGAGGGGTCTTCAGCTCCTTGTACTATTAGAGGCCGTGTGTGTGTGTGTGTGTGTGTGTGTGTGTGTGTGTGTGTGTGTGTGGGTAGAAACTGTGAAGAGACACCATGACCATGGCAGCTCTTATAAAGGACAACATTTAATTGGGTGGCTTACAGTTCAGGGGTCTAGTCCATCATCATCATGGTGGGATAGGAAGTGGTCTGTCTCACTGGGCATGGCTTGAGTATCTATGAGACTTCAAAGTCTGCCTCCACAGTGACACACTTTGGCCATACCTACTCCAACAAAGCCACACTTCCTAATAGTGCCACTCCCCATGAGCTTATTGGGGCCAATTACAGTCACACTACGACAGTGTGAATCCTCGATCTCAAGCCACAGATTCAGAGGTCCTTTCTTGTGCTACCTCTTGTGTTGGCTTTCAGGGGCAAACATGAGGAACAGTCCAGATGACAGAGGCTCAGTGGAGGGAAGAGTCCACCTCAAGGCCAGATCCGGTTTGGTTTGCCATTTTCTGGCTGTGTGTCCTTGAGCAAAGCCCCTGGGCCTCTGCTTCTGAAGTATTGAAAGAGGAGAGTAGATGGCAGGGCCTCTCCCGTTCTGGGGCCTTTCTGAGGAGGAACATGTTCAGGGTTCTTCTTTGTAGAGTGCTGTCTCGAGGGTCTACCCCAGCTCCTGGATCCCCACCAGTTGAGGCTATTGAGGCGCTCTTGACAGCACTTCAAAGTCTCGAGTAGTCTTAAAAGGCATCTTAGCAAAGGAGCAATACATTTCGAGAGAAGTGAGAAGAGATGGGAAGGGCCTTGAGTTTCTAGGGGTAGCAAATTATGGGAACCCAAGGGAAGTAAGGGCATGGGGGAACAGTGTCATGTCGACTCCTCAGTGCCCTCTCTGGGCTGATGAGGGACTCTTATAGTGTGCTTCTCTGTTGCTGTAATAAAACACGGGCCAAAACCGACCTGGGGAGGAAAGGGTGTGTTGGTCATTGAGGGAACTCAGGGAAGGAACCCACAGAGAATCCGGGACCAAGAAGGGGCGCTGCTTACTGGTTTGCCCCCACGGCTTCCTCATCATACTCTCTTATACAACCACGAACACCTGCTGAGGGGTGGCACCTCTCACAGTGAGCTAAGCCCTCCACACCAACCAGGAAAATGCCAGCACAGACTGGCCCACGGGCCAGTATGATGGAAACAACTCCTCAATTCATGGTCCCTCTTCTCAGATCACTCTAGCTTTCATCAAGTTGACAAACACAACCACCACAGGGACCAACGTCTCAGTGATGAACTTTGACCTTCCAGGTAAAAGGAAGGGGAATGAGACACCTTTGTAAATGTACGCCTTTAGGTAAGTGGATGGAGGCCAGAGAGAATTCCCTATGTCTGTTTCTTCTTATTGCTCCAAATCAAAATAATCCTGAGGCCAAAGTGGCATATTTAGGGATGGTATATTCTGACATCCTACAAAACAGCGCCTTAACATTCAGTGACCTGGGATGACGACTAATCTCTTGCTTCTTTCCCTGTCCTGGGTCTCTGTTTAGGTTCTAGGAGCAGCCTTTGTGAATCAGCCACTCACTGTCCAGGTGGTCTTTTCAAACCCACTCTCAGAGCCTGTTGAGGACTGTGTGCTGACCTTGGAAGGAGGTGGCCTCTTCAGGAAGCAGCAGAGAGTTCTGTAAGTGAGAACACCCAGGCTTTCTCTCCCATGTGTCCAGCTTTAGCATGATCAGGCCCCTAGGGGGACTCAGGACATTGGAGAGCAGAGTGCAGGGGGTGAGGAGGAAAGGGTTTTCTGACATTCTCCATTCTCTGTCACAGCATTGGAGTCCTCAAACCCCATCACAAGGCCAGCATCACTCTGAAGACTGTCCCTTTCAAGAGTGGCCAAAGGCAGATCCAAGCTAATCTGAGGAGCAATAAGTTTAAAGACATCAAGGGTTACAGGAATGTGTATGTTGACACTGGCATATAAACTCTGAGATGGAGCTGGAGACATGGCTCAGCAGTTGAGAGCATGGGTTGCTTTTGCAAAGGACTTGGGTTAGATTTCCCAGCATTCCCATGATGGCTCATAACCATCTGTAACCCTAGTGCCAGGGTATCCAACCAACATGCATGCAGAAAAAAAGCATTCATGCACATACAGTAAAAATAAATGAATCTAATTTTTTTTAAAGAAACTCTGAAATATGATAGTCCTGTGGATTTTACACTAAAGGCTTCACAGACTCTGACATCAGCAGCAAAGTTGATGCCGGAGATAGCCTGTTACCGGTCTGTTTATGAAGCTTGCCAGGACTCTTCAGCACCAGGGATTCTCTGGTATCCACACAGAGGTGTGATTTGGCAGAGAGGTCAAGGGAAGACAGGTCTTAGCAGCTCTCCGGCGGGTTGTTGTGGGACTAAACAACATCAGCAAACTTCATTCCTTGCTCCCACCTCTTTTCCCTCGAGAAGGAGTCATCACTTTCTCTTCAGAGCTCCTGCTGCCCTTCTGTCGCTAGGGGCTTCCTGTTGTTTCCGTGTCTGAGCCCATTCACTCATTCAAGAAGTATTTATTGAGTGTCCAGTGCACGGCCAGTACCACTCTGAGAGGAATAGACAAGACAGTGAAAAAAGCAAAGGCCCTGGCCTTGTGGCGCCTGCATTCTAGTGGAAATACAGAAGACAGACACTAAACATCTCAGCAATTGCCTAGGCACAATCCAGGCTGAAGAGCAAAACTCCCCCAACATGTCTTTATATACCATGTTCTGTCTCCGTTTCTTGGCAAGAAGAGAGAAAAACACACCAGGATATCTCTTGCCCTGACCTTCCCTTAAATATACTCCCCATGTGACACTGAAGCCATTCTTCACTTCTCACAGTCCTAGCATCTCCATCCAGTGTTGCCAATGCATTTGTGTTCTTGGAGGCCTGCTCTTGGCTGGCAGTCAGGAAGTAAAAGCCAACTGAATAATGCAATGAGGTAGATATTTGGTGGAGACTGAGATAGTCTCAGAGTTTCTTACCTGTTGTAGCTGATGTTTACCGTCACTGAAACCCTGCCCTGTCTGTGCTACTGAACATAAAACAGCTCTGCATCTCCTTTCCCAGGATACTGCCCTCCAGGTACCGGCTCCCGTGACTAAGACAGATGTACAGACATTAAATGAAGAAGTTAACGACTTCCATTACACCTAAACAAAAGGGTCAAGGTCGTTAATCAGAAGGAGAGGAGGGGTGTGGTGGGAATTACCTAGTAAGCTGGCTGTCTTGTGGGAGAGTCATCTAAGAACCTGGTGGCACAGCTGGCAGTAACCTACAATTATTTTACCCTATAATTATTACATGACGACAACAAGAAATCCTGTAAGGAAAACACCATGGAGAGGCACATCTGACAGAGACGGTGACCTCTGAAGTACTTGGGAATTTTTAGCTGTCACATCCTCAAACTTGTTCATGTCCTGTTGTTAACACCATGTTCATCAACTCACTCAACAAATAGTTACAGAGATTCTTCTAGGCACAAGGCCCTAAGGCAGGCTGGTACTGAGAATATAAGAAAGACCAGAGCTGGCACCCAAGGAGCTCAAGTGTAGACATTTGGAGAATCTAAACGACATGAGAGATTTCGAAAGACTTTTAATAAATAAATAAATAAATTTTAAGTTTCTTTGGTGTGTGTGTGTGTGTGTGTGTGTGTGCAAGCATACATGTGTGAGCATAGGAATATCATGAACGTCATTGCATACATGTGGTGGTCAGAGGACAACTCGAGGAAGTTGGTTGTCTACTTCTACCACATAAGTTCAAGGGACTAGATCTCAGGTCATCAGGCTTAGCAGCAAGTGCCCTCCCTCACTGTTGCTACATGACCACACATGCACTGTCCAGTAGCCAAGCAAGAGGCTTAGTCATCTTTTACATCCTCCATAATCCGTGCACTGTGTGATCATGTAATTTACATGCGCAGCGTGATCACATAATCTATGCACATGTGTGGTGCAGCTACGTAAGCCCATATGCGCATGTGGGGATGAATCCGTAAAAAGTGGGTCACAGACTCCTCCCCCTTCTTCTTCTTCCTCTCTCTTCTGCACATGTCTTCCAAATAGGCCTAAGCACATTCTCTTCTGTCTCCTTCCCCTAATAAACTCTTTTTTTGTTTGTTTGTTTGTTTTTCGAGACAGGGTTTCCATGTGTAGCTTTGCACCTTTCCTGGAACTCACTTTGTAGCCCAGGCTGGCCTCAAACTCACAGAGATCCGCCTGGCTCTGCCTCCCAAGTGCTGGGATTAAAGGTGTGCGCCATTACCGTCCGGCTAAGATTTGTTTATTTTTATTATGTACACAGAAGAGGGCGCCAGATCTCATTACATATGGTTGTGAACCACCATGTAGGTGCTGGGAATTGAACTCAGGACCTCTGGAAGAGCAGATGGTGCTCTTAACCTCTGAGCCATCTTTCCAGCCCTAATAAACTCTTAGAGTGGGTTTTGTTGTACCTCATGGTTTTTCTTGCACGGTAAACAGCTCCGCTTAATGAATAACATTGTGCTGCATAAAACTACCACTTACCTAGTAACCCTCTCACCTACAAGAAGATTTTAACCAAGAAGGGTGAGAACCATTAGTGAGGGATAACCAGGGTGTTTTGGAGCACAGAGAGGGTGAACCAGTTCAGTTCAAACTGTGGATTAAGGAAAGCTTCCTGAAGGAAGTAACATTTCTTAGGGACTACAATACTAGGAGATGCTCAAAAACAGACCCAGGAGGTGATGAGGTTGGGTGAGGCAGCCAGGAACTGCCAACCCTTCAGGTGGTTAGAGGTTGGAGTAGGAGGGAGCAAATAGAAGGAAAAACCACGAAGCAAGTAGCAGGTGATGAGGCTCTTCAGGAAGCCATCTAAGGAACTGGGGTCACTACTGTAGGCTGCTTTCTTCTCTATCCTGGAGCCCCGCCCCGCCTGCCATGTCAGGGCTCAGAGCAGATTCTGTTTTACAGCACCAAGCAGACTCAGTATGCCCAACCAGCACTGAGGACGAGTTTCCCACCCTGGTCAGCTTCTCTAACAACAAAGGCTGCTTTTCATTGGTTCATTTAATGGTTATTGAGTATCTCTGTGCAAATGTTCTAGGCCTGGGTATAAAACAGTGAGGAATGCAAATGAGTTCTCCCCACCTATCCCTAGCTGCTCAGTCCTCTCATCCCAAAAGGACAACTTAATTTCTTCCATCACCCAGTGTAGCTTCAGGTGTGAAGGGATTGTGAAGAATTTCTCTTGCTGGGGTGTGTGGCTCTGTGTTGGTGGGTCCCCTCAGCTGAGATACTCTGCTTTCTCACAGCCCAAGTGGGCATGTGATTTATGCTAGACACATCAGATTCTTCTCCGGGGGCTTCGATGCAGAACAAGTAAGCCAGAGAAGAAAGGAACCTACCCCACAGCCCATGTTTCTGCTGCCAGGACCCCTCAGCCGCCTGGCTTCCGCCTTCTCTGAGCCTTCTTCTGGTTCTGAGCCTGATTCACCTTTTACCTCACAGTCAAGGATATCCCTCAGTCTCTGTCATTTTTTGGCTAAGTTGGCAGAAAATGGTTTCGGTTGTGTGCAGTCAAAAGATTGCCTGATTCAGAGAGGCTAGAAGACTCCTTTAATACACTCATAAAAGTCTGACTCCAGATGCCCACTGTGCCATCCTACCCAGTGCTCCTAGAGTTCGCCCTTTGGTCCTAAGGATGCCTAGTGCCATGAGCCAATTTAAAGTTCAAGGAAGCAATAGAGGCCCTCATTCTCCCACACCTCATGAATGGCTGTGTGGGAGGGGCAGGCAGTGGCAAGAGGGAGACCTTGTTGCCCAGGCTCTACTGCTCTCTGGCCTCTGGTCTCATAAAGCCCATTGCCCAGTTTTTCTCCAACATCATCTTCCCGCAGACCAGCAGGGGAGCACGCATGTGCGATATGTAACACCGCTGGACTGACCCCTGAAGCCTCACTTTCTAGTATCCAGGAAGCGCTAGTGCCAGCTTGGGACCCGCTGCTTTTCTCTAAGCACAGACAAAAGAAGTCAACTGCAGAGTGCTGATCTCAGAAAGCCAGTGTCCCTCTGCTTCTGCTAGGATGAGGCTTGGCTTTGACCGAATGAGAGCCAGGAGCTTCCTGAAGGGAGGCAGGCCACAGTCTGGACTAGCGAGAGTATCCAGGAGTTATGACAGCTGAGATCATGAGTGAATCTGTCGGAGTATGTGAGAGAGAGTTCTGTATTCAACATCAGGCTCTGGATGACGCAAATTTCCTATAGAGAATATTCTCTCTGTCAGTTTGGATGGGAGTAAAGCATTGTAATTGAGGCTGATTTAAAACCGGTTTCTGGACCCGGAGAGATGCCTCAGTGGTTAAGAGCACTGACTGGTCTTGTAGAGGACCCAGATTCAGTTCCCAGGACCCACACAGCAGCTCACAACTGCCTATAACTCCAGTTCCAGGGGATCTGACTCCCTCTTCTGACCTCCATGGACACTGTAAATACATGGTACACAGACTGTACATGCAGGCAAAACAGCCACACATAAAACAAATTAATTAAAGTGAAATAAATCTAAAAAATAATAAAATAAAGTGGGTTTCTATTTCCTATTTACTATGTTTTCTTCTGGAGTCCCTTTTGGGGTCCCAGTCAAAAGCCTAAGTTATTTACTGGGACCCTTCATCCTTGGAGAGCCTCAAACTGCAATTTTGTGAGGCTGCCAGCATATCTCAGATTCGTACACTCTCAACTGCCAACTGTGAATCAGCAAATGTCTATGGAGTAGCAGGAGAGTCAAGATCACATCTGTGCACTGTCCTCCCAAAATCTTGACCCTGCCAATCCTTGCTTCCGTGATGCCTTCAAACACGTATTTTCAACCTTTTATTTAGCTCTGCTGGCTGTTCTCAACAGAACTAATTATAACAAGCTAGTCTGCTTATTCCAGAAGCAGAAATCAGTAAGAAATTTAAAAAAAAACTGAATAAAGAGCCTTCTTCATAGTGGATTGATTGCAAATTAATATGTTCTATAATGTATGGGATTTGACCTCAGTTTGAATCTAGGTTTTGTTTTTTTTTAAAAAACCGAAGCTGAGGACCGAACCCAGGGCCTTGCGTTTGCTAGGCAAGCGCTCTACCACTGAGCTAAATCCCCAACTCCGAATCTAGGTTTTACTATAAGCTGTGATTTGCTGAGGAAGCCTCAACATCCAGCCTGTGGACAGCATGTGGTCAGCGTGTAGACAGCGTGTGGTCAGCGTGTGGATAGCGTGTGGACAGCATGTGGATAGCGTGTGGACAGCATGTGGACAGCATGTGGCCATCGTGTGGCCATCGTGTGGACAGAACGTGGATAGCATGTGGTCAGCATGTGGTCAGCATGTGGACAGCATGTGGACAGCATGTGGCCATCGTGTGGACAGCGTGTAGATAGCATGTGGACAGCATGTGAATAGCGTGTGGACAGTAGGTTATGCTTGCCTTGTTCAGCCTTGTTCTTGGCTATGTGGGGTCCACTTCTGTTCCTTCACTGTTGGCGTTACACTGTGTGTTCTTCCGTAGTGTCATACTTTATTATTAGCCTTCCGAAATTCTGGAATGAAGCAGCATATTAACTGACTGCTTTGTGAACTCATTCATTCATAAGTGTGTACTCCCTATACTAACAAAATTGAGATACTGGTCCCTTGCTTGGCTTACAAGACTGAGGCTGAAATCACAGGAGGTCATGTATGCGAAAGCACTCGTAGAGGAGAGCCTAGGTGTCACGCTGGGAGAATTCTTTGCCCTTTTATCCCCATTAACATGACTTGTCAATTTCCTTTCTTCTCTAATCTGTTCACATCTCCCTTCAATACTCCCTGATGACAAATCATTGCTATCTTTTCCCTGAGCCGTGACTAGACGTCTCTTACAGGTCAGCTCCCTGCCCCTCTTAGCCTGCTAACCATTTATTTTAGACAGTGTATGGTATTTTAAAATTCAAATCTGACTTGGTGATGCTTGCATCAAGTATGGTTTAACAGCCTCCCACTGCTCTAAGAATAGAACCCCAAGTCCTCAACTGCACCCTAGACTTGGTGTTCTTTCACTTATTCCCTGCATTAGCGAGTCTGCATGTATTGGTCCATCTCCCACAACACCCCAGTTAGCCAGGGCCGATTTATCCTTCCAGATTTTCAGCTCAGTACCACTCTTGAGGAAGCCTATCCCGGCCACCACTCTTAGGTCTAAGAACTCAGCAGTTATCTTTTATAGCACCTATCTCAAAGGCAGATTGGACTGCCAAGCTGTTTTAGGAACCCATAAGTATCTGTCTCCCCCTGCTGGAACACAGGCTTCTCAGAGACAGAGAAACATTGATCTTATTTGTTTGTTTGTTTGGTTGGTTGGTTGGTTGGTTTTTCCAGACAGGATTTCTCTGTGTAGTTTTGGTGCTTATCCTGGATCTTGCTCTGTAGACCAGGCTGGCCTCCGAACTCACAGAGATCCGCCTGCCTCTGCCTCCTGAGTGCTGGGATTAAAGGTGTGCACCACGGCCACCACCACCTGGTGATCTAACTTATTACTGTATTACCAGAACCTAATATAATTTCTGGTGAACAAGAGTGGTCGAAATACTTTTTCCCCGTAGTTGAATGAACAAATCCTTCTTTGGTTCACACCAGTGAGGAGCTGGTTTTCTGCAGAGGACTGGAGAGTGGGAAGGTGTGGGTGCTGCAGAAGCAGGATGATTGACATTTGGGGTCAGCCTCCTTCCTCTTCACACTCTCCTCTTACCTTTCCTTGGCTAAACCAAACCTCAGTGTTCTCTATCTTATCCCAGGCTCCTCCAAAAGTGCCCCCACGGAAACTGTCAGAGAGCGGATATTGTGACGGTCTCGTGGGAATTCCACCATGACAGAGGAGAGCATCTTTGGTAGATGGTTTGAAATGCAGAAGAACCCCCACTCCCGCCCCACCCCACCACACCGCAAAGTGGAGCAAGCCCACAACTCTGTCCATTGCCCACCCAAGTAGAGCTCCTCAGTGAACACAGTGTCTGAGTAAAACATTTCCTTTCCTTGCAAGTTTTCATTTTTTTAATATTAACATAAAAACACATGCTCATGGTACAAGAGACAAAAGGGTAAAGAAGGCCTTACTTCTGGGCACTGAATGAATGTCCAGATGCAGGAATTTTCCAGAAACGCTCTGGGTAAATACAAGCAAACTCACACATATCCTCCCCACATACACCCTATACACAAAAGCAGTTTATACTTTTCATTGTTCCATGTCTCACTTTTTAAAATTAATGATATTGCTTGAAAATTGTTCTATATCTGTTTATATTCTACTAAATTCATGCATCATTTGATGATACCTTTTTTGTGGCTGTTTAGGTTATTTTCTATCTTTTGCATTTTTTAAAGTATCAATGCATTGACTACACTTGTGTAAACTTCATTTTGTCCAGCTAGAGCAGCTGAATCAAAAGAATTAACTCTAATGGGGCCAGAGAGATGGCTCAGATGTTAAATGCACTTACTGCTCTTACAGAGGACCCAGGTTCAGTTCCCTACACTTATGTGGCAGATTATAACTTATAACCCAATTCCAGGGTATCCAAGGTCCTCCTCTAACCTTCTCAGGCTCTTGCATGCATATGGTATACATACATACACTCAGGAATACACACATGCACACGTACACACACACACACACACACACACACACACACAAATAAATAATCATTTTAAAAGAATACATTTTTAATTGTTATTTTATGTGTGTGGGTATTTTGCCTGCATGTATGTCTGTGTGCTGTCTGCATGCCTGGTGCCTACAGGGGGCCAGTAAAGAGCATAGAATGCCCTGGGACTAGAATTACAGACTGTTGTAAGCCACCATATGAGTGTTGGGAATTGAACTTGAGCCCTCTGGAAGAGCATTCAGTGCTCTAAATGACAGAGCCATCTTGCCAGCCCCTGCAGCTATATAATTGATCCATCTGGAATTATGTGGTCTAATAGGAAGTCAAGTTTATGGCAAACTAATGTCCCCAAACCACTTACTAATGAATCTTTTTTTCCCTTCACTGATTCAAAGTACAACATAGTACATTTAATGAGTACATTTCTAAGTTATAAGGATTATCATGTTTTAATAGCCTGATCATATGCCATTACTGCTTCAGAAGTTTCCTTTTGAAATTTGGAATCAGTATACCTAGTTTCAAAGAAACATTGTTTTGGTGTTTTTGCCAGGACTGCATTAACCTTAGGATTGGCCTGGGAACTCTGGTGTCTTAATAATGCTGCGGCATCCTATCCAAGCATGTGATTTTTATCTATTTATCTGCACTTTTATCTATTCAGGTCTTCTTTTTGTTCCTCATCAGTTTCACTCACAGCCCTTGCACATTCCTCCAGGCTGGGTTTTTTTTTTATTTCATCTTTCATTGTTAAGTTCTATAAGGTAGGACTTTAATTACATTTCCAACTGCTTGCTGACTACAGGGATGGAAATTACTTATATTGGCTTGAAAAATATTGGCGCTATCCAGATCCTAGCCCCCTTTTATCATCATTTTTAGATTCGTGTTTTCTTGGTAAAATTAAATAATGACAAAGTACTTATTTAATTCTTAGGGGGAAAGTATTATCTAGGGGTATGAGGCAGCAGTTTCTTCTTCCTCTTTTATTTTATTTATTTATTTATTTTGCATCATGACATTCTTCAAGCAGGTAACAGTTCAAAGTTGTAAAGTGTGAATATCAAAAGCACCTTTCTGCCCCATCCGGCTTCCCTGTCTCCAGGAACCAGGGCTTATGTGGTCTGTTCTGTGTCATCTCACACACCAACTGCCCAAGTGTGCCCTTGGACACACACCGGGAAGCCCAGGCAAAGAGCCAGAAAGTCCAGGCGGCAGACAGGGCATCTTCTCCTGTGTCTTCATCCTTAGTGACTAAACAAGGAGGAAATGGAAGCTGAGGCCCAAACAATTCTAAACCTCTGGTTGGCTGTCCCCGACCAGGTCATCTTGGAAGAGCCAGGGCCCTGTATTCTGCCTTTTCTTTTTCAACACACTCTGTTTCCTTATCTCTTTCAAACAGATGGATTGCAGACATACATGAGGTAAGTGACTGCTCAGAATTTACTTAGGACCAGAGATTCAGAGCTGGATGCAGACCCACTGTTTGCAGCTGCATCTAGAGTTGTCCAGGAAACATCTCCGGGATCTTGAGGTCACTAAAGAACCAGGCTTTGCGTTTTTTCCAACAGCTGTCTTCCCCGGGAGTTCTCACTCCAGCCTGACAGACAGAACCCTGCCTAGGTCTTCTGACTAAGAGAGATGGTAGGGAGAAGGGTCACTCCCAGCAGCTGGCCTGCGAGATAGCGGCAAGGAGGGAGCAGGAGACAAGAAGCCCGAGGGCTCAGAGAAGACAGGGAGAGAAATTGGCTTTTCACAAACTTTTAAACCGACACAAGTTTTCCATCTTTTCAGTGTGGAGATAGATTTGGAGAGAGAGCCCAGAGGCAACAGTTCAAAGTAAACATTCCCTGTGCTCAAGTGGATTTGAGTGGCATGCAGCCATGGGACAAGGTAAGCTAAGCCAGTTCCTGGCTGTTAGGGCTGGCATCGTGACATGTTTTTATTAAAAGAAATAGGTCTGGTGATGGAGTGACAGGAGTGTGTGTAAGGTGCGAGGGATGGGGAGAGAGGGAAGTAGTGGTTGTGTTGGTGTGAATATGGGGTCCGTGGTTGTATGGTAATTTTAATCGCAATGACGGCAGTGGAATTGTGATGGCGGTTATCATGGATTTATATTCACAGCCCGATGTCAACATAATGTAAATGGTTACAACTCTCTAGGCTGTGAACAAATGAGATACACCTGGTGGGCTGCCCCATTTTCATATCAGCTCGACACTGGCTAGAGTCATTTTGGAAGAGGGAACTTCAATGTTGAAAACAGCCCCACCAGACTGGCTGGCGGACAAGCATGCGGTTCATGTTCTCAATTGATGATTGATGTGGGAGGGCCCAGCCCACTGTGGCCTGTGCTATCCCTAGGCAGGTGGTCCTGGATAGTATAAGAAGGTAGGCTGAGGCCAGGCAGTGGTGGCACACACGCCTTTAATGCCAGCACTTAGGAGGCAGAGGCAGGCGGATCTCTGTGAGTTGGAGGCTAGCCTGGACTACAGAGTGAGTTTCAGGAAAAGGCACAAAACCACACAGAGAAACGCTGTTTCGAGAAAAAAAATACACAATGGGTTGGGGATTTAGCTCAGTGGTAGAGCACTCGCCTAGCAAGTGCAAGGCCCTGGGTTTGGTCCTCAGCTCAAAAAAAAAAAAAAAAAAAAAAAAAAGAAGAAGGAGGAGGAGGAGAAGGAGGTAGGCTGAGGGAGCCAGTAGACAGCATTCCTTCACGGCTCCTGCTTAGCTTCTGCCTCCAGGTTCCTGCCCTGACTTCTTGAATGATGGACTACACGTTGTAAGATGAAATAAACCTTTTTCTTCTCCTTCACAGCAATAGAAAAGTCAATAAAGATGCTTGGGAAATCTTGAGGCTGTCATCTCCTCCAAGTCTAACAGGGAGAAAGGACGGGAGGAGTCCGTGAACAAGCACATGGGCAGAAACAGTCATAAAGCAATAAGACAGACTGAGGGGGTGCGGAAACCCTGGGGTCTCTGCTGTGAGTGTCCGCAGAGGTGAAGCCAGAGCCCCAGGCACATCTGAGAAACTCTACTTAGGGCTGATCCCACGTTCTTGTCCTGCCACCGAGGGAGCAAACATTGACTGGGAAATCAACTGTGTTCAGCGTCCTGCTAGGCTGAGGAAAATGAAATAAACAATCCCTCAGCAAGCTCACAGCATGAGTGGGGGCAGAGGGCAGTGGGTGATGCCTATAAACTGGGGTGAGTGATTTAGGGGAACAGAGTACTGTGGAAGGTAGCTCTTGCCAGGATTCTGTGGTTATTATGTGGGCCCAGTGTACCTGGGCTCAAATCACGTGACAGCTCACCCTTCCACCAGCCAGTCCAATTCAACCCTCCCATAGATGTGCTTCTGGGCCCCAGAACCAGTGTGCAGAGAGGAGTCACTGCTGACTTCCGGCCACTGCTATTGCTCGCTTAGCAAATCCCAGCCTAACCGAAGCTGTTTTATCTACTGCCATGACCCAAACACCTCACTGGTAGGTGAGAGGGAGACAGGATGCAAAGGGCACTCAGGGGTAGCAGGACCAGATGTGCAGGGAGGTTTTACATCTTCAGATTCAGGATGCCAGTTCTTTATCCCAGGACGATGTCATTATATATCATCATATATCTACTCCATCACTATGACAGGAAAAGTAGAGGACACAAGGTATTTTCCCACTATTCCCCTATGTTTGTGAGCACTCAGCCAAGAAGTCTGGGTACTGAAGTGGGAGACCCCTGCACTTGTCAGGACATGTCCTGGAGCCCAAAGGACTTTGTGTCAGGGTCAGATCATTTCCTTGAAGCAGATCAAATCTTATTCCACACTTGCAAGCAAAAGCCATAGTTTCTCCCTCCCAGCAGCTGAGCCCATGGAAACACTCCAGGCTATTTTTTGCTGAGGAGGCTCCCAATGGAGAGCCTCTGCTGTCATCAAAATGAAATGTATATCACTCCTTCAGTACATGAAGAATTAAACTTTTATTTTTAGGTCTTGTTCCTTAGGATTGCTAAGCATTTTTTATTTTTAAAAAGATTTTATTTTATGTATATGAATGTTTTGCCTGCATGTATGTATGTATGTATGTATGTATGTATGTATGTATGTATACCATGTATGTGTCTGGTACCTCTGGAGACCAGAAGAGGGCATTGCGTATCCTGGACATGGAGTTATAGACAGTTGTAAGTTGCCATGTGGATGCTGTAATTCAAACCCAAATCCTGTGGAAGTACAGTCAGTGGTCCTAACCACTGAGCCATCTCTCCAGCCCCTACTGAGCATTAAAAAATTTCCTTGTTCCTAATTTTTCCTCTCTGTAAAATAAAGATTGACTGACAGTCTGTCATAATAGACTCAGGCCACCTCCTTTCAAGTGCCAGGAGATGGTGAGCCTCTAGATCAAAACACACATTATCTCAGGGGAGTTGGTTCTGGTCTCAACCTAACTCTTGTCATCTTTAAGACAAGAGAATTTGACTCAGTGATCTCCAAACCAGCTCTAATATTATCTGATTGTGTTCTTAAAAAAAAGAAGAAGGAAGGACTAAGAATGTAGTTCAGTTGGTAGAGTTCTGGCCTAATAGACACAAGCTCCATGTTCAATCCCAGCACTGCATAAAACACACACTTATAATCCCAGCACCTGGAAGGTGGATGCAGGAGGATCAGGGGTTTGAGGTCAACCTCAGCTACACAGTAGGTTTGTGACCACCCTGGGATACACCTGGTCCTCCCTGTCTTAAAAAAAGAGGGGATATGAAGAGTGTGCAAAATTCTGGATTTTATTCATTGTTTGGATTCAGAACCAGAAACTAATAACATTTAATGGGTCTTAATAAGTGTTTGACATTGTGCTATTGTAAAATGAATGCAAACACATAAATGTGTACATGTATAACTTCATTCATGTCCTATAACTCTGCAAGGGATTCATCTGAGAAGAAAACTGGAGTTCAGAAGAGCTGACAGGGAAATTGAGGCCTACTCTTGGAAGCTGCCTTTAATGTTGTTGCATTCACCTCGCACCCATGACTTCCCTTTTTCCCACACAGCTCTGGGTATCAAGAGCTGTGACTTACAAGTGGCAGAAAACAATGAGGAGCACCACACCAAAGCCATCAGCTCCAGGCACCTTGTCTTGAGGAGGGGACAGTCCTTCACCATTACCCTGACGTTCCGTTTCCCGGTCCACAAATTTCTGACTGCCCTGAAGAAAGTGACTCTCCTTGCACAAACCGGTATGTGGGGCAGGCCTAGACCACTATGGGGACTTGGGGATCTGGAGGGATTCTCTCCCCACATCCTCTCAGAAGACCAAGGTACAGATGGATAGTCCACGCTGTAGCTGGGCCTTAAACTGTCCTGATACTCAAAGGAGCATGTACATGATAATGTGCAAAAAGAATTCTATTTCTTATGGTTTTGAAGTGCTCAGCAACAGCCCCACAAGGAGCTTCTTTTGGCTGCAGCTTTGTAGGACAGGCTGAGTGGGGTCTAACTCTGGCTATGTATAGCATCTAGTCTGTGCTAATCATTGAAATCTATATTATGTACCAGCTACTGAATCAAGGACTTCATAGGCAGTATCTAATTTAGTCCCTTCACAGGCCCTGTATGTCTTCTTGTTCTTCTTCAGAATCAGCCAACCATGATGGAACATACCTGGGCAAAGATTGTCAAGTAGTCTTTCCCTTGTCATCATCAATTCTTAAAAACATACAGCATAGTGACTATTTACATAGCATTCATGTTGTATAAGGATTCATAAATAATCAAAAGATTATTTAAAGTATACAAGAAAATGCAACGCTATGGTATTTTATATAAAGAGTCATAGACAACCTTGGATTTTGGTATTGCAGGAGGTCCTGGAACCAATACCCCTAGATCAGAGGGATGGTTGTATGATTATTACACCCATTTTGTACACTGTGACCCTTTCGTAGATGTAGGTCTATAGACACCGAGAGCCTGTGTTCTCCCATCACCCTCTACTGTTCCTCATTATAAGACTTCTTTCCTTCTCTTCCAAAATTAATTGGCGCTTCCTCCCATCTTTGTAATACCTTGATTTATTACTCTGAGCTGTGACCTGGAAGTCCAAATGACCAACTTATGACTGTGGAATTTCAGGAGAGCAGCCTTCCAAGGCCAACAAGACTCAAGCCATATTCCCAATTTCCTCTCTGGGGGACCGAAAAGGATGGAGTGCAGCAGTGGAAGAAAGAGATGCCCAGAGCTGGACCATCTCTGTGAGCACGCCTGTGGATGCTGTCATTGGCCACTACTCACTCCTGCTTCAGGTGTCAGGCAGGACACAATACCCCCTGGGCCAAGTCACACTGCTCTTTAATCCCTGGAATAGAGGTAAGTTTGGACCTAAACTAGACTTAGCTGCACAGGGATGGAGGGAAGCAGACCTAGGACACAGATCCAACAAGAGGTGTGTGCCCCAGGCCCTGTGGGCAATGCCAGCATTAAATTCCCGATCTTGGTATCCCCAGGACTTCATATTAAAAGTATACACTTAGCCGGGTGGTAGTGGTGCACACCTGTAATCCCAGCACTTGAGAGGCAGAGGCAGGTGGATCTCTGTGAGTTCGAGGCCAGTCTGGCCTACAGAGCTAGTCCACAGACTCCAAAGCTACAGAGAAACCTTGTATTGAAAAACAAACAAACAAAAAACCAACCAAACAAACAAAAAGTATACACTTAGCTTCCTACCAGACTTGGGTGCCAGTTCAAGCTATTTTGGATTCCTCGAGATGCACTCAAAATTCTGCCCTTTACGTAGCAGTGTAGAAATGAACTGGGAAGATAGCTCAGCTGTTCAGAGTGCTCACTGCACAATGGTGAGGATGAAGGCTTGGGTCCCAGGTCATACACAATAAGCCACAAGTCCAAGCACCTGTAAAGCTGGGTCTAAGAGATCCATTGTGTTCTTCTGGCCTCTGAATGCACAGATGTACACCAGAGCATCCACATGGACGTAAACTCAGACAGACAGACACTGGAGAGCCATTGGCTCTGCCCTTCTGAGAGGTGATTGAGAGTTTCAGATGGACCAGGTGAGGTAGCACATGCCTTTAATCCCAGCTCACAGGAAGCAAAGACAGTCCTGGGGAGCCTAGGCAGCTCTCTAGTGCTTACTTTCTGTAGCCTAGAAGCTCTCTTGAGGTTCTTTTAATGTTCCCAGAAACTAGTCTAAGTACCCCCAAAACACACACACACACACACACACACACACACACACACACACACACACATACATATACTGCCTGACCACAAAGGCTGAGGGAGAAAATCTGGCAAAAATAGAACCCCACACTGCTCCCAGCTTCCTAAAGTGAACAACGGTTTCTAACAGGTATCTAGGATTGAGGTGAAGGCTCAGAGAGGAAAAGCAATTGTTGGGCAAGCCTAATGATTTGAGTTTGCATCCCCAGAATCCAAGAAGAAACCCAACGCAACATGCTTATAGGAAGACTTTGCAGAAGCTTGTAGGTCAACTAGCCTTCCTTACACAGTAGGGAAGGGACCCTGTCTCAAACAATGTGGGTGTCTAGGACTAACCCCCTAAACTGTTCTCTGACCTGCAGTCTCTTCATGACACTCAGCTTCGCCCTTAGATAAGGGAATCCGAAGAGACACCAGGAAGGGCCTCTGGTTGCCCTGGACCCACAGGACCTCTCCCCACTGAAGCCAATGCTCTTTCCCATCCTGTCTGCCATGTTCACTCTGCTTAACATGTGTTTACTTGCTTTGTTTATTTTGATTTTTCCTGATACACCTTTTTGTTGTTACAAATTGGTCTTCTAGGAAGGACTTAACAGGCTGCTGGGAAACTCCCTAGGATGGTTTTGTTTGTTTGTTTGTTTTTGTTTTTGTTTTTTGTTTTTGTTTTTGTTTTTTTTGAGCCAGTAGGACTCTTATCTGTAAACTTCTGGAAACCACTAGGATTTTTGAGGTTGATTTGTTCCTGGCCACAGCCTGACTGACATCGAGTGTCTGGGCCAGGTCCTGAGTGAGCATTGAGAAGGACCCTCCTGAATCTTTATTATGTCCAGAAATGCAAGACAAGGCTGAAACCAAACCCAGCCTGAGTTGGGAGGGCAGAAGCCTGGGCATGGAGATCAGACCTGACAACCTCAGGCCCTCAACTTCTGTTTCTTACCAGATGACGCTGTGTTTCTTCAGAATGAGGCCCAACGCACTGAATACGTACTGAACCAAAATGGCCTTATCTACCTGGGCACCGCTGCCTGCATTCAGGAGGAGCCCTGGGACTTTGGTCAGGTAATAGGGACCTCTAGAGGATAAGAGGAACACTAGCTACTCCATACCTTCAACACTCAGGCCAAACAAGGCTAGCAGGTTCAAAAGTCCTTCAGCAGGAATCGTTTCTTTAGTCCCCTTCAGCCTTGTGGTACCTCTGTTTCTTTTGGGCCACATTACACCACTCTCCAGAGCTGCTGGTTATATCTTCACGGATGCCATGACAAATCCCACTTCTGTTAAGTACCCTCTGATCACAGAACAGACCCATGCCCTGGCCTGAGAACAAAGCAGCCAGACCACCATGGGCCTTCCCAGCAGCCACCCTATGTTCTGGCTCCAAGGACATGTAGGCATCCTCAGTTCAAACTAGCTTCCTTCTCTTTCCTCTTAGAATACTACTTCCCCAGCCTTATAACTTTCTGGAAGATTCTCCCAGTCCTTAAAGACAGAGGAGTTGTTCCACTATGCCATCTGCAGACTCTCCGAGAATCTGAGCTGCATTGCTATGGTCTATTACCTGAGGGGCCATATCCCAACCATGGGCTCCTCCAGAGTAGGAGCTTCCTGGAGTCTTCCATACCTGGCTCAATTCCTGTACAAACATTAGCCATTCACTAAGTAGAAATTAATGAAATTAAATGAATTGAAATGCTTTACATCCCAGCATTTGGGAGGCATAGGCTGGCAGACTTCTGTGAGTTCAAAGTCAGTTTGGTCTACATAGTTAGACCCTATTTCAATAAAAATAAATAAATGAAATGGCCCAATACCGATCTTCATGAGCTCACACCCTCTCAGGAAGTAAGGCCATAGAACAAAAGACCAGATGTTGGGTTCTTGCTGGGTGGTATAGGGAGAAGAGGGAAGAGCCAGAACACCCATGGTGGATGTTGAGGCAGGTGAAGAAGACATAATACCCAAACTTGGAAGAGGGACAAGATAACAGAACTGTCCTGTGAGACAGTGCCTGGCCAGGGAACATTTCACCTCATCCTATGTTGTCCTTACAGTTTGAGAGAGATGTCATGGACCTCAGCCTGAACTTACTGAGTGTGGACAAGCAAGTGGAAAAATGGAACCAACCTGCACATGTAGCCCGTGTAGTGGGTGCCTTGGTGAGCATGAGGTTGGGGACCAGCCGGAGAGGAGATGGGAGGAGAGTACTTGGGTGGAGGGGACCCACTTTCATGGCTCTGGAAGCACAAATATGTCCCCTCTCCCGGGGTGCGGGACACAGTCCTCAGACAAGAGCCTGATGGGAGAGAAGGACAAGGCAAGACAAAGAGAGATGGGTTTATCCAAGAGAAAAGCCAGGAGAGGCAGGAAACCGGCCTCAGAGTACTCTTACTCCTAGCCCCTCCCACCCTCCCACCCCTCTAGAGGCTTAGAGTCCATGGAGGGAAGATGTGCCATATCCCTCCCAGTGCTTACTGCTATGCAAGGGTCTTGTTTTATTTCTCAATGTTCCTAAGAATATGCAGACCACAAAGGTGGATTGGTGTTTCCCATATGTCTCGGTTAGGGTTAATATTGCTGTTATGAAATATCAGTCTCCCTCTGAAAAGCAGGATGTGGGTCAAGTCTATTCTGTAAGAAAGAAGGGCCTTGAGATAAGTGGCCTCCAGAACCCAGAGTGAACAACCCTGAAGGAGTCGGCAGAGGAAGCTGAGGACCAGTAGACCCAGTTCTCACGCTCCACCCCACGGCTGGAGCTGGAGGATGATTTAGATGAAGGAGTCCTGGGTCTGGCTCTGAGGTTACAAAGCAGTGAGAGTAGAGGACGGAGCCTACAGCACGCTGGTTTGACAAGCTCTGGGCACTGAGTCCCATGCTTGGCAAGCTGCAATGAACACTCCTTGCTGGCCTCTGGAGGCCATCCAGCCACAGGACTCCCACTGACAACCACGTATCTGCCCCCAACAGCTGCATGTTCTCATGAAGAAGAGTGTCCTGCCGATTTCACAGACCCAGGCTGCCCAGGAAGGGACCTCACTCTACAAGCGACGGGGCAGTGTGCCTATACTTCGGCAGTGGCTCACTGGCCAAGGACGACCCGTGTATGAGACTCAGGCCTGGGTGTTCGCTGCTGTTGCTTGCACAGGTACAGGGCAGGCGACACACGGGTCAGTCTTCTGGGATGCTGTAGTGGCTGGCCTGCATCTTGAGTTCTTCCTTGGCCTCCCGTGTGGGAAGGACATTTCCAAAAGCAGGTGCTGCCTCCTCTCCACAGCCTTCCCCCACCCGATTTCCCCACCAGCTGCTTCTTCTCTTTCCCCTCAGCAAATCTGAGCTCATTTATAAACTCTGCTCCCAAACTTACTTTCTTCCCCCAAACACTCCCCAACAGAGCAAGCCTCAAAGCTGCTAAATCTCCCCCTTGCTTTACACTCCTGTGCTGTATAAGTTGTGAGTCATTTACCATCTGTTCAGTTCAGACTCCTCCTTGTTCCACAATGTCACCCGATATTTAAGACAGATTCTGTCCAGCCTTGGGCCTTTCTGCCCCCTCTGACATGCTACGCTTTTCCACGCAGTGCTACGCTGTCTGGGCATCCCAGCACGTGTCGTTACCACATTTGCTTCAGCCCAGTGTACCAATGGGAGCCTGCTGGTGGATGAGTACTACAATGAGGAGGGACTCCTGAATGGAGAAGGACAGAAGGGCCGTATCTGGTAAGAAGTCTGAAGGAGAAAGGGTTCTAAACCAGAAAGGGCTCTGAAGTGTTAAGTTCCGTGTGAACATCCATACCTGGCGAGCCCTGGGCTAAGAGCAGACCTTCAGGAGGTGGTGGTGGTCAGTGATGGAGTGTATACCCCTCTCTAGGAATGTCACTGTTCTTTTTATGGACTGCCCTCCCAGCCCTATGGCAACAGCTCTCTAAAGCTATGTTTCTAGACTCTCTCCATATGCCTTTCTTCCCCCCCACTTGAAGTTTTGCCTTTGCTACTTTTAGGGTCTTCCAAACTTCTATAGAATGCTGGATGAACAGACCTGATTTGCCCCAGGGTTATGACGGATGGCAGATTCTGCACCCAAGAGCTCCTAATGGAATTGGAGGTAAAGCCTAATGGTGGGCCCAGGACCAACCAAGGCTGCAAGAGCCAAAGAGGTCCCTTGAAAATGGTCTAGGAGCAGCATGTGGTCCAAAGGGGGTCTTTATCCTCTAAAACAGGAGAAGCAGAAGGCATGATGGAGGCCAGCTGATGCCAACAGGCTCAAGGGCATAAAGATGTCCACTACCCCATCACAGATTGCATGAACGCTAGACCCACTTCAAGCCTGGGCAAGGGAATATCATCTCAGTGAAGGGCAAAGGGTCTTAAGGTGGCTCTGGGTATTCCGAAGTAGGGCCTGGAAGAATGGGACATGTCTGTGTGTGGAGGAAAGAGGCCATGTAGTAATCACAAGCCTAGAGATCCAACTTCAAGCAGCCAAGGAATGATGCCTCCTTCCCCTGGAACAAAACTCTCAGAGAGCCTGGCACATAGAAATCGGTCAAGAAGGTAGCCTGTTCAGAGCCTGTTAGGATTAAGGCTGTGCACCAATCATGTTCCTCTGAGGTCCTTCCTGCCCAGTTTCTGGTATAGGCCAGGACCTAGAGGTATTTTCACTGCATAATTGTGACTTTCATCCTTGACTCTTTCTCAGGAAGCCTGTCTACTTCCTACCTCTGACCTTGACCCTGGAGAAGGAAAAATAAGGCACAGGAATATGGCTGACACGATGATCTCTGAACAGAACAGAGGTCTAAGTGGCTCTTCTGCTCATCTGCCTTTCTCTCCCTCAGTCCTGGAATCTTGCAGTCTGGTCCCAGTCAGAGCAGTCAAGGAAGGGGAACTTCAGCTGGACCCAGCAGTATCAGACCTTTTTGCTGCGGTAAATGCCACGTGCGTGGTCTGGAAGTGCTGTGAAGATGGGAAATTAGAACTGACCGACTCCAGGCAAAAGTATGTTGGCAATAGCATCAGCACCAAGGTCATGGCCAGTGACCGCTGTGAAGACATCACCCAGAACTACAAGTATCCTGAAGGTACTGACCAGCAAAGGGAACCGGCTTATTCACCTGAGATAGTAAATGAGGGGAGGAGACTGGGCCAGACAGATGCCGGCCTGAAAGAGCCTCAGTCTTCCCCTATCAAATAAAAGTAGGTTTCTCAACCCTGGCTGGCACGAACACCAGTTTGGATCAGCCAGTTCTGCGCTGGAGGAGCCTGAGGTGTAGGATGCACTACAGTGCCTTGCTTCTGTTCAGTCCCTAACCCCAGCCAGTCCTGATAACCAAAGATGTCTTCATGTATTTCCTCTGGAGGGGGGGTGTCAAAATTGCCCCCAGTTGAGAACTGTTTTTATGAAATAAAGCACTAAATACCAATCCCTGTCCAGAAGACTTCCAGGACTGAGGGAGAGGATGCTACCTCTCTCTCTCTCCCTTCCAAGATCCCCAGCTGCTTCTCTCTATTAGCATTTTTATCTATGCGTCCAAATCTGGAGGCTTATAACTCCCTGAGCCCTCCCCTTAGCAGCACTGCCCTTGCCTGGCTCTGTCCTCTGCACTCTTTCTCACGGCCTGGTTCCTCCAGGGGCTCCTTACCTCTTGCCTGGAGGATGGCAACTCCCTGGCCCTGATCTCTCCATCACAGTTCCCTTTCCTAGTTCACTTTCCAGAATAAATGTCCTTGTTATCTCCCCACTCAAGAATATTCCATGGCTCCTTTTCCCCTAAGATAAAGAGTCAGTGCCCTAGGGACAGCACTCACTTGTCCAAAAACTTGTTTTCTTTATGCAAAGGCAAAGTCAAAGCCTGAGACATTCTCAAAGCTTTTTAGGATTTTGATATCTGGGCAGAAGTGGTAATTAAATTTCAATCCTGCACTTTTACCAGAAGGATCTGTACCTGATGGGTAAGAAAAATGTTTTCTCTCTTTGATTCTGCAGGATCTCCTCAAGAAAAAGAGGTACTGGAGAAAGTCCAGAAAGAAAGGAGGAAACACAGGAAAGACAACAATGCCATGTATCCTCCAAGTTGTGAGTCTGTTGATCCCCTGCATCTGTTCTTGGACACACCTAGCTCCATCCCCTTCGGAGGGGATGGTCATGTCTTAGTGACCCTGACTAATCCCACGGACCAGGAGAAGGAGGTACATCTGGTGATTAGGGCCCAGGCTGTGTACTACAATGGAGTCTTCGCCACTGATCTCTGGAGGCGGAAGCAGTCCTTTGGGCTTCGAACCAACCAAGGTAACTCCGTCTAGCTCCAGCAGACACCCTGCACACACCTGGTTCTATCTTGGGCTCCACCCACAGTCTCTAGAGATGGCTTTTAGCCCCCCCCCCCCGCCCCGTGCTCATCCTCTCATTCACTCAACACATATACGTTTGGCCTGACCCAGCAGAGAGGACCACAGTTCCAACTGTAATCAGCCAAGTAAACCAACCCATCCTGGCAGGGAGAAAGCATTTGAGGAGGCCAACAGCACTCAGGACAGGAAAGGACTCACCCAGACTGGGGCAGTCTGCACCCACATGGCTCATAACAGGCTATTTTGAAGAATGAAGAAGGACCAAAAAAAAAAAAAAAATGCAGCAGGCATTCCAGATAGAGACAGAGGGAAGATGTATAAGGCCCCTTCTCTTCCTTAGACATTTGTTTAATTGGTCTGAGATGAGATCAGGCACAGGGACTTTTCAGAAATGCTGTATATTTTAGGGTTAAGATTCCCTGAAGTCCATTGCACACAAGGTGTTTATTGAAGTCTAGCTTACCAAATGACTCAGATCAGGTATTTAGAAACTTCAAAGACTTCTTAGAAAGAGTTTAATGATTCCTTTTTTTCTTTTTTCTTTTTTCTTTTTTTTTTTTTTTTTTTGAGCTGAGGACTGAACCCAGGGCCTTGTGCTTGCTAGGCAAGTGCTCTACCACTAAGGTTAAATCCCCAACACCGATGATTCCTAAATTTGATGATGTTCTAAAACATCAGCAGTTGGGCTGGAGAGATGGCTCAGTGGTTAAGAGCACCGACTGCTCTTCCAGAGGTTCTGAGTTCAATTTCTAGCAACCACATGGTGGTTCACAACCACTTGTAATGAGACCTTGTGGCCTGCAGGAACGCAGGCAGAATACTGTAACATAATAAATAAATAAATAAATAAATAAATAAATAAATAAATAAATAAATAAATAAGTAAATAAATAAAGATGATAAAATTTATTTTAAAAAAATCAGCAGTCCCTTAATAATCTCTATGATATTTTCATAAAAATTTTGTTATCAAGTTTTCCTAGATCAGAATTCAAAGTTGTAAAGGTCAAAAAAAGCCATGCCACATAGCTAAACTATACAGTAGGATTTCAATAATGACAATCTCTCCTATAAAGTTATCTTACCCAGAAGCAAGGAACATCATTTTAAAAGTCTTGCATTTTATGAATAAGTTATATTCCTTAATTGTGGTGATATTATGTTCCCCAATATATCGTGTACCCTAATAAATTTAACTGGGGTCAGAGAACAGAACAGCCACTAGAGAGAGATAGAGGCCAGAAAATGGTGGCACACACGCCTTTAATCCTAGCATTCCAGAGGCAGAGATCTGCCTGGATCTCTGTGAGTTCAAAGCCACACTGGAAACCGCCAGGCATGGTAACACACTCCTTTAATCCTAGGAAGTGATGGCAGGAAGCAGAAAGGTATATAAGGCGTGAGGACCAGGAACTAGAGCTGGTTAAGCTTTTAGACTTTTGAGCAGCAGTTCAGCTGAGATTCATTCTGGATAAGGATTCAGAGGCTTCCAATCTGAGGAAACAGGATCAGCTGAGGAATTGGCAAGGTGAGGTGGCTGTGGCTTGTTCTGCATCTCTGATGTTCCAGCATTCACACACACACCCCAAAAAAGATTCCCTGAAGTCATTCTTAAACTTGGTCACACACTAGAGTCACCTGGGGAAGCTCTATGCCTGAGCTACACCCTAGGCAATTAGGTAAGAAACAAAACTCCATAGTACACACAATCAGAATTTAATTACAAAACTCCTAAGGAAATCTCACTGCACAGGTGAGCATTGGGAGCAAGGATAGACTCATCTACAGGACTTCCTCAGCCTTCAACGTGTCCTGGGTCTCTATTCTTCCTGTCGCTATGCCTTGCCTAATCATAATATGAGTTAGCATGAGAGCTAGCCATGACTCAGATTGTCAACAGTCTTGTATGTCATGCTCAGGTGAGTTTTGTCATCTGGGAAATGATGAGCTAGTAAAAAGTTTTCTTTAGTGGTGTTAATGTGATCAGACATGCAGTTTAAAAAGAAAGACCAGGGGGTTGGGGATTTAGCTCAGTGGTAGAGCATTTGTCTAGCAAGAGCAAGGCCCTGGGTTCAATCCTCAGCTCCACATTAAAAAGAGAGAGAGAGAGAGAGAGAGAGAGAGAGAGAGAGAGAGAGAGAGAGAGAGATGGCTCAGAGGTTAAGAGCACTGGTTGCTCTTCCAGAGGTCCTGAGTTCAATTCCCAGCAACTACATGGTGGCTCACAACCATCTATAATGAGAATGAGATCTGGTGCCCTCTTCTGGCCTGCAGGCATGCATACAAACAGAACACTACATACATAATAAATAAAATTTGGGGGGAAAAAAGAAAAAGAAAGAAAGACAGACCTTTTGGCAAAATGGAATGGATGAGTCACTGTCGAGCAGTTGTCCTTAACCTTGGCCGCACACTGAAGCACCTGGGGATAATCCTAAAGCTGAGCCTTGTTGCCAGCATCTAATCTAATTGACTTGGGGGTGTGGCTTGGGTTGGGACTGTATTACAAAGGATTCTTATGTGCAGCCAATATAGAGAACCAGTAGGTTAAACGAGGAAGGAGGTTTAGTAACAGTTGAAATCTAGAATCAAAAGCCAGGCTAACCTGGCAGCACTCAGAAATAAGTTATCAAGGGTTAGGAGAAATCCAACTAGTGAATGTGGATGTCTGCCTATGGTTTGGGTGAGTCACTGGAAAAGGGGAATGCAACTTTTGAGAGAAAGATAAATCTAGTTATAGCATGTTTTGTTAAAAGCCCATGAGACATCCAAGTATCCAGAAGCCAGCGGGCAGTGGAGAACTTAAACACGGAGTTCAAGATCTAGTCTGTGCTGGAGAGCAGGTATAAAAATCCCAGGACAGAGGAAGTGCCCCCAAATTCAGGGCACATAGGGGCTAACTGGGCTGGAGGACAGCGTGTAAGATGAGTGGGCAAGGACAGAGTCACAGTCACACCAGCACTTAGCAACACTTGGGGGAACACTTGGGAGAAGAAGAGAGAATGAGGGAGACAGAGAGCCTAAGGGGACAGGAAGACCCAGCAAGGTTGGCAGAGAGGTCCTGAGATGTCCAGGCTGGAGAGCACAGGCTGGGAAAGTGACCACCTGAGAGGCCCTGACAAAGGCTGGTTTCCAGGAGTTTAAAGTAATTGAACTCAGGAAGTGACAGAGCAGTTCTTCCTAAAGGATGGATGGGGAAAAGGAGAGGCTAAGTGGATAGTCACCCAGGGACGGCTGGTAGAGAGACGGTGCTGTGATCCTTTGGTTTGTTTTGAATCTGCTTATATGCTGAGGTAAATAATCAGCATAAAAACTGAAACTTTGGGAGAGGTGGGTTACAAATGACAGCATAGTCTCTGGGCAAACAATTAATCAGAATAATTCTAACTCACATTTACTGAGCACTTAATATTTTCCAGCAATGGTGACGAATGCATTTTATTCTTCATCTCCTTGTTCTCACAACTTTATGAGTCGAGTATCTTTCTTGGTCTCAGCAGAGGAAACTGAAACACCCAGAGGTTAAATACTCCGCCTGAGGGTACACAGCTCATCAGCAGTGGGTGATGATGGGATACATATTTAAAATTATAGGACTCAATGTGGACAAGAGGATAGCATATCCCCTGGTGGGGAGTCACAGCAGGGGCAATGTCTATGTTTGCAGCTTGAGAATGGGAACTAGAGCTTAATAGAGTTCCACTTGATAGTTAACATTTTCTGTGAAAAAAGGAAAGAGAATGGAAGAAGGGGCAGGAACTGTGTAAGCATGTATTCAGTAACTGCTATGTGGTGAGTTTTGAGATAACACTTCCTTTGAAGTGTGTCACATAATACAAGTCATCTCACCACCCCTAGAACAAGACGCCATGGCTTATTCTAGTTTGTAGGAACTCTTCTACAACCCCAGATGGCAAAGATGGTCATAGGGCAGGAGTCTTGGATAAGTGCAGAGTAGCTGTAAGGAATGCAGCATCTTTCTGGGCTCAGTGAGACCCTAAGTCCCTGTCATGGGTGGAGCTATAATTTGATTCTGGCATGCACGCAACTCCACGCTTTGTATTGACTTGCCTGTTGTATGTTGCAGTTCTGAAAATGTCCACTAGCCTGTCCTTCTCTAATTTTGAGCAAGACCTACCTGAGAACAGCTTCCTCAGAGTCACAGCAATGGCAACACACTCCAAGATCAGCCTCAGCTGCTTTGCTCAGGAAGACATAGCCATTGGCAGACCAACTCTTATCATCGAGGTGGGCACTCCTTCTTCACTGAATTACTCTTAGCTGCTACCATATAGGGCTGTTGGGTGGAAGAGTTTGGGAAGGATTAGGAGGTGTGGCTTTGTTCAGAACACGTGTCATTAGTGTGGGGGTGGAGGGAGGCGGTTCCAGTCTCACTCTTTTGTTTTGTGGCCATGCATTTCAAACTATCCATTGGTGCCTGGTGGGCTCACCATTAGGTAGACCACTGAAAACAATGACTTCTGCAGAATCTATCGGTAGCCAGCAGGGATAGGTAGGGTCTGATGAGCCTCTTTTGGCTCCATGATTGGCTGGTGGCAGGCCCAGTCTTGTGCTAGCTCATAGCAGACAACTGTGGCTGCTGTGACATTGTGTCTGACATGGCTGTGTTGTGTCCTGAAGACAGCATTTCACAGCCATGTTCCTTATCTTTCAGCTCTTACATTCCTGCCATCCCACCTTCCACAATGTCCTTTGAACCTTAGAGCAGGTGTAGAAATGTCCTGCTTGGAGCCAAGCATTTAAGCATCACTTTTTTTCCTTTTTCTTTTCCTTTTTCTTTTTCTTTCTTTTTTTAGCTGAGGACCGAACCCAGGGCCTTGCGCTTGCTAGGCAAGCGCTTTACCACTGAGCTAAATCCCCAACCCAAGCAGCACTTTTTTTTAACACCTTAAAGAGCCATGAGGCCCTGCACTATTTTGACAGGACAGTGGAAGGTGTGCCTTGTGCCTTTATTTCAATACAATACTCATGAGGTGGAACTGTACTTGTTACTCAGATAAGGAAATGGATTTCTAGAGAGAGAGCAACACACCTAATATCATAAAGTACAGCTTTAAAATGTTATCACCCTTCTGTTTACAAGTCTACCATGGCTGAGGGAAGACCTGGTCTTTGTCTTCAAAAAGCTCTAATAAGCTAAAATAGAGACAGCATTTGCCTTCTGTGTAAGTGCAGGAAGAAAAAGCAGTTGATTTCAACTATTGGGTTTGGGCACAGTTCCATGAAGGAAATAAGACTCATGCTGAATCTTGAAAAATGGGTTCACTTTTAGTTCTACACTTGGGGAAGGCCATTAAAGACTGAAGACGGTCAAAGAAGCGTGAAGGAAAGGAGTCTGAGGGGTGTCATCAAGTCAAGGATGGAAGAGGTTGGAGAGGTGGATGGGGGCAGGTGGTAGAGGACTCAGTCTAAGCAGAATTCCAAAAACAACGCAAATGTCTCCAAGATTCCTAAACAAAGAAAGAAGCCACAGAAGCCATGTGTGATGTGGCAATGGAGAGTGTACATGCAGAAAGATTGGGGGAAGGCGAGGAAGCCACCTGGGCAGTTTAGGTCAGAGTGGCAGAGCTGAGAAGTGTTTGAGGGCATGTACGGCAGAGGAAAGCATGCCTGTGCCTCCGCATCCTTGGCCTTTCTCCACATGTTGCATCTTCCTACAGATGCCAGAGAGAGCAGAACAGTACCAGCCTCTCACCATCTCAGTCCGCATGAAGAACTCCTTAAACTGGCCCATGCAAAACTGCATCATCTCCATCTTTGGGAGGGGACTCATTCATAGAGAGAAGAGATATAGGTAAGAGACTGTAAGCTGTAGTGAGTCTTTCTCTGTCCTGCCAGCCAGCTCCCAAATAACAACACCAAGACTTCTTATTAATTATAAAAGCTAATTAATTAGCTGGGCAGTGGTGGCTCATGCCTTTAATCCCAGCACTTGAGAGGCAGAGGCAGGCAGATCTCAGTGGGTTTGAGGTCAGTCTGGTCTACAGGACCAGGACAGCCAGGACTACACAAAGAAACCCTGTCCCAAAAAACAAACAAACAAACAACCCTTATTAATAAATTAGCTTAGACTTGCCTCAGTAGCTCTTATAACTTAAATTAACCTGCTTTTATTAACCTACATTTTACCATGTGGCTTCTTACCTTTCTTTTATTCTTATGTCCATCTTCCTCCAGGTCTCATTGGCATCTCCTCTGCACCTACTTCCTCTTTCTGCCCAGAAGTCCCACCTATACCTCCCGCCTAGCTACTATTGGCTGTTCAGCTTCCTATTAAACCAATCACCTGTTCAGCTTCCTATTAAACCAATCACCATTCAGCTCCTTAACAAACCAATCATGGCAATATATCTTCACACAATGTACAAAGATCCCACAACAGTAAGCTTCTTATCCCACTGAAAGATCTCAACTGGTTTGGACTCACTGACTTAAAAACAATAATCCGGGGCTGGAGAGATGGCTCAGTGGTTAAGAACGTTTGACTGTTCTTCCAGAGATCCCGAGTTCAGTTCCCAGCAACCACATGATGGCTCACAACCATCTGTAATGAGATCTGGTGCCCTCTTCTGGCCTGAAGGCATACTTACAGAGAGAACACTGTATACATATAACATGCATACATAATAAATAAATAAATCTTTTTAAAAAAAAAAATAATAATCCATCATTTTGCCATATCTCTGAAGATAGAGCAAATATTCCCCGAAGTTGAATTAAAGCTACCAAATGGCCTATCTCATTCTGGAACTACAAAGTCAACAGAAGGAGGAGATATTGGGGATTGTGAGGGCACCACATAACCCCCACCTCACCTGTCCTGATCATTGAGGAAGAGTATGGGTATTACTGGTGAAGAAGAGAGGTTAGATCTGGTACCAGAGAATACACAGATAGGACATACTGTCTTTCAGTGTGACAAAGAATTGTACTCTACTAATCACCACAGCACACAGTTTGATTTAATTGCTTTTCTTTCCATCCCCTTCACCACCTCCATGTCCTTGTGTGTGTCTTTAGCAATGGATAAGTCTGCTGTTGCTTCATTAACTTACACAGCTGTTACGTCTAATTTTCTCTTCACCTATTTGTAAAGTCCATTTCTTCAGCTACATAATCCTCCATTGTGTGCACCCATCACTTCCTATTGCTCCATGATGATCGGCAACAAATACCTCTAACTCTCTGTCCTAGTTAGGGTTTTCATTGCTGTGAAGAGACACCATGACCTCGGCAATTCTTATAAAGGAAAACATTTAACTGGGGCTGGCTTACAGTTTCTGAGGTTCAGTCCATTATCTTCATGGTGGGACATGGTGGTATGTAGACAGACATGGTGCTGGAGAAGCCACTGAGAGTTCTACATCTTATGCAGGAAACAGGAAGTGACCTCTTAACTTTAATCCCCTATAAAATCAAAATAAAAAAACAAATCACATACTTTCAACATATAATGGCACAGTATATACATCACTGTTCCAAAACACAGGGAAGAGAGCATAGTGAGGAAATACTGGACCAAAGCAAGATGGAAAACCAGCTGAACAAACTCCAAACTCTGCATCTCCGTGTCTATAATGTCAAAGTTCTCCTCACATCTCCAATTCTGTTCAGCTTTGTTGACTGCAACACACTTCTTTCTCTTGGGCTGGTTCCATTCCCTCTTAGCATCTCTCTTCAGCCGGTATTATGACTCTGGCATCTCCAACATCTTGGGGTCTCCAAGGCCATCCAAGCTTCAACTACACAACTTCATGAAATGGCCTCTCAAGGCCTCCATGCAGGGACACCCCTGACACACATCTGGCCTCAGCAGCTTTCCTTAGTTGTGGAGGGAGATTCCATAACCCCTTTCCTGTATCCTTGACTCTAAAGCCTTAAAGAACTACTTGGCTAAAGCTGCCAAGTTCTGCTGCTCACTGGGGCTGAAACATTCTCCTCCCCCCCCCCCCACCATTCAATTACATCTTCACCAGCTTTCTGTTTTCATTGGTTTCTTTCACTGCCTAGGCTTGGCTGTCAAAAACTGGATCTATAGACCAGGCTGGCCTTGAACTCAGAGATCTTTCAAATACATCTTCACCAGCTTTTCATTTTTGATGCTTTTTTTCACTGCTAATCTTAGCTGTCCTGAAACTAGATCTGTAGATCTAGTTATGCCCAGATATCAGGGACCTCCAAAAGACCACCACGAAGACTAAATCCCATATGTAAAAGCAAAGAGCCTTTATTTCAAGCTCGGAGCTTGGTCTCTCTGTCTGTTCAATGCAGCGGTGAGAGCAGAGAGCCCCAAGCCTGCGCAAGATAGGGTTTTTAATTACAGCAGAGGGTGGGTGGGGTGAGAGGATTTGCAGGGTTCAGGGCCCTAATTGGCTGATATCTTGGGGTATCTTGGTAAAAATGGGAAATAGGTCTGTGCTAGGCTCAGGGACATTTGGCAATCTTATCTAATCTTAACAATTGGAATGTTTAAGATGTCAGATTCTTCCCCTTAGATGCTGGCCCATCCCTGGGTGGTATTAGTTTATGGCTTTTCCTGGATCTGGGTGTTGCCTGTCAATAAGCCTGTCACAGCATCTGTGTCTGGGCCCCTAAACCTATCATGACAGCAATGTGGTCAAGCTGTTTTGGGCCCCCCACATAGACCAGGCTGGCCTCAAACTGAGATCCACCAGCCTCTGCCTTCCAAGTGCTAGAATTAAAGGTGTGCACTACCACACCCTGCTTCAAGCTTTTCTTTAATTCTTTCTCACTAATTGGAAACTCAGCTGGGTGGGATCTTGCCCTGAAGTCACCTCTCTTAATCTCTTTATCTCCTCGAATACAGGACTTGGCTCCAGTCCACTTCCTGGTGCTTCCTTTTCTCTCCAACCTGTAAATCTTGTATTTTTTTTTAAATATAAAAATTGTTTACAAAATCTTGTATTTTTACTTGCTCAGGTTGCTCCTTTTCATTATAAATGTTTATAAACATGAACACTAGTAACCACAGAAAAGAATCTATACTAGGCTGTTTTGAGATTTCCTCTGCCAAGGGATTCATCTGAAACTCTTCACCTTAGGCTCAGGCAGACTCTTTGGACAAGGGCAAAAAGTAGCCACATTCTTCACCAAAATATCACAAGAACTATCTCTAGGCAACATACTAACATTCTTCTCCTCTGAAACCTCTTGAGCCAAGCCCCTACAGTTCAGTTCTTCATGCCCCCACTAGTCTGGCCCATTAAGCAGTGCTTAAAGCATTCCACTGCTTTCCTAAGCCAAAGTACCAAAGTCCAAATTCCTCCAAACAAAAACATGGTCTGGCCTATCCCAGCAATGCCTCAGTCCCTGGTACCAACTTCTGCCTTAGTTAGAGTTTCTATTGCTGTGAAGAGATACCATGACCGCAGCAACTCTTATAAGGAAAACATTTAATTGGGGTGGCTTATAGTTTAAGAGGTTTGGTCCATTATCATCATGGTGCAACTTGGAGGCATGCAGGCAGACATGGTGCTGGAGAAGTAGCTGAGAGTTCTACATCTTGCTCAGGCAGCAGGAAGTGGACTTAGTGTCACAATGAGTGTGACGTTTGAGCAAAAGAGACCTCAAAGTCCTCCCCTACAGTGACATATTTCCTCTAACAAAGCCACACCTTCTTACAGTGCCACACCCTATGAGATTATGGGGCCAGTTATATTCAAAACTACCACACTCTCTGATGCCACAAAGTTTCACAGTCAACAACCTCATACGTGTCTCTTCCTCATCTATGTCCCTTTCTCATACCTGTCCTTTTCTAAGCTTGTCTGAAACTTCGGTGATTGCAACGATCATATCTGTACAAGAATGGAGTTTCTGGGTCATAGTATATGATCTGGTTAAATCCTGTCAGATTTAGTGGCAGGATAGCTACAGGTGTCCATACTCCCTCCAGCATGGTAAGATAGTCTCTCTCCCCACCTGCCTGGCATATGTATTTATTTTCTTCTTTCTAGTTAAAAAAAAAAAAAAAGTCTAACAGAAAGACATTTCTTACTTTTCTGACTTGCCATTCTTTGGCATTTCCTCTTAAATAGTTGTCTCAGTCTTGGCCACTTTGGTTATTCTGTGGTTCTTGCCATCATTTTTGCTGAGTTTTAGGAGTGTCTGTGTATTCTGGGTCCCTCTAGATGCTTTTAGACATTGCAAGCATCCTCTTTCATTTTGCTTAATGCACTCCTGGTTGCCTATAGTTTAAAGGCAACACTGAGGTTCCCAGCAGGGGTCCAGTTATTGAGTTGCTGGTACATCATGGAATTCAGTCATTCTTGCTATTAAATGAGAGGAGGACCTCTCAACATTTATCTAGACTTAATGATCTTCCAGTCCAATTGTAGAGCAAAGTCCCTCCAAAAAAAAAAAAAAAAAAAATCCCAATTATTCCCTTAGTTACTGAAAGGTCTACAGTAGCCCAGGAAGGTCAGACACTAGCTTGCTAACGTGCTTGGCACCCTCTCTCTATGCCTGTAGTACCCACTGTATTCAGCAGGAAGAAATTTAAAACTACAGACTTTGCCAAACACACTGCTGGCACTATTACCAAAAACTGGACCAGACTAAATCACAGGTGCCGCCGAAAGGAGCAAGGGGATGCAGGTGAAAGGCTTCCTCACACTTCCTCTTGAGGCATGCTCTGTCTTCTATGTCTTAGGATCACTTTCAGCTTCCCAGAAGTGTACTTAGATTTCCACATCCTCATGCCCCATATCTTCAAGTCAGGAAGGAAAACGTATGGAGACCAGCAGAGCAATGACCCGGGAAGAGAATTAACACCTATCTCTACCTTTATTTCAGATTGGGTTCTGTGTGGCCAGAAAGCAGGCTTTGTACTCAGTTCCAGATCACACCAACGCATCTGGGGCTCCAGAGACTCACTGTGGAAGTAGATTGTGACATCTTCCAGAACCTGACAGGCCACAGAAGTGTCCTTGTGGTGGCTCCTGAAGTTTCTGTTTAAACCCCAAACAACCCTCAAACTTCCTTCTAAAGCCAGACATGCTCCGGAGGGAAACTGCCTATTAGACAAATGGGTTGAGCAGAACAGTGACCAAAACCAAGCTAGACTCACAGGAACCAAAATCCACTTTTGTTATGCCAATCAAAGTCAGCCAGAAACACTGTCTTAGAATAAACAGCTGTGCATTAGTGAGAAAACAGGCCTTTGAAAAGACGTTCAGACAACTCTTCAAAGTTCAATTAGATGTTTGGACTACCTTTTCAGAGTACTTTCAGATTTGGGGGTGGGGGGGTCAGATGTTTTACACCATTTTATTGCTCGTTAATATATTCATTAACTTACAGGAATGAAAGACAACCTGATGTTTAAATCACTATTTCTGATGACATAGGACAATATTGACTAAAAATACAATTTTTAGGTAGTACTAAAATTACATTGATTAACACTATCCCCGGCTATTATTGTAAAAGATCCAAAGATGACTGAACACAAGTATTAAAAAGCCGCGAGGTGGTGGTGCATGCCTTTCATCCCAGCACTTGGGAGGCAGAGCCAGGTGAATCTCTGTGAGTTTGAGGCCAGCCTGATCTACATAGTGAGATCCAGAACATCCAGGGCTACACAGAGAAACCTTGTCTTGAAAAGAAAACAAACAAAACAAACAAACAAAAAAGAAGTATTAAAACTCATAACATAGGACCCAAAAGAATAACCTACATTTAGCTATAGTGTCTTTATGAGTTCTAGGCCCATTAAATATCCCACAGCTCAAGTCTGATGGAAATAATATAGATTTGGCCCAATAGAGAAGTCTGAAAATTACGTATATAAAAAAATATACCCTACAAAAAATGGATTAAAGAATAGAACTTCACTTGTAGAAAGTTTGGGTTTGTCTTTGTTCACTATGTCTTATTAGTTTACATACCCTCTTAGTTTTAGCCTTCTAGCACTTGTTTTAAAAGTTCAACAACAAGCTGGGCAGTGGTGGCGCACGCTTTAATTCCAGCACTTGGGAGGCAGAGGCAGGCGGATCTTTGTGAGTTCGAAGCCAGCCTGGTCTACAGAGCAAGATCCAGGAAAGGTGCAAAGCTACACAGAGAAACCTTTTCTCAAAAAACAAAACAAAAACAAACAAACAAACAAACAAACAAAAAACAGTACAACAACAAAACCAAAAACACTTTTAAGTATGTTGAAACTCATTTAAAGACTCTCAATTCAAGTTGAAATAGACTAATAACTCAGTAATGATCATTGCTGATGACCCCTGAACCAGTCACAATGACAGGCAGGGTAGTATAGGCACAGAAAGACGAAGACTGGACTTAGGTGGTGGAGATCTGTGGTGTATGTGGGGACCCTGATTCAGGTTACACACCATACCTCACTGCACCCTTACCCTGTTTTCCAATATGTGATCTTCTAGTTCAGTGGTTCTCAACCTTCTTCATGCTGTGACCCTTTAAAATACAGTTCCTCATGTTGTGGTGACCTCTAACCACAAAATCATTTTTGTTGTTACTTTATAACTGTAATTTTGGTATTGTTAGGAATCATGATGTAAATATCTCACAGGTGGGAGAGATTCATCCTGACCACAGGAGCCAGGCAGAACACAGAGAAATTTCCCTCTACATTTGGTGACCAAAAGTGATGGCAAGAGTTTCCACCTAAAACCGGAGAGAACTTACTAAAATAGAGCTAAGAGCAGCTTCCTAGTTCATATGTCTCATGGGGTCCATGGTTCAGAGATGCCACTGTACAGAGATGCTCTGGCATTTGAGTTTGAGCATAGCATGGCAGATTCCCACCATGGTACACAGAGGAATTTCCAAGCCACACTGTGTGCGTTGGTTGGTGGATTTAGCTTTTGCTAAGCATAGACAAAAAAAAAAAAAAAAGGTGGCCACGCCTTTAAACCCAGCACTTGGGAGGCAGAGGCAGGCAGATCTCAGTGAGTTTGAGGACAGCCTGGTCTACAAAGTGAGTTCCAGGATAGTCAAGAATATACAGAGAAACTCTGTCTTGAAAAACCAAAAAAAAAAAAAAAAAGGCGCGGGGTGGAGTGGGGGTGGAGGGGCGGAGATGGAGTTCTGGGCTACATGCTGCTTGATGGAGACATTGACCCACTACTTCCCAGAATTGGCAGTGAGCATGGCTCCCAGAGCTGGCGGCAAACATACCTCCACCATGTTGGAAAGCAAAATGGGTGGATTCAACAGCCAAAGTCGCCATGCAGCTTAGCAGTTTAAAATATCTCTTAGCCAGAAAAGGATTATAGATTCACAATAAGACAGAATCAGATGGAATAAACCTTTAAACGGTTTACAATGTTTATAAAAATATACATAGGCTTGGAAGAGAGAGAAAATGAATATAGACAGTTATATAAAGAAATAAAGGGGGGTTGGGGATTTAGCTCAGTGGTAGAGTGCTTTGCAAGCGCAAGGCCCTGGGTTCGGTCCTCAGCTCTGGCAAAAAAAAAAAAAAAAGTTTTTAAAAATAAAATCTTTACACCTGGGGATTTAGCTCAGTGGTAGAGCACTTGCCTAGCAAACGCAAGGCCCTGGGTTCGATCCCAAGCTCAAAAAATAAAATAAAATCTTTAAAGAGGCAGTAAAAGATAATATAAAAGTTAAGCTACATAAGGATGGAAATTACACAAACAATCTGGATACTGCATAGTATTGTATTGTTTTTGGGATTTTTAACTGCAGAGACATTTGATTGTACTAAGTTAAACTAATATGTATATTTTAAAGCTATCTTGACTTCAAAATTTATGTCTAAGGATACGTTGCTTTTGAAAAGAGGTTCTGCTTTCGTTTCCACAGAAGACAAGAACCTATGGATTGCTTCCAGGCTAGTATGGTTTGATCAATCAAGACCCCCCACACACACAAAGATTGATATAGCCTCACAGACTACTGCAGCCAAGATTTAACTATAATTCTTAAATTCCTCAGGATCCCCATAAGATTGCCAGTGCCTCCAATCATCAGGAAGTAGTATGGGAAGCTATGCCTAAATACCCAAAATATTGTTTATGAATGTTAATTTGTATTTAAAGCAGGTCAATTACAAATGCAATCTCTTTCTAAAGAAGAAAAGGGGATATAGATATAATAGGATGTAAGGGTAGATTATTGAATCTACTTTTAAAGAGCAACAACTTGTTTGAAAAGTTTTACATTGCTATGGATTTTAGTTTATTGATACAAATTTAAAGTTAATTTTGTTATACTGTATATATATGTCTACTCTTGTTTAAAGTATTGTTTATGCAATGCATTTAAAAAAATTTTTTTTTGATTTTTCGAGACAGGGTTTCTCTGTGTAGCTTTGCGCCTTTCCTGGATCTCATTCTGTAGACCAGGCTGGCCTCAAACTCACAGAGATCCGCCTGCCTCTGCCTCCTGAGTGCTGGGATTAAAGGTGTGCACCACCACCGCCTGGCATTTAAAATTTTAATGTATAATTAAGAAATACAGATTAATGATTAGTCATCTATGATAATCAAAGTTATAGTCATGTTAGTTAAGTTTTCTAGGTATACATAGAGATATTTCAGTTAGGTAGGTAATCTTCAAACACTTCAAAGACCTACAGAATATGACATTTAAAATATTTTAAGAACTTAGAACTTTTCTGGACATTGAGGCATGTCTGCTCCTGGCAGCACCAATCTACTTCAGAGAAGATGATGGGCATCAAAGAAACTCCATATGGAATTTGCTTTCTTTATGGTAAAAGTTAGCCATTTGGGCAAGAAACTGCTCTTGCCTCAGCTTCTTGACAGGATGTTGTATAAACTGGACATGCAGGACCCATAAGAAGATCACCACTGAATTTTACAAGGCTAGATGGTCCTTCAGGTTCCTGCTTTGCAGAAGAAACTGCCAGACATTCTACAGGACATGAGGAGAAGCAACTGATGAATTTTGCCAGAATGAGCAGAACAGTCCCTAAAATTTCCTGCTTCACTGAAAGCTATGCCAGAGACTCTAGACCTGTAGGCTGAAGATGGATGCCCCAACGTTAGAGATGCCCCAACTTTGTTTAGATGATTGTCCAGGCAGCCAGATG
This sequence comes from Onychomys torridus, assembly GCF_903995425.1. NCBI lineage: Eukaryota > Metazoa > Chordata > Mammalia > Rodentia > Cricetidae > Onychomys > Onychomys torridus. Next base: position 95,356,794 of record NC_050446.1, on the reverse strand, counting down.
TCTCTGTCATTTCTAGAATTATGGAAGTTGCTATTTACTTCCTGTTTACTCAGGTCATATTATATCCTTCTAGGGTCTTCAATGGAGTTAAAGACTAGATATTTGTAGTTATACGCCACAGGTCTCCACCACCTGAGTCCAGTCTTCTTTCTGTGCCTGTACCACCCTGCCTGCCATTGTGACTGGTTCAGGGGTCATGGTAATGACCGTTACTGAGTTATTAGTCTATTTCAACTTGGAATTATGTTGTTTTGCCTTCAATACAGTGGCTGCACCTTGAGCAACTGCTGTCCCACCAGCACTTGCAACTCCACACCTACCAGCACCAGGTCGGACACACCGGCTGCCCCTAGGTGAGAATTCTGTTCCCTTAGGGCACCAGCTCTGTCACACTGCTAAGGGAAACTTTATCTAGATCTCTATCCTTTTATAGAACTCAGGAGTCAAAGATTGAGGTGAAATCCTGCTAGCTCAGGGAGGCTGAATCATCTCTCCTTCATTGTCCCGAAAAAAAGGGGCCATACTTCTGCTCGGCCCCCACTAAAGAACCCTCGATACACAGTTCCTCCCTACCACTTCCTGTCAGCTAGTTGCGGACTCAGCATCCTGACCCCAGGTTAATTTTATTTAATCAAACAAATGTAACACAGCTTTGCGTTGTTACAAAAGGAGCAGAAATAAATGTAACATACCTTTATACAGTCAGAATAATATTCCACAACAGAATTAAGATTCTTTTTTTTTTTCTTTTGGTGCTGAAACCTGGGAGTGAAGAATTAAGATTCTTTAAGCAATAAAGCACTAAGACAGAAGCTTGGTACCAGGATAGAAGGGGTTTCTGTGACAGGCCAGACCATGTTGTTTTGGGGAGGATTGTGGACGGACTTCGGAACTTTGGGCTAGAAAAGTCATTGAGTGTTGAGAGCTCAGTGGGCTGTTCTGCAGGAGCTTAGAAAATGAGAGTATTGAAACAATGAAGACATAGCTTGTGAAGTTTCAAAGAAGTAAAGACTCTGCCAGGTCATTTTGTGAAGAATCTGTAGTGTCTGGTCAGCTGAGGCTGAAAAATCAGCTACGGTTAACAAGAAAGCAGAACCACTAAAGTAAAGCCTTTGCTTTGCTGGGACAATGCATGCTGGTCAACTGGGACTAAAGAATCAGCTGTGCTTAAGAAGAGACTAGCATCACTGAGGTGACATCCTCTACAAAGTGTTCCTGAGAGAAACTGTGATCCAGAGGTGACCAAGGTTCTACCTAGTGCTGGTAGCTGAATTTGGTGGTATAATGGTAGTATATTTGGTAGATAGTGCTGGCTTTGAAGGTATGAAGGGGTCATGAAGAGCAGCTGAGGCTTGGCACTTTGTGGCAGGGTTGGAGTCCCTGAAGAGAGCCCAGGTCATGAGTAAATTCCAGATATTGAGCATTGAGTTATTTACACTTTTGGAGTACAGTTTTGCTTGTTCAGATTGTGGCTGTGCCCTGGTTCTTCCTCTGTGAAGCCTGTTGATGAGTGTAGAGCTGAACCCCACCAGAAAAATGCCCCAAGGATCTCTGAGTCCATGGGGTCCCACTGCTGGAAACCCAAATCAGAAGCTGAACTCAGACTGAAGGAAAAATTTAACTACAGCAAGGCGGACATGTACTATGATTACTAGGGTGTGAAGCCAAGATTTCCACAATCCCCCTTCACTGCCATTGCCCAGAGGAGCAAGCAAGTGGATACAGAATAAGAAGAAAAACTTGCATGAGTCTGAACACATGCTGCCTGAACCTACCAGCAAAGAATAGCACCAAATCCATAGACACAGCTCTGGAGAACGGGTAAAGACCCTAAACTTGAGAAAGCTACAATGCTCATTCATCATCCTCTGCCTCCTCCTATCATCCCATAGAGCCAGGGACCCACTGAAACCCTAGGAAATGTGTGTTGCTGGACCTGGCTCATGATGCTTCATCAGGATTTGAGCAACACACCCCAAACTACATGCATGGGTTATGGAGATAGCAGAGGGAAGAGCCAGCATTTGCAAGCAGAACCCTGAAGTACAAAGGTGTACTGAGATTCCACCCACAAAGCACAGACTGGACCAGCATCTGTAATTGAGTTATTCAAGGTCAGACCAAGAGAGAACGAGTATAATGGAGGAACTACCAGGGGTGAGACAGGCTTCTTGTAGCTGGAGAAAGGACACTGGTTATCAGGCCAGACAGTTTTCATAGCTTATGCCCCCACCCAGATCTCTCTCCTCCCCGCATCTGTTTCTCCCCTATTTAATACCCAATGTCAATTTAGCATGTCAACTTGCTCCTATTCTTGCCCTGGGTCACTTTTCCCTTCTCCTTACTCTTTCCTTTCTTTTTGTCCTCTCCCAAAGAGGAGGGATTTGGGAGATTTGCAGGGTCTCTATATTCCTACACCCCAGAAGAGGGCACCAGATCTCATTACAGATGGTTGTGAGCCACCATGTGGTTCCTAGGGAATTGAACTCAGGACCTCTGGAAGAGCAGCCGGTGCTCTTAACCTCTGAGCCACCTCTCCAGGCCCATAATAGTATATCTTTGCCTGTCTTTTCAGTCTACCTTCAGCCAAAATTCCCTCCCCAACGCTTGTGTTTCTACAGCACCCCCTACCGACCCAATACTAATCTTAGTCTTAGTGGTTTGAATGAAAATGGCCCCATAGGCTCTTAGGGAGTGGCACTATTGGAGGTGTGGCCTTACTGGAGTAGGTGTGGCTTTGTTGGAGGGAAGTGCTTCACTAGGGAATAGGCTTTGAGTTCTCAAATGCTCAAGCCAGCTCTAGTGTAAGTGACTAGATGTTATACTTCCCCCGGCCTGCAGATCCAGATGTGGAACTCTCAGCTATCTCTCCAGCCCCAATTAAGTGTTTTCTTTTGTAAGAGTTGCCTTGGACCAGGCATGGGGGCACACGTCTTTAATCCCAGCACTCAGAAGGCAGAGGTAGGTGTATCTCAGTGAGTTTGAGACCAGCCTGGTCTACAGAGAGTTCCAGGACAGGCAAAGTTGTTACACAGAGAAACTCTGTCTCTATGGTCTCTCTTCACAGCAACAGAAGCCCTAACTAAGACACTAACATATTAGCATATGCAGTACTAACCACGGGGCAATCTTTCCAGCCTGTTCATTTTCTTTTCTTTTATTCTTATTCTTTGTGAGATTAGGTCTCTCTGCAGCTCTCTGGGTGTCCTGGAACATACTATGTAGACCAGGCTGGCGTCTGATTCAGAAATCTGCCTCTGACTCCCAAGTGCTAGGATTAAAGGTGTGTGCCAATATGCCTGCCTGGCTCACAATACAAGATTTTAAATGACACATTTAGTTGCATAAGTTACATTTTATTGAGATCATCAAAATCTTAATAAAACAATATACTTTACTGTAAAATAGAGAATAGGACAACTCCCTTAATAATTTCCAAGAAATAGCTGAGAGCACAAATTTACACAAATTTCTTTTGTGTCTAGCATAGAAGCATATCACACTCGTATGATTTATAGATAACTGCCAATCTGTCCTAGCCTACAATCTTGGTAAGAAGCTCTTGTGAAATACAGTCAGGAGTTTCCTTTCTATCCAGCAAGCACCCTAGCATAGCTCCACTCCTAAAAGCAGACACAGGGAAAAAAAATAAAAATAAATAAATAAAAGCAGACACTGGATCTTGGCTGTGGGAGCAGGAGGAGGAGGAGGAGTAAGAATGGCCTGGGAGCTCACAATGCAGCTGCATGCTGAGTGAGCTGCTTAACTCTGCTCATGCAGTGATCCACGGCATTCATGAGTAAAGGGATCCAGCTATCTTCTGGCTGGGGGGTCACATGACTTGTCCTGGGAGGAAAACAGAACAGGTTATTAACACAGTGTGAGGGAAAAGCCATTCCCAGGAGGTGCAGAGGGGAAACTACAAGAAGGCATTCCTCTTCACAGGCTGGCTGCTCCGCACCCTGCCCACACCCACAGCTTCCCTCCCCAACTCTCTGAAATGGGGTGAGTTTTTGAGAATAGCTGGCCAGACGATTTTATTCTCAAGTCATATACGGAGAAGTCTTCAGACTTACTTTGTAATTTCAAGCGCCTTTATTAAAACAGACACCAATTTCGCAGACTAGAAAAAAAGAGAGAGAGAGAGAGAGAGATGTCACTCACCCTGAGCCCTGGCACCAAAAGAAAGAAAGAGCTTGAAGATCCATGTAATGATGATAAAAGAATCATTTAAAAAGAGCCTTACACGGGCTGTGCTGTGCAGTCATGAAGACCTGAGTTTGAGCTCCCAGCACTCAGTAAAATAAAGAAAGAAAACAGCCTTGAAGATAAAATATTCGGGGTTGGAGTTTTAGCTCAGTGGTAGAGCACTTGCCTAGCAAGTGCAAGGCCCTGGGTTCGGTCCTCAGCTCCAGGAAAAAAAAAAAGAAGATTAAAAAAAATATTCAACAACAAAAATGCTGACTCGGGCCAATGAGATGGCTCACTGGGTAAGCACACTTGCTGCCATACTTGACAAACGGAATGATTTCTGGGAAGGACTCCCAAGGTCGTCCTCTGGTCTACACACACACACACACACACACACACACACACACAACTATGACATGTGCATGTATACCAATAAATAAATGAATAAATGCAATTTAAAATGCTAATTTAGGTTAAATTAGTACCATTATGGATTTTTTCCTACTTAACAAAATCTTAGAAACATTGCTGGTGTAACATTATTATGTTTTCATAATTTTTAATTAATTTAATTAATTTTTGTGTGTTTATTCGTTTGAGACAAGGTTTCTCTGTACAGTCCTGGCTGTCCTGGATCTCACTCTATAGACCAGGCTGGTATCAAACTCAGAGATCCACCTGCCTCTGCTTCAGGAGTACTGGGATTAAAGGCGTGCACCACCACTGCCCGGCTAATATTAATATATTTTTTAATTTGGAAAAAAAGGATAATCTCAACCTTAAAGGAGAATAGTGAGTTTTATGGCAGCCTGGACTACACATAGAAAGAATGTTTCAAAAGAGAGAGAAAAAGGAGACTCTAACAGAGTTTGTGATGGCTCAGGCTATGAGATATTCCTGTTTAGAACTTTAAGAAACCCAAGAAGGGGCTGGAGAGATAGATGGCTCAGTGGTTAAGAGCACTGTCTGCTCTTCCAGAGGTTCTGAGTTCAATTCCCAGCAACCACATGGTGGCTCACCACCATCCATAATTCGATCTGGTGCCCTCTTCTGGCCTGTAAACATACATGCAGACAGAATACTTATACATAATAAATAGATAGATAGATAGATAGATAGATAGATAGATAGATAGATAGATAGATAAAGAAGCCCATGATGATAAAATTGAAGATTTCAAGACCTGGGACTGTAGCTCAGCAGCAGAGCCCTTACTTGGCATATCCTACTTGGAATCCCTAGCACCATACCACAACCAAAAGACAGCATGGGGATGGATGGATGGCAACAATATAAAATAACACACACACATATATGTACATACATATTTATTAATTACTTCATATAATCCTGTGTTTGGGATCATTGATAGAATATCTTGCTAAAAATTTTATTTCTCGGGAATTCAATTTTTTAAAAGTTAATGTCCCAAAGAATCTGTTTTACTGAAACATTCTACACATTAATTAATCTACCATCTAATTTATAAAATATTAGAACCAATGCATCCTGCTATAAAATTGAAATTACTTTGGCAGGTTCACTTTTCTTCCCAGTAACAAGAGTGGTATGAACTTGAGTTCATAAAAACAAAAAACCAGAACTCTACAAATGCAGTAGCACTTTAAGAATACAATAAACCACAAATACATATGTGTGTTATACATACAAAATATGTCTTATGGTACTGATTCAGTAAAATCAGATCTTTAAAAGGAATTTGACTTGGGATGATGGCTCAGTGGCTAAGAGTGCTTACCAGTATAAATTGGATATGACCATGTTACCTGCTACCCCAGAGCTATGGGAACAGAGACTACGAGATCACTAGAGCTTACTGGCTGCCAGACTAGTTCCAGGTTCAGCGACAGACCCTCAAAGTAATAAGGTAGAGAGTGACAGAGTCTACTCAGCAATTTCTGGCCTCTGCATATGTGCACATGCATCTGCACACAGATATGTGCATATACGCCCCCTCCCCTAGTAAGTAAAAAATTAACAACAAAAAAAAGAATTTTACTTTTTAAAGCACTGTTTTCTATTTTCAAATGATTACTCAAGTGGTTATAAACAATTAAAAGTATCAAAGCGCATGGCTATTATAACTCAAATTCAGCTAGTTTTTATCAAGCACAAATATACGTAAGAACCATGAAACTATTATACCTGCACACAAGTTTGGCAAAGATATAAATGCTCTAGAGATTATAGGGAATACTAGAGACTAATAAAATTCTACCAGTTCAAAGGTAGTACTTACATTGATCCGCACAGTGAGGTGACACACAGGTGGATATATGCTCAGAACCAAATCATCCACACTAAGAGCAGAAGGAAAATATAACCATTAACCAAAAAGGGGAGACAGAGCTCAGTGTGGTTGTTTCCAGTACACAACCAATTCAGTTCCTTAATTCGAGTTAGTAGGTATACAATGCAGAAGCAACTCAATCAATGTTTACTGAAACAAACACTTCCTATTTAGGAAGCGGGGGTAAAAGTGCCCATGGTTCACAGGATGAGGAATGACTAGTTGAGTCAAAGACAAGAGGATCCCAAACCATCAGTGTAGTCAGTGATACTGGCAGAGTTCATCCATGGGAGGCCACTACTTCACCATGTGACCACATTTATTACCACAAGAAGAAAAACCAACATCATGTGCCTCCCCAACTGGATAGAGAGGGAAGCACAGAACACTCATATTTTTGACCCAAAGTTTAACTTTATTATGATTATGAGAAAATAATCTTATAAATCAATATTGTTGTGTATTTACAATATGTAATTCTGAAATGCCAATGTCAAATCAGACTAGAAGGGACAGAGACTACTCCAGACTGCAGGAAACTAAACAGATGCCAACCTAATGTAGTAAGAGACCTTAACGGAAGTGGAATTTATTAAGATATTTGAGGGTTGGGGATTTAGCTCAGTGGTAGCAAGCGCAAGGCCCTGGGTTCAATCCTTAGCTCAAAAAAAAAAAAAAAAAAAGATATTTTTTGAGACAAATGGAGAAATCTAAGTATTAGATATTACTATTACATCAAATGCTAAATTTCTTGAATGTGACTCTAAGAATACCTGTTCTTGGGAGATTGTTGATAAAATATTTAGGGGTGAAAAATTATTTATATCCTAAATGATTTAGGTAAAAACGTATCTATTTATCAAGAAATAAATATACAGAGGAAATGGGTGACTGGGAGAATTCAAATAAAGGATGTAGAGCTATTTACTGAAGTACTTTTTCAATTTCTTTTAGACTTGAAAATTTTCAAAATATGAAAAGCTGAAGGAAACCCTGGAGCAGCAGCAACCTGGATCACAGTGCTCCTCTTTCCAAGTGCGACACACACTTACCTGGGGCTGATCTCATCAGAAATGTCTACAATGTCATCCAGCTGGGATACCTGCTCCTTCTTCCCATTCTCGGCCACTAAAATCCGGATTTTCTTGAGGGAAGCTCTGGATGCTCTCACCAATGCAAGGCACGGGGTTATGAGATCTTGATCTTCCTGTGACCAGTATGAGTCCCGATTGCTTGGAAGCCCTAATACAGCATCCTCATCATTGTGGCTGTCAGAGTTGTCCTCAGAATCATTCAAGAGGCCGTAGTAAGGGTCACATTCTTCTATAGCCTAAGACACATCACCATATATGCAAATGCAAACACTCCACCACCATGAGTCACCCGCTTTGCTATCGGCTACAAAACTGAGTCCATCTATAAACCACATTGCCCTTCTCCTTGTCCAGTAAGGAACAGAGAAGTGGTACTAAGACACAAGCCAGAGATGGTGGGAGATGGAAGACTGGACAGGAGTGAGACTGGGATTATTCAGTCCAGTTGCAGGGAACTAACTCCCTGTCTTCATGATGAGTTCTCATCTACTGGTCATGAAAGTGCCCTCACCTGTTCCATCTCTTCATGTGCATCTTTCACAAGCTCCATACTCTTTGTCAGCATCAAAAGGGCTGCAGCTTTGTTATCTAGGAGTGAAATTATCACAAGTACTAGAATTAAAGGAGAAACCTAGCCTTCCTATTAAGACCACAAAGGGCAACCAACACTGCTTTAAAGTAAAACTTTTCTTACTATACCCTCTGCCTGGACAGAGGGTTAAAAGGGCTTTTTAATTTCACCACAGAAGAAATAAAGCTGTCCCGTGGTGTTTGGTATCACAGTCCTCTTGACAACCACTTAGTCTGCCTGGCTCTGCTTTATAACCCTTGCAGTGTGCCCCTGATGCTGCTCCTGGGACAGTAACAGGAGAGAAAACTGTATCTGTTCAACAAGAGACAGAGCCACAGCAAGAGGAGGCAGCTGAATTTAAGGAGTAGTACTCAGCAGTAGAGCCCTTGGCTGGCATGCCCTGGGCTCAATTCCCAACACTGCCAAAACCAAACCAAACCAAAAACCAGTATGAGGAATGACCAAAAGTACTAAAGTCAATTAATATTGATGATAATCAACTACATATTACTGCACTTAAAGTCTTCATAGAAATTCAATTATTCATGTAAGGCAAAGCTGGAAGCTGGACATGAGAGGCCTCTCTGCTTACTTTTACCCACCTTTTGGAATCTCAGGCACCTGTTGGCACGCTACTGAGACACTATTGCAGGAAATAAGGTCACTGTTCTCAATGCTGGAAAAGGAATTAATAAGGACATATCAATAACCTAGGTTCCTGTCTCCTACAACCCTCTTTCCTGTTTATGTATTATATATATTACATTATATTACATTACATTACATTACATTACATTACATTATATTATATTATATTATATATGCTGTCCACTATGAGGGACGATGTATAACTTTGCTGTTAGGGTCAAGGAAGCCCACTAGCTGTCATCCCACACTGTGGCACTGCTACCTGTGAGATGGAGAGATAAGCACTTCCAGGAGCTGAGCCATGCCATCCACAATGTCCAGAGTAGCATTCCGTACCAGCTTTCTCAGGGTGATCCCTGTGGCCAAACCCAAACAGTAAGTAGCCCAATCATTTCAAAAGTAACCACCTGCTTTCTGGATTCTTAGTGTTATGGAACTATGCGGAAACAGATACCTACAAGCTTTACATTATGCACCAGTGCAAGACTCAAGTCTTACTTAAATTCTTATGTCATTTTATTACCCTTCCAACCATTCCTTAGAGCTGTTCTCCAACAACAGTTTTGGAGTCTTTCCATTCATTCATTAAGGACACTGGCCCTTTGATAAGTATGGACAAAACACTGGAAGTTTAACACATTTGTAAGTAACCCTAAAGAGCTATGACATGTTTTCATTTATTTTCTCGGCATAACTTCAACAAAGGTATAAAACTACAGGCCATGCTGGTGGGCTCTTAACTTGTAAAGGGTCTTCAAACAGAGTATGATCTAATGCTAGGTGGAGGAAGGTAGGGATGGCCTTGGTATGGGTATGGAGCTTAGATTCAGCAAGCATACATAACAATTAGAATGAACTGGGAAGAAAAGTGAATTAGGGGCTGAGAAGACAGCCTATTTGATCAAGTGCCAGTCATACGAAAACATGACAGCTTGAGTGTAATTTCCAAAACCTGCAGGAGAAAGGCAGTCAAAACAGTGTTCCTATGATGCCAGCGCTGACAAAGCAGAGATAGGAACTCCAATGAAGATTCTCTCAGAAACACCAAATCCTGGCCTCCACATGTACTCATATACACATGCATGAGCACCTGAATACACACATACACAGACACAATGAATGGGTTTTTTTTGTTGTTGTTGTTGTTTTGGGGGGGGGTTGGTTTTTTGAAACAGGGTTTCTATGTGTAGTTTTGGTGCCTGTCCTGGATCTCGCTCTTCTGGAACTCTCAGAGATCCACCTGGCTCTGCACTGCCGCCCGGCCTGAATGATTTTTTTTTTAAGATTTATTTATTTATTATGTATATAAAAGAGGGCACCAGATCTCATTACAGATGGTTGTGAGCCATCATGTGGTTGCTGGGAATGGAACTCAGGACCTCTGGAAAAGCAGTCAGTGCTCTTAACCTCTGAGCCATCTCTCCAGCCCCCTGAATGATTTTTATAAAGGATCAGTTGAGGGCTGAAGATATGGTTCAGCACTTAAGAGCACTAGCTGTTCTTCCAGAGGACCTAGGTTCAATTCCCAAACCCATATAGCAGATCACACTGTCTGTAACTTCAGTTCCAGGGGATTCAATGTCCTCTTCTCACCTTGGCAGGGACCAGACATGCATGTGGTACATAGACACACATGAAGGCAAAACACCCATACCCCATCAAATAAATAATATCTTTTTTTTGGTCAGAGCAGAGGACCGAACCCAGGGCCTTGCGCTCTACCACTGAGCTAAATCCCCAACCCCAAATATTTAAAATAACCAGTTCAGATGGCTCAGTAGGTAAAAGAACTTGCTGCACAAGCCTGATGGTCTGAGTTTAATCACAGGAACCCACAATGGAATGAGAGAACCCATTCCCCATGTGTGTGCCTACACACACACACACACACACACACACACACACAATTTGTTTTGTTTTGTTTTTGTTTTTGTTTTTCAAGACAGGGTTTCTACGTGTAGTTTTGGTGCCTGCCCTGGACCTCGCTCTGTAGACTAGGCTCGCCTCGAACTCTCAGAGATCCACCTGGCTCTGCCTCCCGAGTACTGGGAATAAAAGCATGCACCACACGCCACCGGTCCACACTTTTTAAAGAATCAGGTAAAGCATAACAACAGGAAATCACAGGTGCATAGCATCTGTACTTTAGCCTAATGGAATGCTACAGAGATCACTCACATTATAAAATTATCTTTGACTATTTTATGGGGAAAAGTCACATGCTCAAAACTGAAGAAAAATAGACATGTATAATATGTTTACATATAAATATATAACAATATTACACTGAAAATAAGCATATACATATTGTTTACATATTGATAAATAATGTTTATATGTTAATATGCAACATCAGGATATAGTCTACGATCTTAGCAAAGATCTAGTCTATAAATGCAACACTACTGTGTATACACAGTGACTTACCCTGATCCTTAGGAAGTGAATAATATATTGCAATAATTTCCTTGATGGCAATATAGATGTGCTCACAGATCCTCTGAGTTTCCTATGAAGTGATGGATGAATTCAGAATGAATAGAGCAAATGTTCAATATCAATTCTGTCAGCCCATTTACTGAGGAAGAGATCAAACATCTATAAAGCATGATCAAATGTCTTCTGAAAAGCCTATTATAAGTCAGGCTTATGATGTATGTATGCATCCCATGCTAGAAAGAAATTAGGTAGATACCAGACAATTCAAAAAAGCAATACAAAATGAAGGACAAACTTATTTCTGCTATTTAATATTCTAAGAAATTGTGTTATGGCACGAGATAATCACTGCACTTAGACCAGTAGGAAGCAAATTATGGCCAGAGGCTCATGCAGGCTCACTGCTGGGTTTTATAAATAAAGTGTAACTAGAGCACAGTCATGCTCATTAGTGCACAAACATCTACCAGTTGTAGTTGTATTACAAGGGAAAAGTTGAGCATTTGTCCTACCAAACTTAAAATATTCAGCACCTGGTCTTTTTGTTAAATACAGGCCAACTACTCCATCACACCATTACTGTGTCTTTGTTTGCTCTCATACAATTAATTTTTTTCCTTATTACCAAATCATTCAAGACAGTGGTGGTTCTCAACCTTCCTAATGCTACAACCCTTTAATACAGTTTATGTTGTGGTGACCCCCAACCAAAAGATATTTTCACTGCTACTTCTTCATAATTTTGCTACTGTTATGAATCATAATGTAAATATCTGATAAACCAGATATCTAATATGTGACGCCTGTGCAAAGGTCATTTGATGCCCCAAAGGGGCCACAACCCACAGTTTAAGAGCCGTTGTTTTAAGATATGCAGAAAAAGAGTATTTATCTTTGTAGTTATTTTGTAGTAAAAGAAATTTTCTATCATATTAAGACATTCAGAGCCAGATGCACATCTTTAATCCCAGTACTAGGGAGGCTGAGGCAGGCGGATCTCTGTGAGTTCAAGGCCAGCCTGGTCTACAGAGTGAATTCCAGGAGAGCCAGAGCTGTACAGAGAAACCCTGTCTATAGAAAACCAATGAAAACAAAAGAAGACATTCATGCAGAGCTGAGAGTGTAGCTCAGCAGTAGAGTGTTTGTATATGTGAAGTCCTAGGTTCAATCCCCAGCACCCAAAAAATAAATAAATAAATAAATAAATAAATAAATAAATAAAAATACAACATTTGGATATAGTTATTGAAACTACTTGAAAATTGAGGCAACAAATATGTCAGTATAAAATAACCTACTCTTTGGGCTGGAGAGATGGCTCAGAGGTTAAGAGCATTTGCTGCTCTTGCAGAGGAACCAGGTTCAGTTCCCAGAACCCATATTGCAGCTCACAACCATCTTTTTAACTCCAGTTCCAGGGGATCCGGTGCCTTCTTCTAGCCTCCATTGGCACCAAGCACATAATTCATGTGCACATACATGCAGGCAAAATACTCATAGATATGAAACAAAAATAAACACTTAAATAAAATAACCTACTCTGGCATACATGTATCTCTAGAAAAACGTGGCACAGGGCATTCCTGATGACAGTCCTGTATCTAGCTTTATTTTTAGTTACATAATAAAGGAGGATCTCTGTGAGTTCAAGGCCAGCCTGGGCCACAGAGTGAGTTCCAGGACAGGCTCACAAAGCTACACAGAGAAACCCTGTCTCAAAAAAAAGATATAATAGCTGCAAGTTGGAAAGAGTTTAAAAGCCACCTGGGGTGCTGTTTATAACTGCTATAGTTACTCCACTTTATATCAAGCATTCAGCCTGGTCTACAGAGCTAGTCCAGGACAGGCTCCAAAGCTACACAGAGAAACCCTGTCTCAAAAAAAAAAAAAAAAAAAAAAAAAATCAACTTCTAAGCTACATTAATTTTTAAAAGGTCTAGAGCAATGTTTATAAGTATCTAACCAGTATGTGAAAAGAAACACAGAGAGATGTATGTGTATATGTGTATACACATACACACACACACACACACACACACACACACAGAACAGATTGTATAGAATAATACAGAAGGAAATGGAAAGGAGGTAGAAAGAAGAACTGGGGTGGGAAGATAGGTATTTTAGTATACTTTGGTATCTTTTGAGCTTTATATTGTCCACATATTAGTAATTAAGTAAAATAAATAGGTAAACAATATAATACTAAAGGGTTTTGTGTAACAGGTGTTGCTTAGATACTTCGCAGACTTTTAATTCCACCTCCACCATTTATTAATCTTGACCCGACTCTCTAAACCTGTTTGCTCATCTTTCAGATGGGGAATATTATGAGAAGTAACTATAAGTTAAAATTCTGTGGAACTAACCTGGCTGAGTTTCAGACTGAATTTAGAAGACTTTTCCACCCTGTCCTCACAACAATCCCGTGCAGTAAGAACTATAATCTCATTTGATGAACAGAAAAACAAACTGTGGCTTGAGTGTATAAGGGGAGAGGAAATCTAGAGGCAGCACAAAGATTCCGGAAGCGAAGCTCACCTGTGGAGATGGCAGTGGAAGTCGGGAGAAGAGAGTGCTCAGAAGCGTGACTTCCCCCGACACTTTCACCGCGGCCTCATCTGGGGGTAGCAGAGGTGGCAGATGCCGAAGTTAGTATTTAAAAGGTTAAACTGCACGGTCACTCGGACTCTTTCCGATAACGCGTCCCTTCTCCACCCTTAGCATCATAAACGTCTCCAAAACAACTCCAGAAACCGTTTTCTATTTCAGCCTCAAATGCCGAGGATGGGTAGCCGCGGGGATGAGGAGCGGGAGGGATTACCATCTCCTCTGGGGACAGCAGAGGGGAAAGAGGTTAGGATGCAGCGAGAGGTGAGGGAAGAAGAGTCTGCAACGGCAGAGACACTCACTAAGTCTTCTCCAAAACAACTCTCGATTAAAATGCTGGGTCGTCTCCTGGGCTTCGCCGACTTGAGGGTGTAGCGTGGGAGGCCGGACCACCCGGGAAGCAGAAGACACAGGTGAGCGGAGCCCCGACCTGACGCCCGACCGCCCTACCCGGAACCCCGGGCCTCAGGTTCCCACAACTCACCCCGCACTCCAGGCAGAAGCGACCGCAGCTCCACTGCCAAGAGCCGGAGCTGCTCCAGAGGCGGAGCGAGGAAGCGGACTGCGGCTGCCGAGCTCGCCATCACGGCCTCTCACAGAGTTCTAGCCAGGACGCTTAAGCCATTCAGCCCCTGCCGCTGTACTTCCGGTGCTGAAAACAGCCCTCGCTTCCGGCAATACACATCGGGTCCCGCCCCTTTCTCCACAGTGACGCGACCCGGCCTTCCCGACACTTAGACTATCAAGTTCACGCTTCCGCCCGCCTTGAGACCCGCCTACCCAGTCCGACCCACTGAGAGATCAGGCCACGCCTCCCTCCGCTCCCTGAGACCCGCCTACCCTGTCCGACCCACTGAGAGATCAGGCCACGCCTCCCTCCCGCTCCCTGAGACCCGCCTACCCAGTCCGACCCACTGAGAGATCAGGCCACGCCTCCCTCCGCTCCCTGAGACCCGCCTACCCTGTCCGACCCACTGAGAGATCAGGCCACACCCCCTCCCGCTCCCTGAGACCCGCCCACAGCTCCCCAGGCGGTCCTAGAGACTCAGCCACGCCTCCTTCTCCTGGCTTCCTCTCCCCAGCCGGTCCTAGAGATTGGGACTCCAGTCCAGGTGCCGGCCCTGCCACCGCCACTGCCCCACCTTGACATTGTGCCACCGCCACCGCTCCACCTCCTAAAGACCCGGCCAGGTGTCTTCTGACCTACAAGGGACCTGGCCACTTTTTTTTTTTTTTTTAATGTGTCTGAGTTTTTTGCCTGCAACTATGCCTGTGGCAGCCCTGTGGTGACTCTTTCTCCAAGCCCCAGACGCCAAGCCCACTTTCTGGTTCCCATATTTAGCAACATTGCAGATCTATTTGTGATAATTTTTTTATGTGCATTGGTGTTTCGTTTGCATGTGTGTCTGTGTGAGGGTGTCAGATCCCCTGGAACTAGACTCACAGACAGTTGTGAGCTGCCATGTGGGTGCTGGGAATTGAACCAGGGTCCTCTGGAAGAGCAGCCAATGCTCTCAATTACTCAGCCATTTCTCCAGCCCCAATATTTCTTTCTTTTAATATTTACCTTTTATTATTTTTAAATTATGTGTACATCTGTGAACACATGAATGCAGGTGCCCACAGAGGCTCTGGCCTGGAGCTAGAGTTACAGGCAGTTGTGAGCCACTTGGCATAGCTGCTGGGAACTGAACTCAGGTCCTCTAGAGGTGAAATGCATGCTCTTAAACACTGAGCTATTTTCCAGCCCGACATTTGTGATATTTATCAATCATTCGTTTATTTGATTAGTTGAAAATGACCCCCACTAAGGAAGCAGAAAGCCCATAATCTGTGGGAAAACAGGCTGGGAAGTAAAGTTTCAAGAGTAGTCAAGGTCCAGCCCAAGTCTCCACAGGTTCCCTAGGCATAAAGTGGCACCCTGGACAGCGGCTGAATTCCAGCTGTGGGCTAGATGCTTTTCACAGGAAGACCATAACAAACACAGTAGTGCTGAGGTACTCAAGTAACAGAGACCCCCACCTTGGGAATCTCCTTGATCAGGGCTCTTTGCCTCCTGAGGAAGAAAGAATCAATTGTTAGATGTCTCTGCAGTCCACACTGCAGAAGTCAGTAGTTAACACTTCCTGAAGCTCACCCGCTGATACTGGCTTTTCCATCTGCCGCTGGAGCACAGATCTGGGCTACAAATGTGAAGGCTGGACTTTCTGCCAGGCTGCCAGCTGTAAGCCACGGCCTTCAGGTGCTCAGATGACTTTTTAACTGTACCATGAATGTTCCAAGTTCAGTGGAGTTCGATGTCCACACACAACGAATGAGCACAGGCGTCAGCAATGTCAACCAGGTCCGCAATGGGGAGATTACAAAGGCTAGTGTGCCGTAAGTTACGTGAAGGAAGTAGCAAGAGTAAACTTGCCACGCGTACAGTAGAAGAATAAGTAGGTAAACAGGTATAATCCTCAAGTGTTTTCCTTGGTGGAGATGAGACCTGAAGTTGTGACCACAGCACCGTTGCAGCAAGCTCCAACATATGTAAGCCATCAAGGGGATGTTAAAAAACACCAGCTAGAAGAAAGAGAGAACCATTAGCACCACCAAGCCCTACAGCGGTCTGCTCTCAGTCTTTAGTTTAGGTCTCTGATTGCTTTTTCTTGGAGGATGGGAAGATGGGGATGGAACTCAGGGATTTGCGGACACTAGGCAAGCAATCTCCTGAGCTATGTCCTATCTCTTATATGTCTGATTTTTTTTTTTGTTTGTTTGTTTGTTTGTTTTTTGAGACAGGGTTTCTCTGTAGCTTTGGAGCCTGTCCTGGACTAGCTCTGTAGACCAGGTTGGCCTCGAACTCACAGAGATCCACCTGCCTCTGCCTCCCAAGTGCTGGGATTACAGGCGTGCGCCACCGCCCAGCTATATGTTCTGATTTTTAATGCATTGATCATATCTGTTTATAAGAGAACAGCTGGTCTAGAGTTAACTGTGTGTGTATTTACCTGTCCTCTCGTTCATCTTAAAGATAGGTATCATTTATGTTTAAGTCCCTATTGTAATACCGATATACTGTGGCACAGATATATACCAAGAGTAGATACACAACAGTGTTACACTGGAAATGAACTGAGTAATCAGCACAGGCATACAACAGAGTATGTACTCTATGTTGGCAGAGCAAAAGGAGAACTTAGGTATCAGTATTGAGGTTGCATTCTGAATACTGAAATATAAATTAGATCTCAGTTATAATAATGCAGGTGTAGTTGCTGTGTAGCTCACTCAACAAATATTCATATAGTACATATTACAGCAGGCCTGTGCTAGGCTCTAAATTAGAGGAACACTGGTAAACAAGTTAAACCAAAAATAAAATAAAAGAATGAGTGGCAGGTTAAAGAGTGACTAGGGGCTGGAGAGATGGCTCAGTGGTTAAGAGCACTGGCTGCTCTTCCAGAGGCCCTGAGTTCAGTTCCTAGCAACCACATGGTGGCTCACAACCATCTATAGTGGGATCTGCTGCCTTCTTCTAGTGGAAAGGCATACATGCAGACAGAGTGCATTAAATAAGGAGAGAGAGAGAGAGACAGAGAGAGAGACAGAGACAGAGAGACAGAGACAGAGAGACAGAGACAGAAAGAGAGACAGAGAGAGAGAGATGAACTAAGAGCACTTAAAGCTTGAGTCCCAACACTCACAACAGTCTGTAAACTTCAAAACAGGGGATCTGAAGCCCTCTTCTGGCCTCCCAGGGCACTACAGTCACATGATACACAGACACAGACACACACAGGCGAAACCCATTAAAGATAAATATCTATGTATGCACACATATATATTATAGACAGATGTATATATTATAGACAGATGTATATTTATAAGGAAGATAAAATTGTGATAAGTTCAACGAATGAAATCATTGCATCATGAACAAGGAGACCTCCCTGGAGCTTGAAGGGCAGCAATGAGCCAGCTGAAGGCAGTACATTCTGAGAAACAAATGCCAAGTCCAGGATCTGGAGAAGTATCAGGCTCTTTCAAGCAATACTTGCTGACCACTGGACCAGGTCGAAATTGTAAATAGAGCTAGAGGATAGGGATGGAAATGAAAGCTGGTGTTTAAAGGAATTAAATAGAAACTACTCTATCGGTGTTTTCCAAATAAGGACACTGGAAAGGATGCCCCATGCTGTGCTACATGAAGACAGAAGGCCGCCTTTCTAAAGTGCTCTCTGCTAAGACACTGCTTGGAAGCCCAGTAGTGGCTTTTTGTACAGTGACGTTTTCCTTAAATAACATTCACTTTCCTTATGTATCTAGTTTTTTCCATTCATCCTTCTGCAACATTTTCCCTTACCATAGTCAGGTTTTAAAACTTGGAAATGCAAATTTTATCCTGCCATAAATCTCTTATAAAAAAGCAGTGAAGAGAACTGGGCATAGTAGTGCACGCCTTTAATCCCAGCACTCAGGAGGCAGAGGCAGGTGGATCTCTGTGAGTTCCAGGACAGCCAGGACTACAGAAAGACCTTGTCTCGCCCCCATCCCCACCCCAAAAGAAAGCACAATGAAACAAATAACAAGAACCCTGGATGGCCAGAATGTATTTTAGATGCCTACAGTTACTTCTTGGCCTTTTGGCTAAAATCAGATGTCGATGTTACAAAAGAGTAGAGGGAGCAGATAGGAAGTGAAGAAACCTCGGCTGTTAGAGACCGCCCTGCAGGTAACGCAGAGCGGATGGTGATGCATGGTAGTGGCTGGAGATCCCTGTCAGACAGTTAGTTCAACAAGGCCAGCATGTTCTGGTGACTTCTTACCTGCATAATTCCACTTATAAACGTTAGACCACCTTGCAGGAAATGTCCATCAACAAATATCCCAAACGAAAAGCAGCAACCTAATTTGCCATCAATGATTTCACCAACAAACCACGGTCCTGAGAGAGTAATGGACAGAAAAGCAGAAGATTTAAAAACTATGAATCTTGCCAGGTATGGTGGGGTACGCCTTTAACCCCAGCACTCAGGAGGCAGACTTCTGTGAGTTTGAGGCCAGCCTGGTCTACAGAGTGAGTTCCAGGACAGCCAGAGCTACACAGAGAAATCCTGTCTCAAAAAACAAAACAAAAGAAAGAAAGAAACAAACAAACAAAAAAAACCTATGAGTCTTGGCCAGTGTGGTCGCTCAGTGGGTTAGGGCACCTGTCACTAAGCCTGACCACCTGAGTTCAGTTCCTGCGTCCCACATAGTAGAAGGAAAGACTCTGACTGCCAACCACACACTGTGGCACATGCGCCCACAATACAAACACATACAGAAAATAAAACTCGGTGGTTCGAAAGCAAATGGCCCCCAAGGGGATGGCACCATTAAGAGGTGTGGCCTTGTTAGAGTAAGTATGGCCTTGTTGGAAGAAGTGTGTCACTGTGGGGGTGGGCTTTGAGATCTCATATATCCTCAAGCCACACCCAGTGAGACAGACCATGTCCAATTCCCTGCTGATTAAGATATAGGATGCTCAGCTCCAGCATCATGTCTGCCTGCATGCTGCCATGTCCCACCGTGATGCTAATGGACTAAACCTCTGGAATGTAAGCTACCCCATTAAATAACTCTCATAAATAACTCTTTATAAGAGTTGCTGTGGCCGGGTGGTGGTGGCACATGCCTTTAATCCCAGCACTTGGGAGGCAGAGCCAGGTGGATCTCTGTGAGTTCGAGGCCAGCCTGGTCTACAAAGCTAGTCCAGGACAGGCTCCAAAACACCAGAGAAACCCTGTCTCAAAAAAAAAAAAAGAGTTGCTGTGGTCATGGTATTTCTTCACAGTAACAGAAACCCCAACTAAGACATAAAAAAATAAAATTTAAAGCCAGAAAACAAAAACCAGCTATTCTCCACCCTTTTCTAGATTATGAAATCATTTCAATCTATGATATACTTGAAATAAGTATGTGGCTTGTAAATCCTGAAAACACTATGATGCTCATAAGATTTTTAACACTCTTGTAATAACTCTAATATACTGCATTATTATTTTATTTTATTTTTAAATTTCTTTGAGATTTCATTTACTTTTACATGTATTAGTATTTTCTCTGCACGTATTCTTTACACCACATGAATGCTATGCCCTCAGAGGCCAGAAGATAGTAGCATCAGATCCCCTGGGATTGAATTACAGCTAGTTGTGACCCACCATGTAGGTGCTGTGTTGAGCCCTGGTCCTCTGGGAGTGTGTTCAGTTTTAACTGCTGAGCCAGCTTTCCGGCCTCACTTTAACATCTTCAAGAAGCAAAGAGATATTACTGAAGAGAATTCTTAAATAACTGAGATTTACTCATTAAGCAATGAAATGTTAAGTATGTTTTAAAGATTTATTGTTACTGGCTTTAAAGATTATGTGTATGTGTATATGCTAGTGTGTGGGTATGTGGATGAGTGCCTGCAGAGGCCAGAGGTACAGGGTCTCTGTGGAGCTGGAGTTATGAGTACTTGTGAACTGCCCAACATGGGTGCTGGGATCCAAGCTCAGGTCCTCAGCAAGGGCAGTACATACTCTTAACTGCTGAGCCTTCTCTCCAGTCCATCTTCAACTATTTTTAATGGAAATTTTGAAAACTGCATTCGTATACTCCTTTTTCTTATTACTATTAATGGACTTTTCTTATCAGGCAATCATTGTTGTCCATCAACTGTACATGGTCAGAATTAACACTCCTGTTAGCTTGCTCTTTAGTTTTTCATCCAGAATGCTATTTTGATGAGTCTCTCAGCTCTATTATTAGTCACTGTTCTTTCTTATATGTGGGTTTCTGTCAAGAGTGGGAAGGAGCAGGCAGATATCCCTTCTCAAAATGCAAATACTATCATTTTCTGTCTTTAAAAGTCATAAGCAATATATAGGCCAGGCTGGCCTCAAACTCACAGACAGTCACCTGCCTCTGCCTCCCAGATGCTGACATTACAGATGTTTGCTACCTTATTTGATTTTCTGCTTCTATCAGCGGCTAAATGAAGCATTAGACTTAATAACCAAGAGAACAGACAGCTCGGTCATGACTGAACCTTCCCTCATTTCAGTGTCTCTATTGTTTAGATGAATCTTCTTGTGGCTTTTGTTGAGAAGCACTCTCACTGTGTTAATCTGACTGGTCTTGAATTTACTATGAAGACCAGGCTGGCCTCGAACTCGTAGAGATCAGCCTGACTCATACCCTTCCTCACTGTCCTTAAAATCTCTTCTCTCTGGGTATGGTGATACATGCCTTTAATCCCAGCACTGAGGAGACAGACAGAGACTGGCAGATCTCTGAGTTCAAAGCCAGCCTGGTCCAAATAGTGAGCTCCAGGTCACCCAAGGCTATACAGTGAGACCCCCATCTCAAACAGAAAACAACCACACATTGTTAATATTCCCAGAAGGACATACTCATCATGCTCGGTGCCAGGCATGTAAGTAAACAGGACTCAAAAGATGCTCCTGGACATTCTGATAAGGAAGCAGACAGTAAAAAGAAGCTAATATAAATCCTAATAAACGTCAGAAAACTTTTAAGATGGCCAGAGAAGTCCTCTATAAAGAGTAGCATTTTCATAGATTTTTGCTTTCTATGTTTTTATATAAGTCCTGATTCTTTAGTGTTTTTAACACCCTTTCTGTAACTTGATGTTAACTACATGAATTTAAACATGTTAAGAAATAACTTTATTTTCTAAAATCAGGAAAGGATTTATGAAGGACTCATATGCCATTTGTTATACCTGGAGTATAAATTATTTTGTTGTCGAATTCTCGATATCTTCTCTAGCAGACTTCTTGACAACCTCAGAGTTCATCCTTTACTTACCGAGCACTGTGTACAAGGTCAGCAACAACACAGAATAGTAGAAGATGTTTATCTTGCTCAAGATATGAAGGGAAAGTGTGGCCATATTTGCAAATCCCAGAGGTCCTAAACAGAAGAAAAATGTAAAGACCTGGTAAATATATGCTAAGTTAATTTCTCTAAACATTTTCTATCAGATTTCCTTGGCACTGCCTCTATCCTCAGCGAATCTTTTGCTACATGGTAGCACAGACACTACTCTAAGACCCAGAATCCTGGGAGCCAGTATACACAGACTCACAGACAGTAGAATATGACATTTTATAGACGGAAACGCCGACGGGAATACATAATTACATAGACTATATTTAATTCTCATGTAAATTATGAATTTAAATGACAGACACACTCGACAGAGGTCTTTCTACAATACATTATGTTATCCTCAGATAGACTTGAAAGATTGTGCCCTGTTCAAAGGAAGATCAATCAAGTCATGACTCCTTTTCATAAGATTCAGTATTCAAGTGCACAAACTTCTAAAAGGTCTATCAAATATATAAATATTTCCCATTTTTATCTTACATGAGTATCTGTCCAAGTAGCCCTTCCCCATATATGATATGTTCTTACTTCACAGCATCCCTGACCATACAGCTTTACCTACCAATGGGTAGACAACACAGAATTATAGAAGGACACAGAGGGAAGAAGGTAGCCATACGTAAAGCATGGGGGGGGGGGGGGGCTTGATCTTGGATTTTGAGAAAATGATTTTGTTGTGGTTTGGGCCAACTATGATATGCAGATGTAACAGTCTTTTTAAAATAAGGAACAGAGTCAATTGCAGAGTTAAAGCTCAAGAGGTCAGAGCAGTAGCTGAGAGCTGAAAACCTTACCCTTCACTGAAGGACAGCAGCAGCAGTGAAGGGTAAGGCTCTCAGCTACTGCTCTGACCTCTTAGGCTATTAACTCTGCATTTGGCTCTGTGTTTCTTATTTAATAAGGCTGTTCATCTACAGTGATATGCTGTTATTTCAGCCTTGACTTACTAATAAGTAGCTTTACTTAAAAATGTGGTCATAATTCTGTTCAAATACTTTGAAATTAGATTCTTTGTATCTTTTTTATTCATAATCATATATTATTCATATATTATATCTTGACCACAGTTTCCCATCCCTCTCTACTCCCAGTCTCCCCACTACTACCTCCCCTCCCTGGAGGCCCAGGACCCAGAGGCTGGATATCCATCCCTGAGACCTAGGATAGAACCAAATACAACTGGTAGGAAAAAAAAGTTAATGAAATGATTCCTAATGGTATTCTGCTATACTCATAGATTCTTTGTATCTTAAAAGGGACATATTTCTTTTAAGCCAGAGAACTGAGAAGGTGAAGTTATGTGTGGTAGCTATTAAGGCAATCAGCCAGGAAAAACATGCTGATGTGCAATTTTAATGTTATTTTAAGATTAGTAGCTGGGTGGTGGTGGCACATGCCTTTAATCCCAGCCCTCAGGAGGCAGAGCCAGGCGGATCTCTGTGAGTTCCAGTCCAGCCTGGTCTACAGAGTGAGTTCCAGGAAAGGCACAGAGAAACCCTGTCTCGAAAAACAAAACAAAACAAAACAAAACAAACAAAACAAAACAAAAAAGATTAGTTAGGCAACCTTAACCCTCAAAGACTTAGAAAAGCTCTATCAATACCAGCACAAAAGTGAGCTCTTGCTTTTCTTTTGGATTTGGACTATAAAATAGAACTCTCCTAAACACTTAAGAATAGATACCCATATATTCCAATCCAGTTAGGTCAAATCAGCCTAGGAATCTATACTTTTTAATGTCCTTAGGTGATTTGTTTGTTTGTTTGTTTGAGATCCTTACTCTGTATCTCAGGCTAGCCTGAGACTCACTATGTAACCCAGGCTAGCCTTGTGCTCATGGCGATCTTCCTGCCTTAGCCTCTTGAGTGGTAGGGTTACAGGCAGGAGCCACATCACAACCTGCTTAGGACAGATTAAGCCATCGAGAATGCAAGGAGGACAAAGGGACTGTTGTTCTCCACCCCTTACTGACCCAACTTAGCAGAAGCAGGTGACAGCACCCAGTGGGACTGCTGTTCTCCACCCCTTACTGACCCAACTTAGCAGAAGCAGGTGACAGCACCCAGTGAGACTGCTGTTCTCCACCCCTTACTGACCCAACTTAGCAGAAGCAGGTGACAGCACCCAGTGAGACTGCTGTATATGATGGGACTAGTTGAAAACTGGGGAGAGAGGTTCGCTAGTTGCAGCTTCATGTTTCAGCTCTGTAAACCAATAATCAATGGTAGGGCTTTTCTATGAACATGTTTATAAATAGGTGTTTCACGAGGAAAAGCGAGAGGGGAAATGAAAATTACTCTGCTGTTTAAACACACTCCTGGGAAGCCTCAACGAGTCTTAAAAGCACACTCTCCAGTGCTGCTGCCCAGCTCTGCTGACAGGATAGTCTCCAGGAAGAAATAAGTGGCATTTTCAGCAGCTGTCCAAATCTTCTTCCTGTCCTCGAGACAGGGTTTCACTACGTGCTCACACTGGCTTCTAACTCTAGATCCTCTTGCCTCCACTGGGGACTTTATGCACATGCCACGCAGCCTGATGGCAAGTCACATCTCTCTGACTTCCTTAATGAGGGTGACATGCAAGAGACTATCATTCATTACAAAGCATCTGCTATGTTCAAGGCATCAAGAAAGGGGTTTGCATACACATCATTTAGGGTGGGTAGTGAAGAAGGGCAGACACAGGTAATCATCCTTGAGAAGTCTGAGATGAGACAATTGTGACGCCAGACTACTTCCTTCAGTCATAGGCTCTCAACAGTGAGGAAATGGTGAAGGACAGGAGGAAAAGGAAAAAGTCTGGTTAGGATGTGGGACTTTCCTGTTCACTGCCCTCCTTCTTCTAATTGTATTAATAATGATCAATTAATTCTCATTATTCATCACTCTATTCCAGAGACAGCTCAGTAGCTTGGCAAGCATAATCATGGAACTTTAACAGCTCTCACTTCACGGGTCGCACTACAGCCTGATCTGTGTGTGTAATTCAAGATTACACACGCACCACTTAAATTTTACCCCCCTGGATTTTTGAGACAGAATGTCACTGTGTGGCCCCAGCTGGCCTGGAATTCCCTCTGTAGACCAGATAGCCTTGATTTCACAGAGATTCACATGGCTCTCTCTCCTGAGTTCTGGGATTAAAAGCATGTGCACTATGCCCTGCCAAATTTTTCCAAGTTTGTACTAGTGCCTTATTTTTAATTATTTGAATTATTTTTTTCTATTCAAAGGTATTTCAAACATAAAATTACACTAAATAGCTATTTATTTAATAAAAAAAAAAAACAGCTACTTATATTAAAAGTTGGCCATTTTGAGTTATATTGTGAATTTCCCCTATTTTGATTAAACCACATTTTATTACCATACAGTGGCGGCGGCCGGGGCAGGGGGGGCATTATTTTTCAAGATAAAAACATTACAGAAGCTGGGCAGTGGTGGTACACACCTGTAATCCCAGCACTCGGGAGGCAGAGGCAGGGTGGATCTCTGTGAGTGTGAGGCCAGCCTGGTCTACAGAGCTAGTCCAGGACAGGCTCCAAAGCTACAGAGAAACCCTGTCTCAAAAAACCAAAACAAACAAACAAACAAACAAAACACATTACAGAAAAAGAATGGCCATCTGAAGAACGCACCTCACGGAGTACAACAAAACAGTTTACACTGCTCTGCATACTTGCTAATGGTGAGGGTGTTATGGAATACTTTGCAATCTTCTGAGAACAAAAGGAATCATGACTACTGACCTTTAAGCTCTGGGTATGCTAGATATCTAAATGTAATCAGAATGGTGAGCTGGGTCAGCACAATCAACACAAACAGGACCCGAGCCTGCAGAGAAAGAGACATTAATGTGAACAGATATGCTGGTACAACTCCAGGCAAGGCTTTTAAACTGGCTTCATTAACAAAATGTAAGTGGCATAATAAGAAATATGTATTTTAATATTCTTCTTCTGTCCTTGCCAATGACTCCTAAGACCTTTGTAATCTTAGAAATGATAACAGGAAATAGTAGAGCACTCCTGTTCCAATACTTGGTTGTAGCCCCTGGTTCCTGAAACAACTCTAGGGTGATGAGCAGAAGGAATGTCACCTGTGATTAATAACAAGCTTTAGAATGCCATTAAGAATAGGGGTCTGTCTGATTACTAGACAGACCAGCTATGTGCTGAGGGTTGGCACTGCATGCTCATACCATCCTGCTTTGCTCTTCAGGGAAAAGGGTGTTTAATTCATCACTAATGGCCAACAATTTGACCAAGCATGACCACAGAGTGAAAACTGCATAAAGACCCTAGCTGAAGGGGTGCAGAGACGACTCTAGTGGACAGCAGGGGTGCTAGGACGTGAGCCTCAGTGGACAGTCACAGTCAAGCTTGTCCCCTGCCTTAAATAATAAATCAGTAATTTAATAAGGAGACTGTCTTCCTGAGTTCTGTGAGCCATTCTAGAAAATTATTAAACCCAAGAAGGGCAGTCTTAGGAACCTCCACTTTAGAACGAGTCCACGTGAGGAAGCATGGGCGTCATTCTGGTCCTGACTATTGTGAGAAGAGAGGGGAGAGAGGAGACTTGAGCCCTTAGCCTGTCATACTGACGCTATTTCTTGGCAGTCAGAATGAAGATTGAGTTAAATTCTCAAACACCCCAATCAGTATCCACAGAGAACTAGAGAATCACTTAGCCTAGAAAGTATTTGAAGTATGTGAAGACCGGGAAACAGAGGTTTTATTTTTAACATCAACAACAAAATACTCTGTAATAAAAAATGTGGTCAAAGAGAACCAAACATCTGATTCACTGATAATATCATGACCTGCTTAGTATTGCTTTTTTGAATTTAGTTGAACCAGAATTAGAGTTTCACTATATCTTAAGGGAAATCTGTTTTATTTAGAGTTGGATACAGGACAGGGATAAACTGTATACCACAGGTTATATAAGCAGAGAATGCACTTTCTGATTTCAAAAAAAAAGTTGACTAGAACAACTCCTAAGAAAAGACATGTAACCTAGGCATTTGTTTCTCTAAGTGTGGCCCCATTCCAGACCATCACTGGAATCACTTTGCGCCTGTGTGGAATGCAGGATCTCAGACCCACAGAATCAGCACCTGCAGTTGGTAATATTCCCAGTGGTTCATACTCATCTGAGTGGCTACTAAAGATCTCCCAAAGATCACTCTGGTTAATCCTTTGGCTAAGATAAATATCTATTCTTATCAGTTTAAGAATCTCCCAAATAAAATTTAAAGTTAGCTGGGTCAGTGGTGGTGGTGATATTGCACACCTTTGATCACAGCACTTAGGGAGGCAGAGAGAAATGGATCTCTGAATTTAGGCCAGCCTGATGTACAAAGCAAGTTCTAGGGATACGCAGAGAAACCCTGTCTCAAACAAAACAAAACAAAAAATTTAAATTAATGAAAAAAATCATCATCCAAAAATTGTAATGATAAAATGTAAATACTCATTATTCACTTCTTCAAAAAGCATAATTATGCATGTAATAAAAGTGCATACCCTAAAGCTATTTGGGGGAAGTAAAATTAAGGAAGGTTTTAATTGTCCTCAACATTTTACTATATATCATTTTTTTTAAATTTTGTGTTAATGTTCATGATAAGAAAGAGCTCATGGAACTAGAGTATAAATTGCTACAGCCTTTCTCCAGACCATTTAATTGTGTATATTAAAATTAAACAAAACAAAAACCAACCAGACAAAAACAAAAACAAAAAATATCCCTAATCACTGACTCATTTAAAACACATTTGTTGAAGATCTGCCATGTGGTAGGCATACCAAAGATCCCTTATCCTCACAGAGCCTAGAGTTTAATGAGGAAGATGGGGGAAGAATACAATACATAAATTATGTTATTATATTTAAAATAGTGTGCCTTCAGTTGTAGGAATTTATCATAGGAAACTTACATTAGAAATAATAGAAAAGTTTGGCTGAAATAAATTATTTATATAAAAGAGAAAAAAATAGAAATAATTTAAAATAAGGTATTGGTTAAATAAAATATACATTCATTTAATGATGTCCTAAATAAACCTTAATATATTCAGTTAAGTATTAGTTAAAGCATATATTAATGTATTCATATATATCTTAATATAACAAAGCTAATAATATATCATGAAATAAAGTCAGTGCACTTGTATAATCTATGTATTCAGGAGGCTGAGGCAGGAAGATTGCTTGACTTCAAATGTCCAAAGCTACCCTGAAAAACACAGTAAGACTTTGCCTCAAAAATCAATAAGGAGTTGGGGATTTAGCTCAGGCCCTGGGTTCGATCCTCAGCTCTGGCAAAAAAAAAAAAAAAAAAAAAACCAATAAAGAATAAAAATGCACATATACACACAAACAAATGTAAGAAAATAGTCAAAGGAAATTCTTGGGGCTGGAGAGATGGCTCAGCAGTTAAGAGCACTGGCTGTTCTTCCAGAGGACCCAGGTTTGATTCCTAGCCAGTTCCTGGGATCTGATGCCCTCTTCTGACCTCCAAGGGAACCAGGCATGCACATGGTACACATATATACATGCAGGCAAAACACTCATTAAAAAAAAAAAAAATAAGTAAACCTTCATAAAATTAAGGAAAAGAAAAGAAGTGCCTGGGTTGGTGAGATGACTCAGCAGTAGTCACCTGCCAACAAGCTTGATGACCTGAATCCAGCCCTTAGGACGGATCCATACGGTGGGAGGAGAGAACCAACTCCATGGAGTTGACCTCCTTTGACCTCCACACAAATGCCATGGTATATGCATCCCTACCACATATCACAAAACACTTTATTCTTATAAACAGTAAGCTTTGTTTTATAAGGCTTGGTTTTCCTGACACATAACTACATTACTTACTTTGAATTTACCAAATCTAGTGAAAACAAAAGCAAACACACACAAGTAGCATTTCACTGAATTGACTTACCACAATGTAGTGGTCAGTAAGGAGAATGAAAGACGCCAAAGGATCAAATGTGAGATGTGAGTGCTCTTGAGCAGAAAAAATGTGGTCAACACTCTTACTTCTTCCAGCAGAGTCCTAGGTAGGAACAAGCCAAGAAGCAACTTACAGGCGTAGATATGTGTAGGTTCTGGTTATACACCTATGTACTGTTTCCCAACAACAAAGGCTTCCTGGGCTTGAGGACCTGCCTTGTCTTCCCACACTAAAGCTGAAGGCTGAATCTGAAGGAGATGGGGTTGAGGAGCTGCACCCAGGAGAAGCAGTGGTGGGGCCCAGACAGCAAGGAGAAGAGAAAATGAGAAGTAAAGAGCAAGAGGATGGCACATGCCTTTAAACCCAGCACTCGGGAGGCAGAGGCAGGCGAATCTCTGAATTTGAGGTCAGCCTGGTCTACAGAGTGAGCTCCAGCCAGAACTATATAGTGAGATCCTGTGTTAAAAAAGGAGGAGGAGAAGAAAAGGAAGAGGAGGAAGAGGAGAAAAAGGGAAGGGCTACAGACATAACTCAGTTGGTAAAATGCTGCTGCTAAAGCAGTCCCCAAATTGAATCCCCAGAATCCATACAAAAAGCCAGAAATAGGCTGTAGGGATGATATAATCATGAAGACTAGGGTTTGGATACTACCACTCACATGACAAGCTTCGTATCCTGCAAATGCCTTTTAACTACGGCTCTGAGGGAAATGATACACCTTTTTCAAGCCTCTGCACGTACAGGTGCACATGCTGGTACACACTTACACTGACATAAACACGTACAGACATAAATAAGTAAATAGTCAGCCAAACAAACAAATACATCTGTAACGGCAGTCGAGGGCGGAGGGGAGAAAGAGAGCTTGAGCCCCAGAATTCACTGGCTGGCCAATTTAGTCACATCAGTGAGAGACCCTGCCTCAAAAAACAAAGTAGTGGTTGAGGAAGTAGACTTCAGTGATTGAAGTCCTTGTGCAAAAGGTAATTTGAACTGATACCAAAAACTCACATATGAGTGGGCATAGTGGTCTGCCTGCCTGTAATTCCAACCTCAGAAGTCAGAAGTGGAATCCTCAAGCTAAGGAGACATATCTGCAAGCTCTGGCTTTGATTGAGAGACCCTGTGTAGGGAAAAGGGGCCAGCCAAAGAAACTCACCCTGGTCCTGAAACCAGAGCTAGTGAAAGAAACCCACTCTGGCCCTAAGAAAGAAACACTTTAGACCTGAACCCAGAACCAAAGAAACACACCCTGACCCTGAAACCAGAGCCAAAAACAACAAAAACAAAAACAAACAAACAAACAAACAAACAACAACAACAACAAAACCCCATACTTTGTCCCTAGAATCAGAGCCAAGTGAAAGAAATATGCCCTGGTCATGAAATTAGAGCCAAAAGGCTAAAAAGGACCAGTGAAAGAAACAAGTTTGGCCCTGAAATCAGAGCCAACTCTGCTCCTGACCAATGAAACTAACCAATCCCTGAGCAGGAAATCTTCTTCCTGGAGAAATTCTGCCCCTAAGAAGCCCTATATGAGCTCCTCTGCCTGTTCAGTTGTGGGCTGTGCTTTCCCACCCTGGCAGAGGTAGCCACTCTCCTGGACTCCTCCTTCCCAAATAAATCTCTTTCTCAAAAGAGTTGGGTGAAGATTTTTTCACCTGCTGCAGAGCAGAAGAATCTTTGCTGGGACATTCCCTTAGGGGGACAGAGCAGAAAAAAGTAACATCTTTTTGGCCAGAGCCAGAGGAGACTGCGACATTTCTGCAGGGGTTTCCTCTCTAGCAGAGTGAAGCACAAGAAGCAACATCTTGGACCCGAGAGAAGAGGCAGAGCTCTGCTGGGAAGCCCCCTTGGGGGAGAGAGGGCAGAGTAAAGCTCAGCTGTAAGGCTCTCTCCAGGAGAGGAGCAGAATCTGCACCCCAGATTCGGGTATCACCTGACTTCCAGACAAGTCAGGATACCTCTCCCTCCAGAGCTGAGCTGTCCTATTGCGGCTCCAGCCTTAGAGCTGTCCTGTTGCAGCTCTGTGTATAGCCTGACTTCCTGACAAGTCAGGAGACCTTTCCCTCCAGAGCTGTAACACCCACACCCTATCTCAATAAATAAGATGGAAGAACAAATAAGGATAACTCCCAGCATCAACCAAGGGCTTTCACATGCATGCACACCCATATGCATGTATTCCTGCAAGGACATAACAAACATGCATACACACACATACAGATCACATCTATGAAAATTGGAAATCTTTTTTTACAAGATAAGGTGAGAAGGAGGAGAACAATAAAGCAGGGTGAGGAGAAGGTCTACACCTTAAAAGAAAAGGAAGAAACTGCAAGGCAGATCTCTGAGTTTGAGGCCAGAGTGAGATCCAGGACAGCCAGGGCTACACAGAGAAACCCTGTCTCAAAAAATCAAAAACAAAAACAAAAAAAGCAGGTGGACCTCTGTGAGTTCGAGGCCAGCCTGGTCTACCAAGTGAGTTCCAGGAAAAGGCGCAAAGGCGCAAAGCTACACAGAGAAACCCTGTCTCGAAAAACCAAAAAAAAAAAAAAAAAAAAAGGATAGAATTTTACCATTAATGAGTGAAAGAACCAAGTTACCTATTTAATATCGGGTAGATTGAATTATTTTGAGATAGTATCTTATATTACCTGGCTGACCTCAAACTCTTGGTCCTCTTCCTTCAGTCTCCTGATTAGTTAGAATTACATGTATGTGCTACCTAAACAGGCCTTAGCAGATTAATTTTTTGTTGTTGTTTTGGTTTTGTTTTGTTTTTCGAGACAGGGTTTCTCTGTGTAGCTTTGCGCCTTTCCTGGAACTCACTCGGTAGCCCAGGCTAGCCTCTAAATCACAGAGATCCATCTGGCTCTGCCTCCGAGTGTGCCACCAACGCCCCGCGCAGATTAATTTTTTAAAGTTATAAATGTAAGACTGAAAACAGATCAGTGATTGCCTGGGGATAAAGATAGGAGGAGGCAGGTCACAAGGAACAAGAAAACTTTTGGGGCCAGTGAGATGGCTTAGTGGGTAAAGGGGCCACCAAGCCTAAACCTGAGTTAGATTCTCTCATGACCCACACGGTATATTTGAATGAGAACCAGCTCCCATAAACTGTCTTCTAACCTCCATAATTGCATCATGGTGCCTACTTCTCCCTGCCTAGACACATAAAATAAATAAATAAAATGTAACTTCCAAGAGAACAAGCTAAATATCCTGTATTCTACCTTTGTTTACTGTTTATCAAATTTGTTTATTACCAACTGACTAGCAATAAAATCCAAATCAGAGTTCACTGTAGCAAGAGCCCAATTAATAACACAACAAACCAAAAATGACTGATTTACCTGGACGGATACTTCTATGGTGTGTGTCCCATTACTGTAGCTTTTAGGGTTCCACTTCAGTATGAAGATAGGACCAGACAGATGAGCAGCCTGGCCTACATTAACTCCATCGATCTTAACAGTGACGGAAGCGATGGGGGATAAGGAAAAGGCCAGTACTCTAAAATGAGAGCATACAGAAAATGCATGATTTTAGGTACAGGGCATTGTTTTCATAGGGAACAACTGTACTGTAACCTGAGAGCATCTGAGTGCAGGCAGAGCCGCACTGCGCAACTGCAAAGACCTTGTATAATCCGGCAATGACCTGCTAAGAAATTAGAAACTACTCTTTTCTCTCTCTCTCTCTCTCTCTCTCTCTCTCTCTCTCTCTTTCTTTTTTTGTCATGTTAAGGACATGCTAGGCAAGTGTTCTACCACAGAATTACACCCCAAGCCCCAGAAACTATTATTTTTTCAGAAAGCAAAATCAGTTTCTTTTCACAAATCTACCTAGAGTAGATTAAAAATTCTTTCTGAAGGAATTCCTGAATTCCTAGTTTTACTCTTAGGAAGAGAATACCAAGTAGATACTACACCCTGTTAATCCAATGTCAAGCTTATAATTCATTTATTTGGTTCCTGACGTACTGCGCAGAAAAAACAAGGCCGTAACCAGAGCTGAGCCGTTAGGCCTTTCAGATACCACCTAGCACTGATATCCAGATGCCATTCAAAATATGATGTCTTTTATCCTAGCAATCCAGAGGCAGAGGCCAAGCCTAGCTTATATAGTGAGTTCCAGGATAGCCAGGGCTACATAAAGAGACCTTGGGGTGGGGGAGTAATTTGTTTAGCTCCAAAAATAAAAAAGTAATCAGTCTTCATCCACATTCATAAGAGAGGGCTGCTGAGACAGCTCAGTGGATAAAAAGGCTCCCCATCAGGCCTGATGACGTGAGTTCAAGCCTCAGAACCAACTCCTAAAAGTTGTCCCCTCACCTGCACGGTGTGCGATGACAGTTGCATGCTCCTCCCCCAAATAAAAATACTAAGTAAAATTTTACATTCCTGAAAAATTTCACCCACTTCTACAACATTATCATTTAAGCAAGGGAAGGACATACTTTTACCAGATGTTCATCCTCAAATAAGAACAATCCTAACATTTCATAAAGAAAACAAAGTTAAAGTGTGACATGTTCTCTGTGCACAAAGGCAGCAATCTGCTCAGTCTGTGGCTTATGAGGAGGACAACATTCAAACCTGTCTGTTTGGAGAATGGGCAAGCACACTTCGCATCCCATCCCCGAGCTCTCCCAGAGCTGTGGTTTTGGACTGCTTGTGTCTGCCTCAGCCTCTCAGCTGCTGTCACTATGCCTGGCTTAGATTACTTTTCAAAATAAAGTTTTAAAAAATATATTTTTTAAAATGATCTTCCCTTTGAAAGATGTTTTTCAAAAATAATGTTTCATTAGAATTCTATTAACTGCCAGGCAGTGGTGGTGCACACCTTTAATCCCAGCACTCGGGAGGCAGAGGCAGGCAGATCTCTGTGAGTTCCAGGCCAGCGAGGTCTACAGAGTGAGTTCTGGGACAGGCAAGGCTACACAGAGAAACCCTGTCTTGAAAAGCCAAAAAAAAAAAAAAAAAAAAAAAAAAAAGAAAAAAGAAAAAAGAATTCTTTTAACAAACGTCACCAAATCTATACATAAACTATATTTTGAATTTCATCAGGATTATACAATCTGCTTTTTTGGCAGGTTATTCAGCAAAATGGGGGGTGGTGGTCCTGATGTATAATACAAATTTCTAAAAGTAGGCTATGTGGGGTTGAGGCACAGCTTTGTGGCAGAGCAGCTGGCTCACAGGAACCATGAAACGCGGCTGGAAAGCATCTCTGCTGGGTCCTATTTCCAGCTACCCCCCCTCCTGTGCTTCCCCACTGCTCCCCAGCCCCCACCAAGCAAGCACACCCTGCTGAGCAGACTCATCCCAGGCAGCCACACCATTGTTTTAATGAACTGAACTGAAAGTTTTGAAACATCCTCTCCCCACCCACCCATCCCCGTGCTGGCCTCTGCTAGGGTATAATTCTGGCTTTGACTTTTTATAAACAACTCTTCTAGAGATCTTCAGGTTTAAAGGGCTCTCCTTTGTCCTTAATTGTAGTGGTCTGCAACTTTCTGGTGTGGACTATAACATATAAGACCCTAATTTGATCCCCAGCCCTGCAGATAATTAATAAATATGAATAAATAAATACAGATTATAAGGTACTAAATAAAGTAAACTCTGAACCACTGAAGCATACCTGATGTGTGTTGAATGGAAGAGTCTTTCTAGTGGTTCATGTTTAGCACAACTATAGAGGAGTGACTTAGGATTGGTGATAAGAACCACCGGCCACTTGTCAAAGGTTACATCCGCAAAGCTAAAGAGGTCATGATCAAAGGCAAAGATCCGGTACCTGGAAGCCATAGGAGAGTAAGGGAATTTAGTTACTTCTTATTCTAAGCTTGAAGGTAGACTAATGATGTAGCTCAGTTGCTGGAGTGCTTGCCTAAAATACAGGAAGCTCTGGGTTCTCGAACCAGGTGTCACACACCTGTAATCTTGACATTCAGGAGGTAGAGGCAGGAGGATCAGAAGTTTGTGGTCATCCTTGGCTAGATAGTGAGCTACAAGGCTAGCCTGGGCTACATGAGACTCTGTCTCAAAAAGAGGGGAGGAATTTGAACAAATGTAAAAAAACCCCACAAAACTAGCACTTTTTTATACGATAATTTGAGATAGGGTGAGGTGGTTCCCGGCTCCTTCGCTCTTTCCTATAGCTTTGTCCTTCACACCTGCCAGCTGGGCTGGGCTCTGACTGAGGTAATGAACCTAATAGTGTCCCAGAACAATGCCTGCACTCTTTGATTTCAAAATAAATGCCTTTGAAATTAGTTCACTTTATTTTAAACAGTACTTTTAAGACTATTTTGAACCTGAGGTGTATATCATAAGATACAGCATTCAATCAATGCTACATTAAATATGAACTCTCATTTATATGAAGAATTTAAATTATTATTACAACAATAACTAGAATGTCAGGAACAAAATTCAAGGAGAAAAAATTCCCAGTCCCAGTGCACCTAAGAGTTTGGTCCATAGACCAAGTCCACACCAACACCATGTTTTTAATGGTGAGATCTGGACACTGTTAAAACTCTCACAATTCTCATGAACACTGGAGTTCAAAACTACATAGTAACCCAGCTGTGGTGGCTCCTACCTATAAACCCAGCCCTTGAAAGGAGGAGTCAAGAAGATGGTGAATTTGAAGCTAGCCTAGGCTACAGAGTGAACCACACTAAAAAAAAAAAAAAAAAAAGCCAAATATGGTGGTGTATGCCTGTGGTCCAGCACTCAGGAGGCACAGGAAATGGACTACCACAGTTGCTAGATTGGCCTAGTCTAAATAGCCAGTATCAGGCTAGTTAGGGGCTATATATTGAGAGTGTGCCTCAAAAGAAATAAAAGAAAGAAACAACCCTACATTCTAATGGACGTGTCTTAAAATTTTACACAGCATAGTGATGGTAAATATCAGTGCTACAGGGGCTGGAGAGATGGCTCAGTGGTTAAGTACACTTGCTGCTCTTGCAGAGGACCTGAGTTCAGTTCCCAACACCTACATGGTGATTCACAACCATCCCTTGCTCCAGTTCCAAGAAATCTGTTCTCCTTCTCACCTCTGTAGGCAACATGCATGCACATGGTGCACATCTATGCATGCAGGCAAAGCACTCACATAAAATAAAATGATTACATCTAATAAAAAAATAATTAATTTTAAAAAATCACTGTTATAACAAGGTTTTGCATAATGGAAAAGATTGCCAGATACTTATTAACTGACAACTTGACAGAACCTAGAGTCACCTGAGATGGGTTTCTGGGCATTTGTGGGGGAATATTTTAATTCTGTTAAGTGAAGTGGGAAGAACTCCCACCCCCACCCCATTGTGGGTGCCATTTTCTGGCTGGGATCAAGGATGACATAAGTGAAGGGAGCTGAGCATTCTGCATTCTCTTCTTGACTGTGGACAAGATGTGATGGGCTGCTTCCTGCCTTGATTTCCTCAGCATGATGGACTGTCACCTTGAGCCAGAATAAACTTTCTCCCTAAGCAGCTTTGTCAGAGTATTTTATCACAGCAATAAGCAAAGAAATTGAGACATACATGTTACTTTAAAAGCCAGGCGGTGGTGGCACAGGTCTTTAATCCCTGTACTCAGGAGGCAGAGGCAGGTGGATCTCTGTGAGAGGCCAGCTGGTGCTACAAAAAGAGTTCCAGGACAGCCAGGGCTGTTACACAGAGAAACCCTGTCTCAGAAAACAAAACAAGGGCTGGGGAGATGGCTCAGCGGTTAAGAGCACTGGCTATTCTTCCAGAGGTCCTGAGTTCAATTCCCAGCAACCACAAGGTGGCTCACAACCATCTGAATGAGATCCGGTGCCCTCTTCTGGCCTGCAGGGAGGGATACATGCAGACATTATACCGTACATATAATAAATATATAAATCTTTAAAAAAAATAGAAAACAAAACAAAACAAATCAAAAAATGAACAAATATTGAGTTAGGGCTGATATACACTTATAATCCCAGCACTTGGAAGGCTGAGACAGAAGGATTAAAGGTTAGCCAGGGCTACATAGTGAGAACTATCCTCCAAAATAACAAACCAAAACAACAGAATTATCACAAAATTTTCCTGGGATCACCCTCATATCAATAAGTGTCACTGTTTTAGCAAAATGTGTGTAAACTTCATATGTAGGGAAGTTTCCTTACCTTCTATTGTCTTTCCAGTCTCCCACCTCAAGTTCCAAAGTGCCTGTAAAGTGACGAGTGTGTAAAACGGGCATCAGTCCACCAAGTGTGTGGAGGTGCCCACACAAATAAGCTGTGGCCGAACTAAACAATGAAAAATAAACAGAATAAATGAACAAAGACAAACCGCATGCCAAATTAATAAGAAAGCCTCTTCAGAGAAGCAAGTGGGTTCAGCAATGGGAAGTAACCAGAAAGAACCAGTTCAGGTCCAGAGGTCTGCCTCACCTCATCACTGTCCGGACCCCTGGGGGTGGAGAAACAATAGTAGATGTTGTAAAGTGTCCGAACCAAAGCGTCTGGTTGCTCTGACTACTTTCCTTGGAGAACGATAATAGTTCCTCCATTTGTTTCTGAAACGGGAGAAAAATGGAAGGATCTTTAATTGGGGCTCAGGCTAAAATCCAGTGCCAACAGTTTAAACATTTCCCCTAACGTTTATAACAATAATCACATTGTCTCTGTAGCCCCAATTCCGCTAGGTAATGACCTAAATGAATCTCTGTCAGCTTCAAACTGTTTTCATTTACATTATAATCCGCTTGATTCTGAGATGACTGTAGTATGCAGGACAAGCACTACCTGCATTTGATGTATATGAAACTGAAGAATAAGTTAGTTACTCTTTTCAGGGCTAGGAATGTGGCTCAGGGTTAGAGCTTTTGCCTAGCAGCATGAATGAGGCCCTGGGTTCAATCTCCAGTGTCAGGAATGGGGGAGAATAATTATCCCCTTAATGAGACAACTAATAGTTTTGTATACTACTACATCACAATTCCTAAAAGAGACTATGCCAAAATTCTGAAACATACATGTTATATGCCCACACAAAAACCTAAATGTTTTTTTTTTTTAAAGATTTATTTATTTATTATGTATACACTGTTCTGTCTGCCAGAAGAGGGCACCAGATCTCATTACAGATGGTTGTGAGCCACCATGTGGGTTGCTGGGAATTGAACTCAGGACCTTTGGAAGAACAGTCAGTGCTCTTAACCGCTGAGCCATCTCTCCAGCCCATCCTAAATGTTCTTAACAGCTCTATTCAATATAGTCAAATATTAGAAACTCCAACAAAGCATCATATACCCACACAATGGAATACTACTCAGCAGTAAGAAGGAAGAACTACTGACAGACACAGGGACATGCACACATCTCAGAAGTGTCACGCTGAGCATAAGAAGACAAACCCAACAGTGCATAGTGTAGGATCCCATTTACCTACAACTTTAGACTAAGTAAAGCCATGCTGGGAGAAAGTCAATCCCTTGTACCATGGGAGTAAAGACAGACAGATTCCACAAGAAAACTTCCTAGGGTGGTAGACAAGTCCTAAGCCCTGACTGTGAGAAAGCAATAACAGCATACACCTTTGTAAATTCTTCAAACACTCAAAACGAGTGTATTTACCATATTTAAAACACCTCATGATTCTGGTTTCAAAATACAATTTGCATATACAGA
Organism: Onychomys torridus; assembly: GCF_903995425.1. NCBI lineage: Eukaryota > Metazoa > Chordata > Mammalia > Rodentia > Cricetidae > Onychomys > Onychomys torridus. The sequence goes on along the minus strand of NC_050446.1, from coordinate 95,318,355 downwards.
ATATGCATTTATAAAGTATATAACATACTTACAGTAACAAATATTTGGGCCTTACCCTTTCTATTTTGGTAAAACCAGGGTAAGACTAGGGAGACTCAGGGGCTGGAAAGATGGCTCAATGGTTAAGAGCAATTGTTCTTACAGAGGACCTGAGTTCAGTTCCCAGCACCCATATGGTGGCCCACACCATTTGTAACTCCTATTCCAGATCTGGTGCCCCCTTCTGGCTTCTATGGGCACTGCATGCACATGGTATATATGCTCTCATACACATAAGACAAAATAAATAAACCTAAAATAACAACAAAAGACCAAGGATTCTGTGTTAGGTAACACTACAATTGATTATTATGTACTTGATCTGTGCATTGTATATTTAAAACTCTTATTCTAAGGAAAAAAAATTAATATAAGTTCACCAGCTCACTAAAGGCACTTGGTAATTAGGAAACAAAATATAACTTTATCCTGTATTCTTCACTTCTAGAACCTTCACATAACTCTGAACCTCTTTCAGTACTTGGCAAATCCTATATGTACTATAGTTTTTCTTTGAACTGGTTATATGCTTTAATACTAGAGGAAACACTCAGGAACGAACTTGATCTTATTTCCTTTTACTCCTATAAACAAGCACATGTATCTCATGTAAGAGCATGTGCTCACCAAATAAGGAACTGGCATTTGTTGTACTTAGACATAATGAGAGCTTCCCAGACACGCCTTTGTAAACAACGGTTTTCACTTAGCCTGGCCAAAATGCTTAAGTTGCTCTCTTCTTAGAGAACACACAGACCACTAACTAGCACTGGCAATGGTGGAGATTTAACGATATACCACATAATATACCAAGCTTGCTGAGCACAGCCTGTTCTTAATATATATTTAATAAACGTTTGCTAAATAAATATAAAAAGTGAGAGGGTTGGGGATTTAGCTCAGTGGTAGCAAGCGAAAGGCCCTGGGTTTGATCCTTAGCTCAAAAAAAAAAAAAAAAAAAGTGAGGTGCTGCCTTCCCAACTTTTTTAATAACAATAGGGTCAGTAGCAACAATTCTGAAGTAGCTAGTAGCATCTAGACATCTTTGTAACAACAGTAAAATCTAGCATATCTAGATAAGAGCATGTTTGCTTAAGGTAACTAAATGGTCCAAACATATTCAAGGTAAGCTTCAAAGGGAAGTGAATTTTTTCAACTCATACCTCATCTAAGATTCCAAAGAAATTATAGGGTCTCTTAGGCCCTGGCCTTTGGGTGGCATCCACAGAGATGAAAGAGTAGTTGCCAAACGGAGTACTGTGGACATAATGGAAAGAGCCGTCCTTACGCACAGCAGAGTATTTCCTAGAAGACACAGACAGGATGACTTTAGTGCAATTATTAAAAGAGTGAATTTCATGTCAGAATAGAAATAAAAGCTCATCAAGAAAAAACTCTGGGGTTGGGGATTTAGCTCAGTGGTAGAGTGCTTGCCTAGCAAGCGCAAGGCCCTGGGTTTGGTCCTCAGCTCCTGGGGGTAGGGGGCCCACAACAAAAAAAAAACCCTCCTTCTAGTCAAGAGGATAGAACCTCTGGTCTGAACAGAGACCTAACATTCCAACCTTCCTTCTAGTCAAGAGGATAGAACCTCTGGTCTGAACAGAGACCTAACATTCCAACCTTCCTTCTAGTCAAGAGGATAGAACCTCTGGTCTGAACAGAGACCTAACATTCCAACCTTCCTTCTAGTCAAGAGGATAGAACCTCTGGTCTGAACAGAGACCTAACATTCCAACCCTCCTTCTAGTCAAGAGGATAGAACCTCTGGTCTGAACAGAGACCTAACATTCCAACTAGACTAGATCAATCACCTACCTGGCCAAGGGAACTCCCCCAGGAAGGCAGAATCACTTTAAGCCATGCTATTAGAAAGAGATATGCACATTTTTTTCATTAATTTATTTATTGGGTTGTTGGAGTTTTTGTTTTTTGTTGTTGCTTTTTGTTTGTTTGTTTGTCTTTTTTGAGACAGAGTCTCACTGTGTAGCCCTAGCTGGCCTGGAACTCACTATGTAGACCAGGCTGGCCCCAAACTCACAAGAGATCTGCCTGCCTCTGCCTCCTAAGGGCTGGGATTAAAGGCCTGTGCCACCATGCCCGGTTTGCACAAAGCCCTGGGGTCAATACCCAGCAGAACAAACACCTGGAGAAAAGCTTGGGACTTTTATCAAAAATCTACCCCTGGAGGGGTTGAGGATTTAGCTCAGTGGTAGAGCACTTGCCTAGCAGGCGCAAGGCCCTGGGTTCGATCCTCAGCTCCAGGAAAAAAAAAAATCTACCCCTGGCAATTATTCTGCAAACTAAGTTTGAAAACCAATGGGGGCTGGAGAGAGGCTCAGTGGTTAAGAGAACTGGCTGTTCTTCCAGAGGTCCTGAGTTCAATTTCCAGCAACCACATGGTGGCTCACAACCATCCATAATGAGATGTGGCGCCCTCTTCTGGCCTGCAAGCGTACATGTAGGCAGAACACTGTATACATAATAAATAAATTAATCTTAAAAAAAAAGAAAAAGAAAAGAAAAGAAAGCCAGTGGAATGGACCTGCAACCACAGCCCATCTTTTAAGAGCATTTCACTCCTTTTTATAAGGCTTTTTCCGTGTCCATCCTGTGACGATCTCTACCTTTTCTGACTTCTTGTAGTGAGTCTCCTGTGACCCAAACAATGCAGCATTTCATCAGCCATTCCTTCACATTCTTTTCTAATGCTTTCCTGACACCCCTTCTCTCCCTTAAGTATTAACAAGATAAGTTCCTTGAAGGCAGGGGCCATTTGTAAGCACAGCTCTTCTACCCCTGAGACCACACAACTAGTGAAGAGATCTTATCGAACATCTAGGACTCGATTACATGACGAAGCACGATAAAACTCCTCAATAGCCTGGAGCTGAAAGTGAAATTGCACCCAAAAGAGTATCCCAACACACTTAGACTAGAGACTGCTTCTAATACAGAGGTTCCCAGGCAAAGTCACCTTCAGGACATATGAAGAAAATGTAATGTTTATATTAGTCAGATGAAAGGATATAACAGCCATGGATAACCACTGGTCTCTGCGGCCACTCCAGAGGCTGACAGAATCAGCAGCTCAGTATTCTGAAAACCCACTGGCCTCAGTAGTCCAGCTACAAGCTGTGATCTAAATGACTTCTACTTCGTAGGAGTGAAAAACCAAAGGAACTAAAGGAAGCTGGGTGTGGCAGCTCACACCCTAATCCCAGCATTCCTAAGGTAGAGGCAGGAAGATCTCTGTGAGTTCCTGATCTACATAGTGAGACTATTTCAAAAGAAAGAAAGAAGCTCAGTGGTAGAGCGCTTGCCTAGCAAGCACAAGGCCCTGGGTTTGTTCCTCAGCTCTGGAAAGAAAAAAAAAGGAAGGAAGGAAGGAAGGAAGGAAGGAAGGAAGGAAGGAAGGAAGGAAGGAAGGGAAAGAGAGAGCCAGGTATGGTGGCTCATGCCTACACTCTTAGCACAAGAAAGGTTGAGGCTGGAAGGAGAATTAGAAGTTTCAGACCAACCTAGGAAATACAGCAAAATCTAAAAAGAATCAAAGCAGAGAAAAATATTTTTTAAGAAGGGCTGATTATAACATGCGCGCGCGCGTGCGCGCGCGCACACACACACACACACACACACACACAAGCTCATTTTCTAAATTAGCCAAAGTTCTTTAAACAGAAATTTCATCTGCTAAAAATGATTTCATTCATTCACTGGATGGACCATACCCTCCTTCTGACAGACTGTACTTAGTGGTCTGTATTACATTCATTTTCATTTGGGTACCTGTAATAATTCGTGATGCTCTCCAGACTTGGAATGTTATATGCATCTAAAAGAAAAAAAGCAAACATTCATCTATGCAAAAAAAAAAAAAATGCTAACATGTCAATGACATAAGAATACAGTACTTTCAGGGGTTGGAGATTTAGCTCAGTGGTAGAACATTTGCCTAGCAAGCGCAAGGCGCTGGGTTCGATCCTCAGCTCCAAAAAAAGAATACAGTACTTTCTATAACACTTTAAATGGCAGAGTGCCACTCAACTGGATATATTAGTAACTGTAACTTCACCAAACTCAGATTGTCTGGAAGCTTTAAGGCACCTACTATACTGAAGAATAGTAGGCACATTGTAGTTTTGATCAGAACAAGTCCCTTTGAAAGTTCTAAGACTAGACTGCTGCTGCTGCTTGCCTAGAGCTTGCTAGGTAGCTCATGGTGGCCTCAAACTCACATTCATCCAGCCTCCCTGGTGCTGGGAGGACAGGCATGTGCTATCATACCAGTCATGTTGCTGCTGTTTCAACCATGGGATTACAGAGGCAGAAAGAGATGAATCCATGCCTGATCTATACATCCACCACCAGTGCTTCTAAACAGTCTAGTCCAGGCTGGCCCAGAACTCCCTATTCTAGAGAGAATACCTTGAATCTGTCTGTGATGCTCTTGCCTCTGCTTCAGGAATGTTGCCACACCCGGTATGCAGTTTTGGGGAATCCAACCAAGTGTGGCATACATACTAGGCAAACACCCTACCAACTGAGCCATCTTCTCAGAGTCAGTTCTACGGATTCTGACAAACACACAGTGGTGTATCACAATCAACATGGAGCAGTTTAATCACACCCAAAATTTTCTTAATGCCTTTAAAATCAGTTTCTCCTTCTATCCCTACCTCTGGCAACCACTTCTGCCTATAGTTTTACCTTTTCCTGAATGTCATATAAATGGAATCATAAACCGGGCGGTGGTGGCCCACGTCTTTAATCCCAGCACTTGGGAGGCAGAGCCAGGCAGATCTCTGTGAGTTTCGAGGCCAGCCTGGTCTCCAAAGCGAGTTCCAGGAAAAGCGCAAAGCTACATAGAGAAATCCTGTCTCGAAAAACAAAACAAAACCAAAAAATGGAATCATACAGTATGAAGATGTAGATTTAGCTTTTTTCATTTAACAAAATGTAGGGTTTTGTTTGTTTGTTTGTTTGTTTGTTTGTTTTAAACATCTACCCACAAGAATTTCTGAAGAATTCTTTCTTCTGTGTAAAGAAGAAAACATCATACCAACTTTCACCTGAAAGGCTCAGAGTGACATCTAAATGTTTCGGATTTTTTTTTTTCTTTTTGAGACAGGGTCTTGCTATGTCACCTAGCTGACTTAGAACTTGATATATAAACTATGCTGGCCTCAAACTCACAGACATCTACTGGCCTCTGAAGTTTTAATATTATATGTTAAATGTTTAATATCATATGGCCTTCACTATATCTAAATTTATGTTACAAATTCCATTTTATAACTTTATAATCTAAACTAGAAAATCTATGTTTCTGAAGGGAACACACACACACACACACACACACACACACACACACACACACATGATTCTGTTTGGCTCTTGGCTTTTACCATGATTTCCTTTGATATCCAGCCACTTGGTTTTCTCCATGACTCTTGTCTTCTTCAGGATTCTCTGGTAGGTTTGCCATTCTACTTCGTGTTGTCTGGATCCCAAGTGTTCCTTTGTTTTGGCATCTGTCAGGTCTCCTGTGGGTTTACACAGAATTGACCTGCAATGTACAGTAAACTCCAGGGGATTCTAACAAACAAGCATGCCGAAGGAACACAAATTCTACAACTACTCAGCGCACACACATAAAATCAATTAAGAGTCCACATATGTCCAAAGTGAGCCATCTACACTAAAAAGACTGTCTCAGCAAGGGCTCTACTGTTATAGGTTAACCAATGTTTATGCAGTCTGTTGTGATATTAGAAATGAGTTGTAAACAAAAGTCTTAGAGAGGACAGTACAAAATTCATCACTAGACTAAATGAGACTCCTTTATGAGATGTTGCAACATTCTGGCTAGTGACTATTACCTATTGCAACAGTTGTTTTCCAAACCCCAAATCAAGATTTACGCTGTGACCAAGCAGCATTATTTTCAGAGCCCATATGGCAAGTGAGGTTTGAACAATGCAATGCCAAAATTCTTTGAGGAAACAGAACACCTGAAACAGGGGCCTATTCATTATCTGAGGACTGATAGCTCATCTTTTATTTATTTTTATTTTTATTATACAGTATTCTGTCTGCATGTATGCTTACAGGCCAGAAGAGGGCGCTGGATCGAATTATGGATGGTTGTAAACCACCACGTGGTTGCTGGGAACTGAACTCAGAACCTCTGGAAGAGCAGATAGTGCTCTTAACCGCTGAGCCATCTCTCCAGCCCCTGATACCTCATCTTAAGAGTGAATGTGTTTCAGTAGAGAGTGGCGGCTGAAACACCCAATAAAATGAACAGATTCACCTTGGTACTTTTTCTCTGATCCAGACTTTGGGGGCACATGTGCACAGGTTGGAAGAGTATAGGAAATATAGTCTGAAAACTACCAAGGGATGAAGTCTCTTGAATCCTCAAACCAACTGAAAACATAAGGTTAACCTCTTTGTACAGGAAATGTTAGTTAGCAAAGGAGAACTGTTGACTCCTGGTTAAAAGACTTTTCCTAATTCTCAATCTCAACAGGACATCAGCCACCATCAACACACACACATACACACACTCAACACACACACACACACACACACACACACACACTCAGACACACGACACAAATATGGCAGATAACACTTGGTCATAAGCGCATCACAAGCCTTATACCTACTGCTTTGAGAAAACCTTGAGATGGCAAAGCATTTAGCCTGGATCCTGACTCTGACTCCATTTATCAACCGGTAAAGGCAATTACAAAGTCCAATTGCCTGTACCTCAAAGGGCTCCCTGTCGGCTGCGTTCACAGCGTTCCCGACACCCCCAAGCGACCTGCTGCTGCCCATTCTACCACCACGGACCACAGAACACTACCACCACAGCACAGGAAGCCCCCCTACCAGTGGCCAGGACAAGAGCAGGTTGAATGGTGTCAATAGTTTCCGAACAGAACTTCTCTAAGTCCAACGCTCTGCCTGGATCTTGAAACCTGCTCAGGTGAATGTCGGATATCTGTCAAAAGCAGGCAGTGGACAGAGACACATTATCTGAGTCACTTAGAGCCTCACGGACAGGGGTGCCCCAGCAGCTCTCGCGTGCGGCAGGGGAAGAAAAAGATGCAGCACGGGACCCCGGGGAAGGAGCGAGCTAGCGGGGCGCTGACCCCGCAGTCTGCTCGCGACGGAGGCCCCCTGCTGGGCTGGGCTCCCCGCCCCAGCGCCCTCCCTCGCCTCCCGCAGCCTCCAGCCGCGTCACCTGGAGACCCCAGAAGACGTTGTGGGCTCCTGATCCCGGGGCGGGGTGCGGCCTCTGGACGTCTCGGGGCTTCGGCAGCGGCGAGGGCGGCCCAGCCAGGCCGTAGTGTTCCAACAGCAGCGCGGCCAGCGCCGCCGCCGCCAGTCCCGCCACCACCCGGAGGGCCAGCACGCCGGCCATCGCGGCGCAGCCCGGGTGCGCTCCGGCCCGCACTTCCGGCCTCTATGGCCGCCTGCCCGCCGCCGCAGCCGCCGCACGTCGTCCCAGCCCCGGCCTCCGCGGCCCCGCCGCCCGGCTCCCCCGCGTTTGCCAGCGTAGTGAGGATCAGGAAGAGCAAAGCGAGGGGGGTGGCCGGGAGGCAGCACGTCACCTAGCTCCTCCAGGGTCAGGCATCCCTGACCTCCGCGGTGCGCCGCCTCTGCACCTGTAAAGCGAAGTTAATGATACCTTCCGTGCGTGCAGGATGCTTGTGAGAATCAAAGTATGTGCGAGGACGCCTCTTAAAATACAAATGCGACAGGTGGCTCACTCTGGATCCTTCTGGAATAAAATAGACCCACGGGATTTCTTATCTTGTGAAAATTATCTTTTCCCTTAACCTGATTTTATATGTACTCATTTATATGGTATTGTGGCACTGTGATATGCCTGTCAGTGTTTCCTACAGGAGAATTAGATTCTGGTCCTGGCCTTAATTTATCTAACCCTTATTATTGGTTGTCAACTCTCTATTATGAATTGCTATTCAGAAAAAAATATTCTTATACAAAGAGCTTTTAAAAGATTTATTTCTTTGGAATATATTGTCAGTGTTGTAATTTATGCCAATTTCAATTCGTTAGGCATCTCTGGAAAAATAAGCCATTGATGTAAACAGAAAACATAAGGAAGCATAAGAGCTGGCTGGGTTCCCAGTACCTACATTAGGGGGCTCCAGTTCCAGGGGATACATCGCCCTCTTCTGGTCTCTGTAGACACTGAATTGCACAAACCCATTCTCAGAGACACACATATAATTAAAAACAAAAATAAAATATTTTTAGGTGGGGTGTGGTGGTGCACGCCTTTAATGCCAGCACTTAGGAGACAGAGGCAGGCGGAGCTCTGTGAATTCGATGCCAGCTGGGTCTACATGAGTTCCAAGACAGCCAGGGCTATGTAGAGAGATCTTGTCTCAAAACAACATAATTATAAACTATTTTTAAAATATTTTTATTTTATGTGTATGAGTGTTTTGCCTGCCTGTATGTCTGTGCACCACGTATGTGCAATGTCCATGGAGGCCAGAAGAAGGCATTGGATCCCCTAGAAGTGGAGTTACAGATGGTTGTGAACTAACTACTATGTATGTGCTGAGTATTGAATCCTGGTCCTCTACAAGAGCAACAAGTACTCTTAATCGCTGAGGCATCTCTTCAGCCGATAAAGATAAAATGTTTAGCTGGGCGATGGTGGTGCACACCTTTAATTCCAGCACTCAGGAGGCAGAGGGAGGTGGATCTCTGAGTTCCAGGCCAGCCTGGTCTAGAGAGTGAGTTCCAGGGTTACACAGAGAAACACTGTCTCAAAAAAAAAAAAAAAATGTTTTAAAAAAATAAAACTGGAGCCGGGCAGTGGTGGCGCATGCCTGTAATCCCAGCACTTGGGAGGCAGAGCCAGGCGGATCTCTGTGAGTTCAAGGCCAGCCTGGGCTACCAAGTGAGTTCCAGGAAAGTCACAAAGCTACAGAGAAACCCTGTCTCAAAAAAGAGCACTGGTTGCTTTTCCAGAGGCCTGAGTTCAAGTCCCAGCAACCACATGGTGGCTCACAACCATCTGCAATGAGATCTGGCTCCCTCTTCTGGCCTGCAGGGATATATGCAGGCAGCACACTGCATAATAAATAAATAAATATTTAAAAAATATATCATGAAAGAAAAAATCACATCATAGCTAGGATGAACTTACGCCAGGGATGAATAATTTACCCAACATGAGATACACAGAAAGTATGAGCACTCAGCTGGGCATGGTGGCACACCTTTAGTCACAGTCCTGGGGAAGACAGATAGCAAGTTCCAGGCCATGGAGGGCAACATAATGATATTCTGTCTAACCAGACAAAGAAAAGCCAACAAAAGAACACCCTACTTTTTATATGTAATATTATAATAACAATATCAATTAAAATTCAGCAATTAATTTTAAAAAGCTGGGCATAGTGTTGTTTGTGTCCCTTTATTCCCTGCATTACAATAGAGGCAGGTGGGTCCTCTGAGTTCAAGGGCAGCTTCTAGGACAGCCAGGGCTATATAGAGACCCTGTCTCAAAACAAAAACCCAAAGTGATAACTTCAGAACCTGACTACAGGCTGCTTGTCTGAGGTTTTGAGCTCAAGATAAATTAATCTTGTGTTTACATTTTTATCTTATCCAAATATACAGTAATTATTTAAAAACATTCCAAGATGAAAAAAAAAAAACCAATAAGACCTAAAACACTTCTGATCTCAAACATTTTAGATAAGAATACTCAACCATTGATTTAAAAAAAAAAAGACAAGAACAACAAAACTGTACTAGGGGCTGAAGAGATGTCTCTCAGTGAAGAACACCTAGATGAACTCATGCAAGCCCACATGCATACTCACACATACAAATAAATCTTTAAAATGAATCAACTCTACCTATCTTAAGTGAAAAGGTTATTTTTTGTAGGGATAATAAGGACTCTCAGATTCTAAATGGGACTGGGAACAAGCTTAATAAGATCTGCAGAGAACAAAGAAGTCTTTTGGCAAGTCTTGATGGACACTGTCTAAGGATACCAAGCAGTAATAAGCTCTAGACACTTGGTTGGGAATGCTGTTGCCCGAAAAGACTTCCATAGGAAAGACTGTATACTGATCCCTGATCCCTTCCCCCCAAGATGAAAGTGCTTTAGTATCCAAGATCATCACACACATAAATTCACTTAGCTATTACCAAACACTGTATTATAAGAAACCAGGCATCCTGGGCTCTAGGTAATGTCTCATTAATTTTGACAACCATCATAAAGGCATCTTTTTTTTGTAGATGAGGAAACCAAGTCTCAGCTAATTCTCCTAAATTTCTTTTTCTTTTTCTTCCCTCCAGCCCCCGCCATCAGAGCTGAGGACTGAACCCAGGGCTTTATGCTTGCTTGCTAGGCAAGTGCTTGACCACTGAGCTAAATCCCCAACCCCTCTCCTAAATTTAAAAACCAGTTAGTAGAAAAAAATAAAATATACTGAATCCCAGTGACTTTGCTTCTAGAGGCTAGGTATACAGCCAATTATTCCTCCCACAGGAAGAAAAGGCTGGTTGGGAAAGCAGGAAGACATTGAAAATGCTTATCTTGCAGAGCGGTGGTGGCGCACACCTTTAATTCCAACACTTGGGAAGCACAGCCAGGCGGATCTCTGTGAGTTTGATGTCAGCCTGATCAGAGTGAGATTCAGGACAGCCAGAGCTGCACAGAAAAACCCTGTCTCTAAAAGAGAAAAAAAAGAAAAGAAAAGAAAAACAAAAAAACAAAAAGGAAAATGCTTTTCTTAAAAGATGGACAGATTTTTAAAAAATAGACTTTTGTGGGGCTAGAGAGATGGCTCAGCAGTTAAGAACACTAGCTACTCTTTCCAGAGGACCCAGGTTCAATTCCCAGCACCCATGTGGTGACTCACAACCATCTGTAACTGGTTTCAGTGGTTCCACCCCTCTCTTCTGGCCTCCTTGGGTACTGAACATAGGTGGTACATAGACATACATGGAGACAAAACATCCATAGACACAAAATAAAAATAAATTAAAAAAATTAAAATTAGACTTTTACACTAGTACATACTTCTTGTAAACAAACAAACAAACAAATTAGAAACTAGAAAGTACAAAATATAATTTCCAGTTTTGAAACCAAAAAAGAAAAAGAAATCTAAAAAGTCACCCATACCTACCTGAAACAAAAAGGTATGTTTTATAGGGACATCAATGGCTCATTTCTGTGTGAGGCTGGAGACAAAATTAAAAAGATCTTGGTGATTGTGCTGGCTAGTTTTGTCAACTTGACACAACCATAGTCATCCGAGAGGAGAGAACATCAATTAAGAAAATGCCTCCACAAGATCAGGCGGTGGGCAAGCACATAGGGCATTTTCTTTAATCAGTGATTGATGGGGAAGGGCTCAGTCCATTGTGGTGGGCTCACCCCTGGGCTGATTGATGATCATGGTTCTTTAAGAAAGCAGGCTGAGCAAGCCTTGAACAGTGATGTGGAAGTGTAAGCCAAATAAACCCTTTCCTCCCCAAGTGACTTGGTGTTTGATTATGGCAATAGTAACTGTAAGACAATGACTAACATTCTTCATTAAAAATTTTTATTAACACAAAAATAATATTTTGGTGATTAGTGTTCTTCATTAAACATGTGTAATATAAAAATAGCTGGTTTTTTGTTTTGTTTGTTTTTTTTTTTTTTTTAGAACTCAGGGTTAAGTCCAGGATAATATACATGCTAGATAAACACTCTACCTCTGAACTATAACCCCAGTCTACAGGTGCATTTATTGGTTTGTCTGTGTGTGTCTATGGTGGTGGCGGCGGCGGCGGCGGCGGCGGCGGCGGCGGGTGGTGTGTGTGTGTGTGTGTGTGTGTGTGTGTTGCTAAGGATTGAATCCTTGAACATCCATTGTGCATGTTAATTAGATAAGTACTTTACAAGCCCAGCCTTAGTACACACACCTCTTTTTTTGGTCTTATAAAACATTTTTTTTTTAAGTCACTTGATTTTTTTTATCCAACAATGTATCTTCTCAAGATAGAAAGAATAATTCTACAACAGTTTTTCTGAAAGTTTACTTTCTCAAGATTGTTATGCCCAGATCATGACCCCAAAGAGACCATCATAGACCGTGGATGTCCAGAATGCAACAGCAAGGTTTATTTTGTTTAAGTTTACAAGTCTAGACAGGGAACTCGTTCCTACACCCAATACAGTGAGGCTGGGAGGAGTTGCTCTTTCTTTGTGTGGCTAGCTATTTAAAGGCTAAAACTGCAAGCCCTGAAGGTCAGTTGGGGGGTTGGCTTGGGTGCTACTGGGATCGGTTTGTTTTTATCTCTGTTCTCTTTTAATTGGGTAACCTTTGAATTTATTGGTTGGGGGTTACAATGATCATTTTGGGGGCTGTCCGGGACAAGTCCCAGGCTTTGTCCTTTAGCTGCCATGGACATAGTGAGGGGTCCCAGACAGTAAACACTTGGCTGAACTTTGAGCAGTCAGAGTACATGCAAAAAGGGATCTACTGCACGGACTATGTCTTCTGTTCACCACCCTCCCAGAACCTGCTTGCTCAAGTCTCAGGAAACTGCAATTGAGGCCTGATCCCTGAGAGAAGACTGAGCAGCCAGTTATGGCATCTGCTTGGGTCCTTTCAAAGATCACTTAAAACTCCTTAAAATAGGGGTTGGGGATTTAGCTCAGTGGTAGAGCACTTGACTAGCAAGCGCAAGGCCCTGGGTTAGGTCATCAGTTCCAGAAAAAAAAAAGAAGAAGAAAAATAAGACAAAATAACAATAAACTCCTTAAAATTACTGGACCCCCTCCCCAAGATCTTCTGCATATGTGGTTTGTGCCAATATTTACTAATTACAGTTTAAGATGGAGAAAATTTTTAATTAGCTTAAAATATTTTTATACAGGGTCACATGTGTTCTGCTTTGTGTTGCTTTGGACAAGGCCTCACTCTGTAGCTAGACTAACCTGGAACTATGTAGTTCTGCTGGCTTCCAACTTGTAGCAATCTTACTATCTCAGTTTCTCAAATGCTAGCGTTATAGTTGTAAACCACGGATGCCTGGTTTACAACCAGTTAAATGCAATGACCAATATTATTATTAATGTAAACAACACTTTTTTCTTTTTCTTTTTTTCTGTTTTTTTTTTTTTTTTTTTTTGAGACAGGGTTTCTCTGTGTAGCTTTGGAGCCTGTCCTGGAACTCGGTCTGTAGACCAGGCTGGCCTTGAACTCAGAGATCCGCCTGCCTCTGCCTCCCGAGTGCTGGGACTAAAGGCGTGCGCCACCACTGCCCCACTTTGGGTTATTCATTTTGTAAAAAAACAAAATCCAAAACAGATGATGTTCAATTAGTTCTTGATCCCCTTTGTCCTCCAACCCTGGTCTTGGTCTTGGGTGCTTCCTCAGGGTTCGGAACTATTCCTTCGCATCTAGACGCAGGAATGCATAAATATGTAGTTTGTATCAACTTCCCCACCCCCCTCAATGTTTCTAGATGTTTCCTTAACATCTACCGTGTTCTTTTCACGTTGTTTTCCATAAGGGCGTTGGATCCAGTTTGTCTTCCTGTACCGACAGATGGACTAGGTTTCCCGGTTTTTTCATCTCACCACGCCTACCTGGGTAAAGTGCTAAAGACAGAGCTGCGATGACTTCCCTCCGGGCTCAGCCTCGGGGAACCAAGGACTGAGCACCGGGGGGTGGGAACCTACGCCTGGCAGGTCGGGAGCCTGCTTCCGGGAAGCCGACCGGAAGCCGCTCCGGGTGCTGCGACAAACCTGACTTCAGGGGCCGTCGTAAAAGTGTCGTCTCCGGCGCGTCGGGCTGGCCACAGGTTTCCGCTCGCTGGCGGCCGGGGGTCGGGAACTGCGGGCGTTCGTTTCCCTTAAGATGGCGGACGACGAGACGGACGGCGCCGAGAGGATGGACGTCAGCCCCGAGCCTCCCCGGGCCTCTCAGCGGCCGACCTCGGTGAGTCTGTACCCGCTAGCGCCTTTTGTCCTCTCCCGCAAGTCTCCGGCCGCGCCTCGGCGGGTGTGGGGCTCGGCTTTCAATGGCGTGGCTGGGGAAGGGGAGTCCTAGGATTGAAGGCCTCCCTCCCCGCTATAAAGTTAGTGGCCACCTACACGCGTTTCTGCCAGCCAAGTCTACCGAGTATAATGACTGTCATCCATTCGTCTCAACGTGCTTAGACACGCATGTCTCTGTTTTGAAGTGGGAAGAACTCACGCTGTTATTAGGGGGTTTGCGGTAGGAGCTGAGGTGAGGTTGGAGAAGGCCATTTTTTCGGTGGACGCATTGCTGACCCTTCTTGTTGATAGGAGTCCAGGACGCAGCACCTAGTGTGAGATCGCATAGGTGGTTGGACTTGATAGTGGCAGTGAGTGTTGCAGTTGTCATCTTCAGAGGTCCAGTATAGTAGCGTCTTGAGAACTGCAGGTCTGGCCCCCAGTGAGGGAAATCTGCCATTTGTCACTACCTTTTAAATGTGAAGAAATGAGAGACAGACCGTCAACCAATGCTGGAATCTATACTTGGCTCTTGGATTTGGAAAGAATGAGAAGGCAGAGGTAGTGAACATGTTTGAGTCAATAGCCTGGGCTGCAGGGAGAATACTAACAGAGTAATCTAAAAGGTGTGGTGATGTTAGCAAATGTTCTGAGGTGGGCCCTTCGGACAACTAACTAGTGGAGAGAGATGCTTAAGAAGTACTCATTGTTGATCATGACATATTTTAATTAGTTTGCTTATAGCTGCATATGGAGAAGTATGGGACACACACACACACATACACACACACACACACACACACACACACACACACACCCAACACACACCAACACATTCTACACACACATACTTGTAATAAACTCATTCTGGACTTACTTTACCCCATCAGACACTTGAACGTTGTTTTATGAGACAAGAGAATGACTCAGAAATGAGTCAACACAGGGACTGGAGAGAGTGTCTGTAAGATAAAAACCTAACAGGGACAGAGTTGGAGTAAGGGTGTGTACTAGGTCAGCACTTGGCGGTCTTCCTCATCCATCCAGAAAAGCAGTTGAAAGTCATTTCACCCTGATAGTGAAGTTCAGATGAAAACAATTATAGAGATGCTAAGGGATGAGAAGCTAGAAAATGTTTCCAAGTAGGGAAGCTGTTCTTTGAGTGCTGGGGAGCAAACTCAAGGCTTTATGCACTGCTAGGCAAGGGCTCTTCTTGTGAGCTGTATTGCCATCCCTGCAGCATCTGATGCATAGGCAGAAGGACCACTTCAGTTCAGGAGTTCTAGGCAAGCTCTGGGCTAGACAGTGAAAACTCCGTCTGAAAACATAAATAGGAAAACGATTCACAGAATCATGTGCTTTTTTATGTAATCTATTGTAACTATGTTGCAGTCAGAAGAGTTGTAGTTTCCTATTGCCAAAGATGAGTAATGTTTATTTAAACCTTTGCCATATTAATTCTTTCCCACTAGCACCATTAAACCCCATTAATAAAACCATAAAACATTCATTAATTTGGAATTGGAGATAATGGTATAGAAATTGGACAAGAATCTGTAGCAAACACTCCTTTCAAAGAGTAATATATTTCTTTGGGCAAGACTTTTTAAAATTTACAAAGTCATGTAGCATCAGGGAACTCAGTTTAATGATACAAATAATATAAATGATCAAAGAATTTAGATTCTGCTGGGGTGGGGGGGGGGAGTGGTGAATGCCTTTCAGCACTTGGGAGGCAGAGGCAAGAGGATCTCTGTGATTTTTTTTTTCAGATCAGCCTGGTCCACAGAGCGAGATCCAGGATAGCCAAGACTACACAGAGAAACCCTGTCTCCAAAAAAAAAAAAAAAAAAAAAAAAGAACTTAGATTCAAGATAGGGTGGTATAGTAGATACAGACCTAGGACTGTGAAGCCTAATAACTCCTTTGGGTTTTTTTTTTTGGTTTTTTTTTTTGGTTTGTTTGTTTGTTTTTTTTTTTTTTTTTGGTTTTTTGTTGTTGTTGTTTTTGGCTTGAATCTTTCTACTTGACCCCAGAGATCATCCTACTTCCTGTACTGTTTAAAATTGCTGTTTTCCATTTTGTTCTCCCTACTTACTACCCCTGTTGTTAAGCCAAAGTTGCTTAGCTTGAGTCCTCAGCACCCCACCTCCATTTGATGAATTTGTGTCTCCAGTCGCTGCTGGGACTGGTGGAAACAAAGTCACAAATACAGGACAACTACAGAGCTCTAATAAGATCTCCGTCCATTAGAGTGCTGTTCTAGGTACAGTCCCTGATTGCCTTACACTCAGTTTCCTTTGCAGATACGAGACCATTTTATTAACGTTTCTGTCGGCACTGTCTGTCACTACCTAACATGTAAGGAGAATGAAGTGACAGTGTTGGCAAGGTGGCTCAGAGGTGCTTACTGCACAAGCTTGGTGACCTTCATTTATTTGGTCATTGGAACCAATGTAAATGAGGAAGGAGAGAACCAACTCTACAAAGTTGTCTTCTGGCCTTCACGCTGTGGCACATGCACCCACCTGCCCACACACATAATAATAACTTTTTAAAAATTAGAATGGAATAATAGTTGAGAGTTATTAGACATTTATAAAAGCCATTGCTTAAAAACAAATAATTTGAGTTCAAGAAAAATTCACCAAGGGAATTGATTCTTGGGTCTTAAAAGGTGCGAGAAGCTACATATTCACAGGCATGCCCTAGTAAGCTAGCCGTTTAGAAGTTACTAGTTTAGAATTGATGGTTGAGGCTATATGAACTAACAATATCTTTAAGGTAAAGTTGTGTGCATATGCACATATATATATATATATATATATATATATATATATATATATATATATCCAGGAACCAAACAACCTAGGAAATAAGAGTATGGCAGTGTCATGGAAAGGGTAGTTTATTGGATCCATGACAAGGACTGAGAAAATGGGAAACCCAGAGGGCTTTGGAGTGGTCTGCCTGAACACCTACTTCTTTGACTGGATTCCCCCCTAAATTCTATCTTGCAGGATATCACTCGGCGAGGTACTGAGATCTTTTTTCTATGTACTCACAACACTGCGTAGGTGATTTCATCCACTTCTACAGCTTTACAAACCATCTATGTATGTTCATTTCCCAGCTTATAGCTCCTAGGTCATCTCACTTCTGAGCTTCAGAATCATAAACTCAATGGCTTGCTTGTATCCACGAGAATATTTGGTAGATGTTTCAGAAAGAGAGAGCAAATGGGAATTAGCTGTAGTAACTCAAGATATAGCTTGTACTTGAGAAATTATTACAGGAAGCAGAGTATATCAATTTGAGGAAGATTTTGGAAATGTGATAGAAGCAAAGATGACTTGCTTATTAAGTTGATGGAAAAATGAAAGAAACAGATGACACCTGTACCTCTAGGTTTCTTTTTTTTGTTTCTTGTTTTTTGTTGTTTTTTTTTGTTTCTCAAGACAGGGTTTCTCTGTGTAGCTTTGTGCCTTTCCTGGAACTCGCTCTGTAGACCAGGCTGGCCTTGAACTCACAGAGATCCACCTGCCTCTGCCTCCTGAGTGCTGGGATTACAGGTGTGCGTCACCACCGCCTGGCTCTAGTTTTTGATGTAGGCATTCATGGTAGATTTTAGGAACAGGCAAGAGGAAGACAAATCCAGAGACTTGTTATCTTTGTCTCAGTACAGGACACCTCCTCATTAGCTCTTGACTACAAACATCTGTCTCTGTCTTTCCACTGGTCTTTGTAGTCTAAGCCACCGTTTGTTATCTAGACAACTGTAGCTTCTTAACTGGTCTCTTTCCTTCGACTTTTGCTGTCTTACGGTATGGAGGTTGGAGGAAGTCCTGCGTGAGTGAAGTCCGGAGTGAAGGTGTGCTGTTGACATAGACAAAGACTTGTCAAGGAACGTGGCCTCAGACCCATGGGAAAATGGCAACCCTTCCTTTTTCACCACTGTTCCCTAAGTGAGGCTCTGAGGGCCGGCAAAGCCTCCTTCCGGTCCAGGTGCATAAATTGATAGTGTGTATGGAAAATGTCCACCATAACTTTCCTTCCCTCTCCCCCAAGACATTTATGGCCTGAAGAGTGCTTCCCTACAGAGAATGCACCTATTGAGGTTAGCTGTATACCGTAAACCCTGCCTCCTTGTTTATCTGTACATCATTACCCTGCCTTCTTGTTCAGCTGTATGCAATAACCCTGCCTATCTGTGCTGCATATAATAAATACACTGAGCTTCTGCAGTGCTGAGGTTTCTCCATCCAAGAGTCCAGACTATCTGATTCCAGCCTTTTGCCTCTGCACATGTTTTATTTCTTTATTCCTTTGCCTCCCCTAGTCAGGGCAAGTCCCTGCAGCCGTGCTATATGAGGCATTTCAGTTCATTCTCTACAGAGCAACCAGTGTAATCTTTAAGAGTAAATCAGTTCTGGGTCCGTCTCTTCAGTACTTAGAGAACCTGTCGGAAAGATAGGTGTGTAAATCAGTGACGCGTGATGAACCCTGTCTTGGCCCATTCTTTGATGTGCTGCCTTTGAAGGTTGTTTCAAATTTCTCTTGCCATCCCATTATCCAGTTTCTCTAAAGATGTTAATCATGTGCTGTATTATGAAAGAATTTCCTTTAAGCTTTAATCCATTGTCTCAGGTGGCTTAAGACAAAATATTAAAACCTCACTACTCCCTGGTGACTTACTATGAATTCCTGTATATGAGTTAACATGGCACTTATGAAAGAAACAATAGCCATTTTTATTTTGGTTGACAAGTTTGGTATTTTTTTTTCTTTTCTTTCTTGAGATGGGATCTTGTTATATAGCTCAGCCTGGCCTGTAACTCATAATCTTGTCTTCTAGAATGTGTTCACCATCACGCATAGCGTTATATATCCTTTAAAAAGTGTTATGTCCCTGTAACAAGTGGAATGCTTGTGGAAGTAGCTTTTGCTACACAAACACCACTGAAAGGCTGCAGAAGAGGTACTGTGCTTCCTTAAGCACCCACTTGTTACCCAGAAGCAATTAAGCCTGACCAGAGCCAAGTCCATGGTTATTCTCTTAAGTATTCCTTCTAATGGTTGACTTAATGCTCTTCTTCAAAACAAGCTCTACTTGACTTAGTAGAGTGAGACTCTAACCACTTAACATGTTTTTATGGGCAAACTTTTTAAAAAGCCTTTCAGCTTTTTGTTTTTATGAGTAAGCTTGGAAATGACGTTAGCCACAAGGAAGGTGTATGTTTTTTCATTTATTCCTTTCTTTCTTTCTTTTTTGTTGTTGTTTTTTGTTTTTTTGAGACAGGGTTTCTCTGTAGCTTTGGAGGCTGTCCTGGAACCTCGCGTTGGAGACTAGGCTGGCCTTGAACTCACAGAGATCCGCCTGCCTCTGCCTCCCAAGTGCTGGGATTGCAGGCATGCACCACCACCGCCCGGCTATTTATTTATTTCTTAATGCACACATACTTTACTTTGAACTCTAAGAAAATATTTTAGTTGTTTTGCAAATGTATAGTCCATACAGCAGAAAGAGCTATAGGGAAACATTACATTCATCCAAAGATGTCAAAGAGAAGCATGGACAGAGATGAAAAAGGAAGCCTGGCTGAAGAGATAAGATGCTTGTAAAAACAGATCCTGGGAACATATTTATCACAGGATGAAAGACGAGAAAGCGAGACCTTGCTTGTCATGGACCTCTATATATTGCCATAAATACATGGAAAGCATGTTTACAGACAGCACAAACCTAGCAGGAATAATGAAATGTAGTATGCAAAAGTGGCTAAGCATTAGATTAAGACTGACAATATGAGCCGGGCGGTGGTGGCACACGCCTGTAATCCCAGCACTCGGGAGGCAGAGCCAGGCAGATCTCTCTGTGAGTTCGAGGCCAGCCTGGTCTACAGAGCTAGTCCAGGACAGGCTCCAAGCTACAGAGAAACCCTATCTTGAAACCCCCCCCCCCAAAAAAAAAAAAAGACGGACAATATGAAACTATAGAAATGAAATGAAGCCTTACAAACTTGTCTGTAGGACCAGGTGTCTCCATGCCACTGACCTAGGGCGTAAGTTGCACACATTCTCCAAGTTGTAAGTGTGAGGATATAACTGCCAAGAAGAGAATGTGCTCTTTGAGAGCAGGGATTATGGCTGGGATCTCATGCTTGAACTTCAACCTTTTTTTTTTTTTTTAAATAAATATGAACTTAGCCTAGCGATGGTGTCACACGCCTTTAATCCCAGCACTCAGCAGGCAGAGCCAGGCAGATCTCTGTGAGTTCAAGGCCAGCCTGGACTACAGAGTGAGTTCCAGGAAAGCTGCAAAGCTACACAGAGAAAAACCCTTTCTTGAAAAACCTAAATAAATGAATGAATGAATGAATGAATGAAAGAAAGAAAGAAAGAAAGAAAGAAAGAAAGAAAGAACTAAAGAACGAACGAACGAACGAACGAACTTGTCTGCTGGGCAGTGGTGGCACATGCCTTTAACCCCAGCACTCAGGAGGCAGAGGCAGGTGGATCTCTGTGAATTCCAGCCTGGTCTGCAGTGAGTTCCAGGATAGTTCCAGGGCAGCATGGTCAGACTCTATCTCAAAAACAAACAAATAAGTAAAATTTTAAAAAGGAATTTGGGAAGCGACAGGCCTCTGAAGACTGTAGATGTTTAGTAGTTTGCTTATGGAAGGGTGAGTTGTGGTTTGAATAAGACTCTATCCAAGTTCCTTTTTCAGAATGATGTTCCCACTGGGGCATCTGTAGCTGTACAGTGTAGAGTTGCAAGCTTATCTTTGGTCTCCATGGGGATGAGGAAAATGTTCGGAATGTCTGGGAATCTAAATGTTGTGAGAACTTGTTTTTATGGGACAATTAGGAAAGCTTTCCTTATTTCCAAATGTTGTTGGAGAAAATGTTTGGTTTTGTTTGTTCGTTTTTTTCTGGTCTTTTATCTTAAACATTTAGTTCCTGTTGCAAATGGAGGAAAACACTAAAAAACAACCAAAAGGGGAAAAAAATGAAACATTCACCAATAATTCCTGAACTTACTTTGTTTACTCAGTAAAATACATATTGTATAATTTTAAAAAAATTTTACTTATTTTGTATGTGTTTGTATGTATGTGTATGTATGTATATGAAGACTGTAGGCACTCCCATACCTTAGTGTATGTGTAGAGGTCAGAGGACAACTTTCAGGAGTCAGTTTTCTCCTGCTATTTTGTGGTATCCAGGATAAAACTTAGGTCATCATGGCTGCAACATTTGTGTGTGTGTGTGTGTGTTTTAATCTTAAAAGAGATTACAGAAATTTTAACTAAACAATTTCTGAGTAGGGTATAGTGGCTCATACTTGCAACCCTTGAATTTGGGAGGGCAAAGCAGGAGAATTACCATGAGTTCAAGGCCACCCAGAGCTGTATAGTGAGTTTCAGGTCAGGTTGGGCTACCAAGAGAGACCTTATTTCAGTAATAATTAATAATAATAATAATAATAATAATAATAATAATAATAATAGGCCACCTCTCCTAGGGCTCCGGGATCCTTATGGAAAAGGGGCTGGAAAGGGTATAAGAGCTAGAGGCCATGGGTAGTGGATAACTATAAGGGAACAGTGTCTTTTGGACAGAGCAGGGAAGCTGCACATTTGACAACATGTGGCATAAAACCTGAGCAAACCCAAGTCAGACTAGACCATAGTATGGAGATGGGAGGTGGGCATGAACCCACTCCAGCCTTGGGGCCATTGGCAGCTATTAGGCTAAACTATAGCATGGAGATGGGAGGTAGGCATGAAACCCACCCCTAGCCATGGAGCCATGGAGCCATTGGCAATTGCTAGCTTCTGGAAAAGGTAGACAGTTTTTTTTCTTAAGAGTGTCCCTGGTAAGTCAACCACACATCTGAGAAAATTTGGGCAGCACAAATTGATCTTGATGTGTTTAAAAAAAAAAAAACAACAAAAAACCCACCAAGTTGGGCTGGTAGGGAAGCAGGGAGAGATGGGTCTGGGAAGAGTTGAGAGGGGAGCTGAATATGATCAAAACATGTTGTATGAAACTCTCTCAAAGAACTAAAAAATTAAAAAGCAAATTCTGATGTTCTGACAATAGTGGCAACTTTGTGAGAGAGTGTAATTGTGCTGCATCTACTGTAATGGTTCTATAGACAAAATTAAGAAGACTTGCTGTCAAAATTTGCCTCGATAGTTCTAGCAACAAGTACTTAATCAAGTGACTTCTGAGAACTTCTGTGTGTGTTTGTGCTGTGCCTGTGTGTCTAAAGGGTTTTTTGAAAGGCAGTTCCTTTCCTCAGGAGCTTCCAGTATACTGAAAGGGCTACCAACCTAATGGCTAGGTGTGGTGGCACATGCCTTTAGTCTCAGCATTCCAGAGGTGGAGACAGGCAGATAGATCTCTGTGAATTTGCGGCCAGCCTGGTCTACAAAAATGAGTTCAGAACAGACAGGGCTACGTTGTGAGACCTTGTCTCCAACAGAAACAACAATAACAACAACAAAACCAAATATACTTGTTAGCATGTAGCTGCAAGATTTCCTGTGTCCCACCTGGCCCATGGTCCAGACAAATCACTCACCCACAGTCCCGAAGCCTTTTATAAAATAATCACTCAGAAGCTTATATTAATTACTACTTGCTGTTAGCTTAGGCTTATTACTGACTAGCTCTTATACTTAAATTTTTTTTCTTTCTTTCTTTTTTTTTTTTTTCTTTTTGGAGCTGAGGACCGAACCTAGGGCCTTGCACTTGCTAGGCAAGTGTTCTACCACTGAGCTGAATCCCCAATCCCTCTTATACTTAAATTAACCCATAATTTTTATCTATGTTTAGTGAGAACTGTTACACGGAGAAACCTTGTCTTGGGGTGATGGGGACTTGGCTTTAAGGGTGTGGCCCCTGACAGGCTGGCCATACTCCAGTGTATGGGCAGCACAGATTGGATTTAATGGGTTAGGGGTGTGTGTGTTATGTATGTATATATGTGTGTGTGTGTGTGTTATGTATGTATATATATATATATATATATATATACACACACACACATACACATAAAGGAAAAGGACATAAAGTTGAGAAGGATGGGAAAGTAGGGGGTGGAGAGAGGGGGAAGGGTGGTAGTGAATATGATCAATATGATTGTGTATGAAATTTTCAAAGAATAAGATACTCTATTTTAACTAAAAAAAACTTGTAAAAATAAATAAAATGATAATTAAAAAAATCTGATTGTCATCTTTTTTTCCTTTCAGTGGTGGGATCAACAAGTTGATTTTTATACTGCTTTCTTACATCATTTGGCACAATTAGTGCCAGAAATTTATTTTGCTGAGATGGACCCAGATTTGGAAAAGCAAGAAGAGAATGTACAAATGTCAATATTCACTCCATTGGAATGGTACTTATTTGGAGAGGATCCGGATATTTGTTTAGAGAAGTTGAAGCACAGTGGAGCATTTCAGTTGTGTGGAAAGGTTTTCAAAAGTGGAGAAACAACGTATTCTTGTAGGTAAGCCTCAGACATTTATAGGATTGGTTACAGTTTACAGGTTAAAGTTCCATCATGCCTGTCTCATGATGTCTTTTGCCTGGTTTGTCACTGTCTATAGTATATTTAATCTTAAGTTCCTTTTAGCTTATGCTCTAAGTCCACTTTTGCCCATAGAGTTTGATTTTTAATATATGATTTCTTATTAAACAGTTCTCTCACTCTTTTTTCTGTTCTTCAAAAGTATCCAAGAGCTGGGCAGTGGTGGCACACGCCTTTAATCCCAGCACTCGGGAGGCAGAGCCAGGAGGATCTCTGTGAGTTCAAGGCCAGCCTGGTCTACAGAGTGAGATCCAGGACAGCCAGGACTGTTTTACAGAAAAACCCTGTCTCAGAAAAACAAAAACAAAACAAAAGAAAAGAACTGTAGGTCGAGGGTTGTGTGAGAAGGGCTGGAATATAGTTGACTGTCAGAGGTCAGTCGTATGGAAATTGGAGGCAGGTGTAGGCCTTTTGTTTTGGGTAAAAGAATTGTCTTAAATGTCATAGTACATCAGGGAAGTTTTTACATTCCTGCCTGAAATTTTTTTTTTTTATTTTAATTTTTTTAGCTGAGGATTGAACCCAGGGCCTTGTGCTTGCTAGGCAAGTGCTCTACCACTGAGCTAAATCCCCAACCCTCCTGCTTGGAATTTTGTTTCGGTTTTTTTTTTGTTTTGTTTTTTGTTTTTTGTTTTTTTGTTTTTTTGTTTTTTCAAGACAGGGTTTCTCTGTAGCTTTGGAGGCTGTCCTGGAACTCACTCTGTAGACCAGGCTGACCTTGAACTCACAGAGATCCACCTGCCTCTGCCTCCTGAGTGCTGGGATTACAGGCATGCGCCACCACCGCCCGGCTCAGTGTTTTTTGTTTTGTTTTGTTTTGCTTTTTTAATTTTTATTTATTTATTGAGATAGGGTCATACTATATGTAGCCTTATCTGGCCAAGAACTCCTTATATAGACCAGGATGGTCTCAAACTCATAGATCTACTTGGGACTTAAAGGTGTGCAGCTCCATGCCCAGCGGACGTTTTTAGATATTAGCACCACTTTTTGTTTCCCTTCTTTACTCAAGGTCATTTAGTTTCTAACTATGCTGTTTTAGACTTTATCAGCAGAGTTTCATTGCTTATACCTGACTCATTCTAGGCTTCACTGAGTGTGTATAGTTAATAGTTTTTCCTGTATCCTACAGTGTTTTTATCTTATTTTATGTGTTTTGCTGCATTTATGTCTGTATACCATATATGTGCCTGGTACCACAGAGTTCAGAAAAGGGGACCTCTGGAGTTACAGGGAGTTGTGAGCTGCCATACGGGTGCTCGGAATTGAGTCCAGGCCCTCTGGAAGAGCAGCCAGTGCTTTGAACCGCTGAACCATCACTTAGTTAACAGTTTTCAAAAACAACTTCTTTACCCTGTTACTTTCTCAGGGGAGAAGAAACAGCTCTTGCATATGTTTTCTATTTTGCTGTGTTGTGTAGCAATTTATTTTTCCCCTTATAAATTTTAAGCCAAAGCACAGTTTCAACTAAAACATGTAAACATTTGTAGTCCTCATCTTTCCAAAATTTTTTGGAAACATTGTGACAGTTAGAGTTTAGTGTGTAGAAACCATGATTGCTGTTAAACATCCCACAATGTACAGGATAGTTCCTTCTACCCCAATACAAAAATTACTAGTTAATTCAAAAGTGTCAGTGGTGTTAAGGGAGATTATTATAGAGATCTACAACTTGTCAAGATGAATAGGTAACTGGGGCATCCAGCCCGATACCCCTACAGTTCAACCCTTATACCTACAGAACAGTCTAGAAAAGGTGGGGGTGGGAGCAGGAGGAGTTTAAGAGTCAGAAGACCGGGCTGGAGAAATGGCTGACTGCTACTGCTCTTCCAGAGGTCCTGAGTTCAATTCCCAGCAACCACATGGTGGCTCACAACCACCTGTAATGAGATCTGGCGCCCTCTTCTGACCTGCAGTCATACATGCTGTATACCTAATAAATAAATCTTAAGAAAAAAAAAAGAGTCAGAAGACAAGGGCACCTGCTACTAGATGGTGTCTTCTAACCCTGACAAGGAAGCTGCACCCATGGAATCTCAGCAAGTACCGTTTCCTAAATAAGATCTACATAATGACAGCACCAGTTGACATGCCAGCACGGACAGGGAGATTTCACAAGGTCATACCCTAGATCAAGAACTGCTGGTAATCAGGGACTGCTGAGGGAGCGTCTGTCTTCTGTAGGGGCAAGCTCCCTGGTAGGGTATCCAATCACAGCAGTCAGCCCTACACATATACACATATGAGCAACACTAAATGGACTCGTAGGGTGCATGTGTGTCAGTAATAAAGAAGAGGTCATGAATTTGAGAGGGGGTGGAGGACACAGAACAAGTTACAGGGGGAAGAGGGAGGCATGGAGATTATGTAAAATACAGTGCTCATATGGAATTCTCAAAAATAAAATTCAAATTAGAAACTAAACAGATTAGATCATATATTTTTACAGAGAAGAGTGAGAATTTTAGGTAACCTTTATGTCCTGTCAGCTGTTTAAAATTCACCTTCTTTCCCTCCCCTTTCTCTTCCTCCAGTCCTGAAATTCATTGTGTGTGGTATTGTTGAGAACAATACCTTAGTATTGGATCTTAGTATGTAGCCCGTGCTAGCCTTAACTCCCTCCGTAGCTCAGGCTGTCCTTCAGCTCTTAGCAGGTCCCCTTGCCCTTGCTTCAAGAGTGCAGAAAGTACAGATGGGTGCCCCCACCCAACTCTAACATTTATTTTGTAACTTTCAAACTTTGTCTCTTCACATATTTAAAAAATTTAATTCTGTACCTTTTAGTAATTTATGTTCTTATGTTTCTCTGAAAATATGAAGTAGACTTGTGAACTGTGAAAATTTGTAAGGAGAGAGCAAAGAGAGATTGGGTTTGTTTCTTTTGTTGACTCAATGATTACTTTGTTTGTGTCAGTTACTGTCCTGGGTGTTTGGGATCTATCAATATGTAAAAGAAAGATCTTTGCCTCAATGAGTTTCGTCTACATTGATACCTCAGTTATAATGCACAGTGTTTATAAAATGTGGCAGTTTTCTTCATGGAAGATAATGAAGAAAACAAGTTTTCATGCAGTTTTATGTAATTTTCTGCACAGTTCGAAGCCAGGTAGCACTTAAAATTGTAAACTGAAAATCCTGTGCACTCAAAATGTGTTAGAAATAAAGCTGAAATTATGACAGCAGTATTGTCTTTTTTTCAAAGTGTTCTTTTTTATTGTTTTGTTTTGTTTCTCAAGACAGGGTTTCTCAGTGTAGCCCTGGCTGTCCTGGAACTTGCTCTGTAGACTAGGCTGGCCTCAAACTCACAGAGATCCACCTGCCTCTGTTTCCCGAGTGCTAGGTCAAAGTGTTCTTAGAACTCAGCTTTTGGGGCATCTTTGTGTTCATTTTGTTAATACACAGGAAGCTCACTTATTTTATAATCATACCTTCAGTGTCAGTGCAAGTTGATTTTTTTGAATCTAATTCTTTATCTTTTTCAGGGATTGTGCAATTGATCCAACATGTGTTCTCTGTATGGACTGCTTCCAGAGTAGTGTTCATAAAAACCATCGTTACAAGGTATGAAAAAAAATATGGTTCAAATTTTTGAGCACTGTTTCATTTCCTGCTAAATAGCTCTGATGTGCAGTTAAATCTGTCCAATGATAAGACATCTGCTACCTCTAGAAGTATCGCCTTATAGCATTTTGTGGTGACATTAACGAGACAGTGTAATGTTTGAAAATCACTTAAAGAATAAATAAAAATTTCTAGGCAGTGGTGGCACACATCTTTAATCCCAGCACAGGAGGCAGAGGCAGGTGGTACTCTGTGAGTTCTAGGCCAGCCTGGTCTACAGAGCGAGTTCCAGGACAGCCAGGGCTACACAGAGAATTGTCTTGAAAACCAAAAATTAAATAATTAAATAAAAACAAAATTTATAAAACCCCCAAAACCTATGTAACTACTGCTAAGTCAAGGATGGGACAAGGCAAGTCCCTTCTGATCTCAGTCACTTTATCTTCCCTTGAGAACACTCTTTACCCTGTTTTATGGTAATGGTGTCCTTGATTTTTTTTATCCTTTCAGCTTATGCCTCAAATCAGTGAAAAGTTTTATCTGTTTTGAACTTTATATAGTTGGATTCATATGGTAGGTACATAGTTCTTGCAGAATAACCTATGTATGTAATTGTAGTTTGTTTGTAGTTGTTGTCTTTAATAAGCTATATTGTCTGTATTCATAGTACTGCATGTGGATATGTAGATTGCTCCAACTTGGTACTGTTAATAATCCTGTTGTGAACATATTTAGTATACATATAAGATTTCTCTAGGTTGTATATCTAGAAAAGAATTATTGAGTTCTAAGACATATAGATCTTTAGTCCTACTTAGATAACGTATGAAGTGATTGTACCAATTATAGATTCTCAAACTGTATATGTGAGTTCTGTTTCCCACATCCTTGGACGATTAGGCCAAGTAAGTTGTCGTAAAGTTAGTGATCCTCAGGGACCTCCTGAGTGCAATAGGCAGCACAGCAGTCTTGGAATTTAGTTTTTGTTGTGCTGTCCTGATTATGTTAGGTTTCACCTTACATAACATGCTTCAAGTACTTGCAAAACATAACATTTTGAAGATATATAGTCCATATCTTTCGTAAACTTGAAAGTTCCAGGCCAGCCTGGGTTACATAGAAAGACAGGCTTCTGAATAACAAATAAAAATATTAAGTCTAAAGATTTATTTATTTATTTATTATGTATACAGTGTTCTGTCTGCACATATCCCCGCAGGGCAGAAGAGGGCACCTATTTCATTATAGATGGTTGTGAGCCACCATGTGGTTGCTGGGAATTGAACTCAGGACCTTTGGAAGAGCAAGCAGTGCTCTTAACCTCTGAGCCATCTCTCCAGCCCTAAATTGAGTTTTTTTTTGTTATTTGTTTTTGTTTGTTTGTTTGTTTGTTTTTCGAGACAGGGTTTCTCTGTGTAGCTTTGCACCTTTTTCCTGGAACTCACTTGGTAGCCTAGGCTGGCCTTGAACTCACAGCGATCTGCCTGGCTCTGCCTCCCAAGTGCTGAGATTAAAGGCATGCGCCACCACTTGGCTACTAGATACATTTTTTGAGGTGAAGGTAACGAGAATTGAAGTTAGACTTCATATGTGCTAGGCAAGTGCTTTACCACTGAGTTATATTCCCAGCTCTAATAATTTTCCAATGCTATATTTGTGTGTCTGTTTTGTATGTTTCTGAGACAGCCTGGCACTCTGTAGTCCTGGCTAGCCTAGAACTCATTTTTGAGCACAGACTGTCCTTGAACTCACTATTGGCCTTCGGTTTGCAGTAATCCTCCTGTTTCATATTCCCAGATTTGGAGATTTCACACATGCACTCTGAATGCTGTTTTATCTGAAAGACAATATGCAATATATATACTCATTATGCAGAACAGAATTCTAGAATATATAAAGCAAGCTGATACTAAAACACACCCTGTTAGCTATTTTGCCTTTGTTTTTGTTTCATAGACAGGGTTTCACTGTGTAGCCCAGGCTGGTCTTTTTTTTTTTTTTTTTTTTTCTAAATTATTTATTTTTATTTTATGTGCACTGGTGTTTTGCCTGCATGAATATCTGTGTGAGGGTGTCCCCTAGACTTTAAGTAAGCTGCCATGTGGGTGCTGAGAATTGAACCCAGGTCCTTTGGAAGAGTAGTCAATGTTCTTAACCGCTGAGCCATCTCTCCAGCTACCTACCCCCTTCCCCCATGCTGGTCTTGAACTCAGAGATCTACTTGCCTCTGTCTCTCAAGTGCTAGGATTAGAGGTGCATACTACCATACCTGACATTAATAGCTATTTTTATAATTAAATCTTAGCTGCCAGCTTTGCTTGCTCTTTGGTCCTTTTGATCTTAGCACCCCAATTCATTTTTAACAAATGCTATTAAAAGTTCCTGTATCCTAAATACTATGAGAGACATAGAAGGTAGGAAATACACAAGGTCTGAACCTCATCCACCAAAGGTTTATAGTCGAGTGGGGATACAGGACACCCAAATCAGATAGAGATATGAATAGGAAAGGGAGACTATGGTTGAATTTGTTTTCATCTCTGGGTATGTTCTAATTGGTTTTGAGACTTATTCAGTAAAATACTATCAACTCAAGCATGTCTGATTCTTGGTGTCAGCTTCTAAGATACCAGAAGACTTTTTTTTTTCCAAGACAGGGTTTCTCTGTGTAGTTTTGGTTCCTGTCCTGAATCTTGCTCTGTATCCTAGGCTTGCCTTGAACTCACAGAGATCTGCCTCCCAAGTGCTGGGATTAAAGGCGTGTGCCGCCACCACCCGGCCCCTCCCCTACTTTTTATGACAGTTTTTATGCTGTAGCCCAGGATAATCTGTAATTGACTGTGTACTCAGACTGATCTTGAACTTATGGCAGTTCTGTCCCAGTTTCCCAGGTGCTAGAATTACAGGTGTAAACCACCTCTCTGTTTCCTACTTTTTTATTTTCTTAAAAAATGTTTACATTTATTTTACTTAACTACTTGTGTGTATGTATTCATGTGCATACTATTGCATACATGTGGAGATCAGAGGTCAGCTTGTGGGAATCAGTTCTATTGTCCCACCATGTGGGTTCTAGAAATCAAACTCAGGTCACAGGCTGGCAGCAAGCTTGGCTCACCTTTGCTTTGTGAGCCATCTCATCAGCCCAAACCTTTGTTTTCATAAAAAGAAGTATATATATAATTAATATTAAATATATTAAAGCATGCTTGGGACTTGATCATTAGAGGTAGATTGAGATGGAAGGATCTGTGCTTTTAATTTTGAAAGATTTGCCCCTCAATTTCTGTTACTGTTATAAAATGCATATAAAACTTCCTATCTGAAGTGTGTGTGCAACTTGGTGGCATTACATATTTTAAATTCATACCGTTTACCCATTACGGCAATCTCCATAATTCATCTCACTTGTAAAACACAGACACATTAAACAGTGGCTTCCCACATTCCTTGTTTCCCCTGGTAGCCATTACCCTACTTTCTGTCTCTGTGAGTGTGACTTCTGTAAGTATCTCATATTAATGCAATCAGGCAGTGTTTGTCTTTTGTAACTGGCTTGACCTAGCATAATGCTCTCAGGGTTCAAACATAGCATATATCAGAATTTCCTTCCTTTTTGAGTTTGGATAATATTCTACTATGCAGTACATTTTGATTATCTGTATATCTATTGATAAACTCAGATTGTTTGCACAAAATTTTGATAGATTTAGGTCAGGTCTTTTTATTGTGTTGCTGTGCCAATTTATACACTCATTAAAAGGATATGGGTCAAGGCTGGAGCTATTGCTCAGTGTTAAGAGCACTGGCTGCTCTTACAGGAGGGTCCAGGTTCATTTTCCAACACCTGGAAGCTCACAACCATCTGTAACTCCAGTCCCAGGGGATCTGATGCCATCTTCTGACCTCCTCAGACACACAAACATACATGTAGGCAAAACACCCTCATACATGGAATAATAAATCTAAAAAGAAATTAAAATGAAAAGAGTATCAGAGCTGGGCATGGTGGCACATACCTGTAATTCTAGCACCAGGGAGGCTGAGGCAGGATTGAGAACTCAAGGCCTCACTGGACTATGTGGAAAACCCTGTCTCAAAACAATAAAAGAGATGCAAAAATATTCTTACAACTGTCTCCAAACTTTATTTAATTAGTCTTTGAATTTATTCAATTATTAAATAATCTCATTGTTCTAATTTGCCCTTCTATAAACATAGTTTAATTGTGCAGGTGTTTTTTTCATTTTTCTTTTTTCTTTTGGTTGTGGGGTTTGAACCCTGAGCTTCATGGATATTAGGACAATACTTTGACATTTGAGCTACTACCCTAGCCCTTGTTTCTTTTGTATTATCATTATTATTATTTAAAGATTTATTTATTTACTATGTACACAGAAGAGGGCGCCAGATCTCATTACAGGTGGTTGAGAGCCACCGTGTGGGTGCTGGGAATTGAACTCAGGACCTCTGGAAGAACAGTCGGTGCTCTTAACCTCTGAGCCATCTCTCCAGCTCCTAATTATTTTATTTTTGAGACTGAGTCTCACTATGTAACATTGGATGGCTTGGAACTCACTGTGTAGACCAGAGTGGCCTTGAACTCATAGAGATCCCTGAGTGCTGGGATTAAAAGCAAGCATCACCACGCCTTAATTTTTTTCAAGTGTCTAGTCAGGCTTATTGATATGCATATTATATACACTAACATCTACTCTTTTAAGTGTCCTGTTTTGTGAAATTTGGTAAACATACATTTGTGTGATTACATTAGTAATACTTGCTAGTAGTAAGCTAGAAATGTACATGTAAAAGTTGTGAGGTGCCCTAGCTCCTGGCATCTACTCATCTGCTTTCTTTGCCTTTTCACAATCTCTTATATGTAAAATCATGTAGTGTGTAGTCTTTCTTTCTGGCTTCTTTCATGTGCATAATTGAAATCAAGGATCAACAGCAGTGTGCCATTGTATTCATATGCTGGTTCATTTATTCAGTCACTAGTAGGTGAGCACTTGGAATGTTTCCAGTTTTTTATGTGTGTGAGTGTATTGACTGTGTGTATACACATACACTGTTGCATGTCTGGTGTTTTGGGGGCCAGAAGCAGATGCTAGAACTAGAGTTACTGATGGGTGGGAGCTGCCATGTGGGTGCTGGGGTTTGAACCCCACTCCTGCAGGAGCAGCTAAGTGCTCTTAACTGTTAAGCAATTTTTCTAGCTCCTGCTTCCAGCTTTTGAATAAAGCTGCTTTGATATTATTGTATATCATTTATTTTATTATTTTGAAGTACAAGTCTTTATAGTAGGAATCTTAAAAGTCTTATTAATAAAATCAAACCCGAGGGCAGTTATTGGGGTGAATGCTGGAAGATCAGAGAAGCAGAACAAGCCACAGTTTCCTCACCTCGCCAGTTCCTCAGCTGGTCTTGTTTCCTCAGACTGCAAGCTTCTGAATCCTCATCCCAATGGCTCTCAGCTGAACTGTGTTGCTCCAAAGCCTAAAAGCTTAACCAGCCAAAATGCTTAAGTAACTTAGTTCCTGGTCCTCAGGCCTTATACACCTTTCTGCTTTCTGCTATCACTCCCTGGGATTAAAGGCTGGATTTCTGGGATTAAAGGCTGAGTCACCATGCCTAGCTGTTTCTAAAGTGGCCTTGAACTCAGAGATCCGGCTAGCTCTGCCTCCCAAATGCTGGGATTAAAAGCGTGCACCACCACCGCCCAACTTCTGCTATGGCTTACTCTTCCTATTTTCTAGCCACCATATGTGGCTCTGTATCTAGTGGCTGTCCGTTCTCTGACCCCAGATAAGTTTGTTTTGGGGAACACACAATATTTTGGGGGGAACACAATACCACATTTCTCCCTTTTTGTCTAAAATTTAAAAAAGGTTATGACTAATACAAGAAAAATCATATCCAATAAGTATATACAATATACACAGTCAAGATTACGTTAATGATGTCTAGTCCATTTAACATTTAACAGATTCAGGTGAAAAATTCCATTATATATAACAATGTCCAGTCCAGTAATATTTGATAAACTCAGACAAAAATTTTCATTACTTATCCTGGTTAAAACAAGTAGTTCCTTGTTTAAAATTAGATTCCATAATCTCCCTTTTTATCTTATATCCGTATTCTCTCTCTTTTCTTTTCATAAAGATTCAATAATCTACCTTTTTTCATCTTTCTCTTTTTAGAGTAGATTCAATGATCTACCCATTTATCCTATTATTTCTTTATCTTTTTTTCTCAGAGTAGATACAGTGATCTACCTTATATCTACATTCTCCTTTTTCTTTTTTAAACAAAAATTCTATTTTGGGGTTAATTGTCAAGTCCTGTATCATTTGTCCAGCCGCTGCATAATGAGAAAGTGCAGGGCTTGTTTCAAGTCCTTGTTGGAGTAGTCTGTCAGGCTGGATCATCTCAGCTAGCCATCTCGAATTGTCCTGACCAGTTTGTAGTCCAAAGTCAATCTTTCTGTGGTGCTAATGGCTTTACGATAGTCCACATGAATTCATCTTTGTAGGGTCCCATCATCC